>NC_138208.1:17722651-18322651 GCF_964194415.1 Vipera berus | reverse complement strand
TGCTCCAACAAACTTTTATAAATAAAAATATTGATTGTTTTATGGGTACATCCCAACCATGAGATTTCAACTTCTTTTATATATTTAAAGAGAGTCCACAAACTATGTGGAATTCTTTGTCAAATATATTATCTAAATATAATATTTCCCTGGCTGTAATGGGCACAGCTTTATGTACCCATTAACGTGAATCTAATGTTTTTAATTAGAATGAGTCACTTTGCCATACAGTTTCATTAATTTCCACTTTTATAAAATGTTGCCCAGATTATGAGATCATTTAGCAACTTATATTGACATAATAGTTTAGAAAACATATTTGTCATGAAATATTATTATATAACCACCCATCTCATTCACAGACACATGTTCCAATGAATGGAGGAATTTTCTATACAGGAATAAAAAAAATCCATCACATATCAACCTAATATGTTCACTATTTCAACACCAACTTCAATCTTTCTCATTATCTGCAGAACATAATGGCTAAAGATGCCTTTGTATTAACTGATTTTTTTTTTCTAAACTTAATCAGTTATAAATTTCTTTTCCTGTCTCGCCGTTTTGTTCCACTACAGAATATTTATTTTTTCTATAAATCACATTTTTTATTCTTCATCACTTTCCTGAGTGATGAAATTAAACCATCATTAAACAAGAGACAAATATTGCTGCTGCTGCTGCTAATATTAATATTAAGAACAATTACCATAGTATAGCTAGTTTTCTTATTTTATGCAGTAATGATGGCTACATACATATGGGAAAAACTACAGGAAAGGATTTACCACTGCTTCACTGAAATTAATTAGAAGGCTGCACGAACAAAATAAATAAATGTGTGTGCATCTGTGAAAAGACAAATCTTTGATTCAGGAGATGCAGCTTGTTTATTGTTTATCACAATAAAGTGGAAGGGCAGGAAATAATCTTTATGGAACATGTGCACTAATACATATATAAAATCTGGTTGTTTCTCTTTCAACTTTGTGGACTATGTTAAGCCTAATAAGCTTGCCAGAATTTTTGATTATCTTCCTAATAAAGGGCATACTGCAAGAATGAACGAAAGTTGGAGAAACAAGGTGATTCAGAATAGAGAAAAGAACGAGAAGACACATATTGTCCTCTCCTCTGCTTAACCTGTAGAGCAAGAATACTAAAACAGTGACAGGTCTGAAAGAAATGACAAAATACAAGTGAGAAGTCAAAACGCTGATACAGATATGCAGAGAACAGCCCTGATACCAAAGCAGTCTTAAAGATGTTATTTACCCATGAAAGATAAAACAGAATGTGAAAATTTTGAATTAATGCTAAAGATTAAGAAAACAGCATTAACCTGTAGGGCTATACAGTGTATTTCAGATTTGATTCCAAAACGGTCTTTCAACCTACAAAGGAAAGTTGTCTCCTTTTCAGCATCTCTTTAAAACAGTTTTGTCTTTTGCCAGGACAACACAGCAAACATTTATTTAATTATTTAGAAAATTTCAATGCCACCCTCTTACATTATTTTTGATGAACAAAAATAATATAATAACATTTTTATTATTCTCAGCAACAAAAACAGAATTTAAATAGTTATAATATAACAACAAAGATATCATGTTCAAACTCATGACACAATCAACCATTATATTATAAGGCTCACAATACATCTGATCTCAGTGTATGGGAGAAGATCCAGGTCCTCACAGCCTTCAGTAATGCCAAGAGTGGTTGTGGCAAAGATCATGGTCCTAAAGGGAGAGGATGTTTTATAGCCTCTTTTATGTTTCTTCTAGCAACTGAGAAAGAACATCTTCTTGTTACAGATAACATTTTTGTTTTCATCGAGGAGACCTAGAATGTCCCCATCCTGTTGGATTTTGTGGTATGGATTGAAGCCCTCAGAGAAAGATAGATCAGTAAGGTGTGCCGGGTAGCTGTGGGGTCACAGTAAAATATACAACTGCTTTAAAGAATTAAAGACAGGCTACATTTATGGACCTGCATATCCGAATGACCTTTGCGGGAATCATATCCCTAACACTGTCAACTAACATGTTTAGCAAACTCACAAAAAAGTAAAGGAAACAGGTTGTGTTATTTTCTTGGAAGTCTGAATAACAGCCAGTATGCTACAGAAATAAAGATGAGATTAAGCCCATCAAGAAAGAAATGATACATTGATAAAGAATAATAAAAGATAACTTTATTTTAATGACCAAATGAGATCAGAATAGTTAAGGCAATGATTTTTCCAAATGGTAACATGCAGCTTTGAAAACTTGAGAAGCAGTGAAATAAATTATTGCAACCATGGGAAGTAATTAAAAGAGCTGCATAGTTCTAGAGATCCAAAGATAAAAAGCTTGATTTGCAGGTCTTTAATCCAGATGTTGCTTGTATGGGGATTGGGTTGCAGGTGCTGATTCTTGAAAAGATGCTTCTCCTTATGGAGTCACAAACAGGAGCTATGTGAGCATTCCTATATATCAAATGTTTCATTTGCCTTTAGAATTGAAGCACCACTCAGCCTTAGGAATTAAAAGTCTTTTATGAATTTAATCAAAATATAATTAAATATTAATTAAAAGAGATTACATTTTATGCATGCCTCCCCTGTGTCTTTGTCTTGGCCCTTTGTGTTTTTTTACAGTCTAAATTCTGGCATGCAGACAAAAACCAAATGTGCCTCATGGTCCAATTCCATTAAGTCTGAACAATGTGTGGCTCAAGAGAAAAGTGTGGACAAAGTAGAGCATCCTTTTCCTTTCTACTCTCTCAGATCATGATCCACCTCAATCTTTTTTTTCTCCATGAGATAATCTCTGATTTACAGAGAAGGTATAAATGATAAAGCCAAAAGTGTTTTCTCAAGGATCCTATTATAATTTATAGCAGGGGTCTTCAAACCTGGCCCTTTTATGACTTGTGGACTTCAACTCCCAGAATTCCTCAGCCAGTGTGCCTGGCTGAGGAATTCTGGGATTTGAAGTTCACAAGTCATAAAAGGGCCAGGTTTGAAGACCCCTGATTAATAGGAAGCTACAATGTTGTTGTTGTTGTTGTTTTCCAAATTGTGGCCACCCCTGGCAAATTGTGCAGGGCTTTGATAGATTTTGCCAATCTATTATCTTTCATGTTACCAGAATAGAACAAAAAACTTAGAATGGTCATATCTAATTGGAGATAAGCTTCCAATATAAGTTCCAATAGAAATAATACAACAAATCTGGAGGTCAGATTTCTAGAATAATACTGACATTTTTTTACCTTTAGCAATTGCTTAATTAATTTCAACTGTTGTCACTGGAGCTCAGACTTCAGGTAATAGCTATACCTGAAGACCGAGGGCTGACCAGAAGGAAACATTTGAAATGACTAATGATGTGGTTAGCACTGATGCTGAAAATTATGCACCCCTAAACTAATGTCATTTACTTTGGAGTATACAGTTCATGGCACTCTAACCCAATGTTCATAGTTCAGTTATCAACGATCAGTGACCTATCGCTGGATAGTCTTACTTTCATATCTCAGACATCAACATAATTAAAGTTGCCCATTTGCTTGAAGTGATTACTCTTTTCATTATCTTGACAACTTCATTATCAAACTAGGTGGAATAAAATATTTATTAAAAAAGAATAAAAAGATGAGCCATTGTACAGCTCAGGGAATATCATTATATTTTATATTGAGTCTTATAATTAAGATCAGTAATAATAGAATACCAATTCAGAACCTGAGTGGCAATACTTTCTCTCTCTTTACAACAAATGGCACAAAGATCATTCATCTATTAAGTACATGTATAGGTACATGTCTTATATATATAGCAGCAAGCCTATAAAACACATGAATTGAATGATTTTCTGGCTGTCTCAAGTCCAGGAATTCACAAGGTGATTTGGGGGTTAGTAAAAAAGCATTTCCTTTTCATATAAATGAAATGATTTGTCCATGAAAAAAGAACACCACAAATGCAACCTTTGGGCTTTGTGCATATCTCAACCAGATTTGTTATGCTCCATGCATAACCCACTGGAAACTTAATAATCTTACTGAGGGTAAAAAAGAGAAGACAGAGAGGCAAAACAAGAGAGAGCTATGGTGGTAATATTATCAAACATCCCCATAATCATTACTATTTACCATCTGCCACAGAGTGTGGTGGTGGGTAAAGAACTTTCTCATAGATTGTGCATATTGACATTATGCATGTTGCATAGAGAATCAGAACAGCTAAGGCTGCTGCTGCTGCTGCTATGACTGGGAACCAAGCTGAGCTAATATTATGTTCAGTTGAGGAACCTGTCTATGTTAATGTATAAATCTTATGTTTCTTTCTGTGGCTGTATGTCTGAGAGTGCCAGTCACAGAAGTCATCTGCATGACCTTTGGCCAGGAACACTCTCTCAACACAAGGAAGTAGGCGGTGGCAAATCACTTGTGATAATGTTGAAGAAAACTGTCAAACCTGACTCTGATGTTCCAAATGCAACAGTTCAGTCCAGCATCATGATTATGTTAACAAGGGTTTGGTTCTCATATGCACATACAAAGTCTCTCTCTCTTTTTTTAATCCCATTTATATCCTGTCCTTCTCCAAAGACTCAGGGCGGCTTACAATCTAAGAAGCACAAATCAATGTGCTTAGCAATAGCCTTCATTCTATGTATATGCCTGCTTATTAGGGCTTTTGGGGGCCCCCAAGCGGCATTTTTACAAAGTCAGCTTATTGCCTCCAACAATCTGGGTCCTCATTTTACCTACCTCGGAAGGATGGAAGGCTGAGTCAACCTTGAGCCTGGTGGGACTCAAACCTGCACTAATTGCAGGCAGCTGGTGTTACTTAAGGAGGCATTAGCCCACTGCTCCACCAAGGCTCTTGCTTATTAAAGAATCAATAACATCAGAAAAAAGAATATGAACAGGAAAGAAAGGGAAGGAAAAGAAGAAATAGAGGAAGAAAGAAAGAAAGAAAGAAGAAACAAACAAATAAATAAATAAATAAATAAATAAATAAATAAATAAATAAATAAATAAATTAGTTTTCAGAACTAAGATGTAGAAGATGTATGAATTATTGGTATTTTCTAAATTGTCATCTTCAGTGATCACCAGAGAATATTGCCAGAGGCTCTACTGCAATGAGGAAATGTTGAATAGGGAAAAATGAAATGACACAAATTGGAACTCTAAAAGAATGTATACATTCGAATTAGACTGTGATGTTTCTTTGTGTCATATGTATGTTTGTATATGGGTATATGCATACTGGTATTTTTTTTGAGAGCTGAATGGAACGAAATTTCATTTTAATGTATGCTGATTAGTGTACCCCCTTCATGGATTACTGCCTTGTCGTGGCGAAGGGGCTTGCGTAATTCAATGAAGCTATGAGCTATGCCGTGCAGGGCCACCCAAGACGGACAGGTCATAGCTGAGAGTTCTGACAAAACGTGATCCACTGGAGAAGGAAATGGCAACCCACTCCAGTATCTTGCCATGAAAACCCTATGGACAGTACCAAAAGGCAAAACGATATGACGCTGGAAGATGAGCCCCTCAGGTCGGAAGGCGTCCAATATGCTACTGGGGAAGAGCAGAGGGCTAGTACTAGTAGCGCCAGAAAGAATGAAGCGACTGGGCCAAAGCCGAAAGGACGCTCAGCTGTGGATATGTCTGGTGGTGAAAGGAAAGTCCGATGCTGTAAAGATTCTTTCTCCATAGGAACCTGGAATGTAAGATCCATGAATCAAGGAAAGCTGGACGTGGTCAAACAAGAGATGACAAGACTAAACATCGACATCTTAGGTATCAGCGAACTAAAATGGACAGGAATGGGTGAATTTAATTCAGATGACCATCAGGTATACTACTGCGGGCAAGAATCCCTCAGAAGAAATGGAGTAGCCTTCATAGTCAATAAAAAAGTAGGAAAAGCAATACTGGGATACAACCCTCAAAATGACAGAATGATCTCAGTTCGAATCCAAGGCAAACCATTCAATATCACAGTAGTCCAGGTCTATGCCCCAACCACCAGTGCTGAAGAGGATGAAATTGACCGGTTCTATGAAGCCTTACAGCACCTTATAGAACTAACACCCAAAAATGATGTCCTTATCATCATGGGAGATTGGAATGCTAAAGTAGGAAGCCAAAAGATAACTGGAATAACAGGCAAGTTTGGCCTTGGAGTACAAAATGAAGCAGGGCACAGGCTGATAGAATTTTGTCAAGAGAATACGATGGTCATAGCAAACACTCTTTTCCAACAACCCAAGAGACGGCTTTACACATGGACATCACCAGACGGTCAACACAGAAATCAGATTGACTATATGCTCTGCAGCCAAAGATGGAGAAGCTCTATACAGTCAGTAAAAACAAGACCAGGAGCTGACTGTGGCTCAGACCATGAGCTTCTTGTTGCAAAGTTTAGGCTTAAATTAAAGAAAGTAGGGAAAAGCACTAGGCCAGTCAGGTATGAATTAAATCATATCCCTGTTGAATATACAGTAGAGGTGACAAATAGATTTAAGGAATTAGATCTGATAGACAGAGTGCCTGAAGAACTATGGACAGAGGTTCGCAACATTGTACAAGAGGTAGCAACCAAAACCATCCCAAAGAAAAAGAAATGCAAGAAAGCAAAATGGCTGTCTGAGGAAGCTTTGCAAATAGCTGAGGAAAGGAGGGAAGCGAAAGGCAAGGGAGAAAAAGAAAGATATGCCCAATTAAATGCAGAATTCCAAAGAATAGCTAGAAGAGATAAGAATGCCTTCTTAAATGAACAATGCAAAGAAATAGAAAAAAACAATAGAATAGGGAGGACCAGAGAGCTTTTCAAGAAAATTGGAGAGATGAAGGGAACGTTCCATGCAAAAATGGGCATGATAAAGGACCAAAATGGCAGGGACCTAACAGAGGCAGAAGAGATTAAGAAGAGGTGGCAAAATTACACAGAAGAACTATACAAGAATGAGCTTAATGTCCCTGATAATCACAATGAGGTGGTCACTGACCTCGAGCCAGACATCCTAGAATGTGAAGTGAAGTGGGCCTTAGAAAAGCTGAGCAACAACAAAGCTAGTGGAGGTGACAGTATTCCAGCTGAGCTATTCAAAATCTTAAAAGACGATGCAGTAAAAGTGCTACACTCAATTTGCCAGCAAATTTGGAAAACTCAACAGTGGCCACAGGATTGGAAAAGATCAGTTTACATTCCAATTCCAAAGAAAGGCAGTGCCAAAGAATGTTCAAACTATCGCACCATTGCACTCATTTCTCATGCTAGTAAAGTTATGCTTAAAATTCTACAAGCTAGACTCCAGCAGTATGTGGATCGAGAACTACCAGAAGTACAGGCAGGATTTCGAAGAGGCAGAGGAACTAGAGATCAAATTGCTAACATACGCTGGATCATGGAGAAAGCTAGAGAGTTCCAGAAAAACATCTACTTCTGCTTCATTGACTATGCTAAAGCCTTTGATTGTGTGGATCATAACAAACTCTGGCAAGTTCTTAAAGAGATGGGCATACCAGACCATCTTATTTGTCTCTTGAGAAACCTATATGTAGGCCAAGAAGCAACAGTGAGAACTGGACACGGAACCACTGATTGGTTCAAAATTGGGAAAGGAGTCCGGCAAGGCTGCATACTGTCGCCTTGCCTATTTAACTTATATGCAGAGCACATCATGAGAAAGGCAGGGCTAGATGAATCAAAAGTTGGAATTAAGATTGCCGGAAGAAACATCAACAACCTAAGATATGCAGATGATACCACTCTAATGGCAGAAAGTGAAGAGGAACTAAAGAGCCTCTTGTTGCGAGTGAAGAAGGAGAGTGCAAAATGTGGGTTGAAACTAAACATTAAGAAAACCAAGATCATGGCATCTGGCCCTCTCAATTCCTGGCAAATAGATGGGGAAGAAATGGAGGTAGTGACAGATTTTATTTTCCTGGGCTCCAAGATCACTGCAGATGGGGACTGTAGCCAAGAAATTAAAAGACGCTTGCTCCTGGGGAGGAAAGCCATGGCAAATCTAGACAGCACACTAAAAAGCAGAGACATCACCCTGTCAACAAAAGTACGTATAGTCAAGGCTATGGTCTTCCCAGTTGCAATGTATGGCAGTGAAAGCTGGACCATAAGAAAGGCTGAGCGCCAAAGAATTGAAGCCTTTGAACTATGGTGCTGGAGAAGACTCCTGCGAGTCCCTTGGACTGCAAGGCGATCAAACCGGTCAGTCCTAGAGGAGATCAACCCTGACTGCTCTTTAGAAGGCCAGATCCTGAAGCTAAAACTCAAATACTTTGGCCATCTAATGAGAAGGAAGGACTCACTGGAGAAGAGCCTAATGCTGGGAAAGATTGAGGGCAATAGAAGAAGGGGACGACAGAGAATGAGGTGGCTGGATGGAGTCACTGAAGCAGTAGGCGTGAGCTTAAATGGACTCCAGAAGATGGTAGAGGACAAGAAGGCCTGGAGGAACATTGTCCATAGGGTCGCGATGGGTCGGACACGACTTCGCAACTAACAACAACAACAAAGATTAGTGTACATTTAAAGTGACAGCAAAGTTTCTATTCTATTCTATTCTATTCTATTCTATTCTATTCTATTCTATTCTATTCTATTCTATTCTATTCTATTCTATTCTATTCTATGAAATGACTCCACTTATTTATCCCATGATCAATGCTGAAAATCTTCTCCCAGTCAAATATAGTTCTAAGACAGGATAGATTGATTTATACAATGAAGTCATAGTGAGGAATTTGTGTAGTTTATTTTATTGCAATGCCAATTGGGAGTAGGATAAATAAACATTAATCAAAAGTTAATGATAAAACTCTTTCATTTCATATGACTGACAATGCTGAATAGCAATTGAAAGTAATGGATGTTTTTGGAATACGGAATAATGTATTTTGATGGGAAGTTCTCTTCTGAAGTGCAATAAAAATCAATACCGTATATACTTGAGTATAAGCCGAATTTTTCAGCCCACTTTTTGGGCTGAAAAATTCCACTTCGGCTTATACTCCAGTCAACAAAAAAACTTACCGAGGACTTGTGCGCGGCCGAGGCTTTGGTGCTTCCGGGATCGCGCGCACCTCTCCCAAGCCACCGCCGTCCGGAGACCTGCCGACGTTTGGGGAGGTGCGCGCGCACCTCCCCAAACCTCCCCAAACTTCGGCAGGTCTCCGGACGGCGGCAGCTTGGGAGAGGTGCGCGCGATCCTGGAAGCACCGAAGCCTCGGCCGCGCGCAAGTCCTCGGTAAGCTCCGGGCGGTCACTTGCTTCGCGTCTCCTGAGGGAAGGGGGGGCAACTGGAGCGGGCGTGTTTCCTCGCCTGCTGGGTGCCGCGATTTGCCCGGGGAACGCGCGGGCCCCGAATGGCAGCGTGGAGCGAGGAAGCGGACAGCCAGGGCTTCCCTGAGAGCCGCGGCCACACAGGGTATTCCTGTGTATTCAGGCTTGCAAAATGGTGGATCGAGCCTCTGCTGGCGGCAGAGGCTTGCAGAGCGCGGATCCAGCCTCCGCCGGTGGCGGAGGCTTGCAGAACGGCGGATCGGCTTATACTCGAGTCAATAACTTTTTCCAGTTTTTGGGGGTGAAATTGGGGGTCTCGGCTTATACTCGAGTCGGCTTATACTCAAGTATATACGGTATATAGATTTTCTGTTTAATTTCTCTATTTGCTTTTTGTAATTTTACTCCTGAGCTCATATCAACATGTCTACACAGTTTTATTCTGAATGTCTTATAAGCTAATTATGCTGCCTTCATAATCCATTGTTCAATGTAATATTATCTTTAAAGTGATCTAATTCAAATGCATTACCTCATTCTGAGCTTGTCCAGATTTATTTTTTAAACTTCCTTACAATTAAAACAAATAATAGATTATTGTATCCATAACGATCTTCAAAATGGCACATTCATTTAATGGAAAATGTAAGCTTCCTGAAATGTACCACCTCCAACTATAAACAGTCAAAGCTATTTGCTTAGCTGGTTTTAACAAAAGAAGAATCTAATGGAAGGTAAAACAATGAATATTGGTAGTATGAGAAGTGATATATATCAAGGGCTTTTTTTTGCTGCTCAATCTCTCTGCCTTTTAATGTGCCACTCATTTCACATTTAATAAATGTTATACTGAAGAGCTGTTTGTTTCCCCCCCCCATTAGAATTACATATACAGGAAGATGATGTTGTCCATCACAACACTGCTAAATTCTCCCCCTCCTACTCTTTATCCCTTCCACCCAAATAGATTGACACATACACCTGCATACACACATCATACAGAATAGAATAGTGTCATCCAAATCAGGGTAGAACTATTTACATTTTTCATTGAGTCCAAAACTTGAATAAGCATCTGTTCTCCAAACGTGTTTAGTGCACAAGGTAAAAGGTTCAATTAATATCCTTGAATATGTTCTGCAAAGAGAAAACAATTATGAAGTATCTTGCCACACTAATCATCTGGCAAGGTGGTGTGTTTTTGATGAAACACCTTCAGATGAAAAGTGCTTTTGCATTACATTTGGGAATATCACAAATTGCTTTTATGTTTGGACTAGACACACTGAAGCACCTACAGACATGTGTGGGTGGGTGTCTATACAGACACACAGCTGTGCAAAATGTTGGAAAAATTTATTTTGAAGCAATTTGATTGAATCTCTAAATCAAATTGAAAAGTCAAATCAGATCAGCAAACTGAATCCGATGCCTTCCAATCTATTTAGGCACCTCTGCATGTCTATATTTTTGTGATCTGAAAAATATAGATTTGACTATTAGATTTCATTGAAAAATGACCAGGCATCAATTTCAAGTTGCTATCCTGAGGTCCAAAATAGATAATACATTAAATGTTCAGCTCCCATTAAGAGTTAAAAACATATTTCTAGTTCTCCTGCTCTCTTCTATAATGTCAAAAAATAAAAATAAAAACTTCATTTCTTTGTAGTCTGGTGGTCAATATTCCTCTCCTGTAAACTACTTTCTAACAATAAGAGGTGTAGGAAATATGACATTGATAAATTAGTTAATTTCTAAGAGGATCATGTAAAATCACTCTATTTGGAAAGACCAATGTTTGCTATGCTTATTTTTTGTTTAAAAATTACATAATTGACTTAACTGGCATTCTATTATGGACAAAGGAAACCATAATTTTGTTTCAGGGTTTAAAAAAAAGAATCATGTTGTAGAAACCTATCATTTTTCCAAGCCCCTTGAAATATTAGAATAAAGTGAAATCCTTCATGCAGCACATGAAATCTGCTACTAGCTCTTGGTTTAGAAAGTTTCAAAGATGCATTAGACAAGACTATAAATGCTAGTTTTATCAAAAAAAAAATCTTTGGATGGTATACAGAGCTCTGCATTTTATGTCTAATCACCACCGAATTCCACATCAAATGAGAAGGCCAACACCTTCAGGCATCCCTATGGATTATTCAGCATAGAGGAACTACTAATCCAATTCATCATAATTAGGTAAAGGTTCCCCCGCACATGTGTGCTAGTCTTTTCCGACTCTAGGGGCTGGTGCTCATCTTGGTTTCAAAGCCGAAGAGCCAGCGCTTGTCCGAGGATGTCTCTGTGGTCATGTGGCCGGCATGACTAGATGCCAAAGGCACACAGAACGCTGTTACCTTCCCACCGTAGTGGTCCCTATTTTTCTACTTGCATTTTTACGTGCTTTCAAACTGCTAGGTTGGCAGAAGCTGGGACAAGTAACAGGAGCTCACTCTGTTACGTGGCACTTGGGATTCGACCCACCAAACTGCCGACCTTCTGATCGACAAGCTCAGCATCCTAACCCACTGAGCCACCGCATCCCTTGTATCATAATTATATAAATCCTTAAATAGTAGGGACAGTAAATGCTGAGAACCAAAAAGACATGGTAATATAAAATTTCTGAACTGCAGCCAGCTTTTCCTAGTCTACTGTTAATGAAATAAATTATTTTCAAATCCATATTTTGACAATGAATTTGTCAATGAATTCAAATCCATATTTTGACAATGGCAATGAATTTCTACATTAGTTTTGTCAGGCCAACTTGTAGAAGCTAAGACTTTCCATCTCTAAACTCAGAGTCTTTGGCTTCTATTCCACAAAGCAGATATGGAACAAAATAAAGATTAAAAAGAAAAAGAGTAGAGGCTGGCCCATCAAACCAGACACAAAGATAAATAGAAAAGAATGGGACAACATTGGCTTTTACCTGCAAACATATTTTGCATTGGATAGTGAGGATAAGTGATAGGAATTCAATTTAGATTAAATTGATTGGTTATACTAGGGTATTGAATGAAGCTAGGGTTATGCAGCTTTTCAGATTGAACCTCAGAAAGTGCTTCAGTGTGTATGGGAGCACCTGTCTACAACACTTTAAGCAACTGCATTCTTTCCGGACACAAGTTACAACTGTTCCTACAAGATAGCTGCTACCTGAATCCAAATATTTGCATAGCCAGATTAGGACATACACATACACACACATTCTCAAAGATATATTCATTATATTCAATGAAGTTCATATGCATTGTTTATGCATATGTGTTGGCCCTAGTAAATATAGTAATAATAAGATGCTTAGTCTATTTAAAAGTGAGTAAAATCTATGAGGAAATTCTACATAAGGTTGATGTGATACAAATGATCTGAGTGAAAGACATAGCAGTTACACCCAATTGGACAGTCACAAGGCTTAAAAGGTTTGCCAATACATAATGACAGCTTAGTCAACGGTTGGTTTAGGTCACCTTTGCATGAATTTGACTTCCACAATAATCTCTACTTTACAAACCTTGGAAAATTACATATGTTTCTATTTCTAAAAACATTCATATTATTATATATTATTATTATGGTTAGTCACAGAGCCAACCAGATGTTTAGACTGGGTTTGGAATTTTTTATACACCTATTAAGTCCTTCCCAACTATCTGGAATAGGCAGATGTTGTTTGAAGTATTGTCATAGGATGTAAGCTGTTCCAAATAGAGCTGCAATTGACCAATGGTGATTTTGTCAAAGTTGATAGTGTTCAAAAAGTGCTTCAGATGTTTTGGGATTGTGCCTAAAGTGCCTATTACTATTATTATTTTATTTGCCACAATCATTCTACTTCTATTTGCAAAAGTAGAATTCTGTTCTACTTCTATTTTGTGATTTTTCCCCCAGTTGTTTGTCTTTTTTTGGTTGTCTCCAAATACTTCCACATCTGCTATCCAAACTTTTCTATTTTTTTAAAAAATTAAATTTACACATTAATTCTGGAGAATTATATGGCAGGTGCTAGTATGATTTCTAAATTTTCTATTATTTTTGTCTACTTTTTGGTCCTACCTGTTCTTGCTTGCAGACAAATGTACTTATTGTAGAAATTTCAATCTACCATTGTTCTTTGTTATGCTGTCAACTGTAGCCAATCTGTTCAACCCTATTGCAACAGCTAACTAGGTGGTCTACTGCTTCTTCAACTTCTTTGCAGAGGTGGCATTTGCTGTCTTTTCAATTCTGGCTTTCTATCATTTGATCTTAAAGCTTGATATTGTGCAGCCAGAATTAGTTACTCTGTCTCAATTTTCCTGAACGTAGCTATTGTCAGGTCTTGTCATCTGCTTTGCATGCTAATGTTTTTGTATAGTGGCTATGTAAAACTTTGCCTTGCCATGTTTCTTTTCTATTCTTAATCTGATCTTTCTTGTAGGCCAGTTTGGTCCCTCTGATATTTAGTAAGTCTTCACAGTGTAGTAGCTTCATTACATCGAACCGCCCTGAGTCCTATGGGAGAAGGGCGGTATATAAGTTCAATAAATTATAATAATCTTCTTCACTGCCTTCAGATACTTTTCCAATGTCCTTTTTTCTTGTTGAACTGACTGATGTACTTGCAACATTCCATGCCCAGCTATGCTCCTTGGGAATTTATTATCATTATCTTTTTGGTCTTGCTATCCTATTTTGGTTCTGCTTGAGCCCAATCCAGTATTCCAGCTATATATCTAATAACTGGAATTACCCAGTTGTAAATCACCTTGATACTATTTCCTCCACTGAGTTTGAACATTAGATATTCTTTATTGCTATTATGTATTCACTTTTAACCTTTTTCTTAACTTTAATGTGCTTGATGTTGTCAGCTTGAAAGATGCCCAGATATTTATAGTGATCTTCTTCATCCAGACTCCTGATGTTATTTCTATAAAGCATCTTGATTCCTTCAGTTTTCACTATGTATTTTCTGGCGTATAAGACGACTTTTTAACCCATGAAAATCTTCTCAAAAGTCAGGGGTCGTCTTATATGCGGGGTGCTGAAACTTTAGGGACAGGGCTGGCTGGAAAACCTGGAGCGGCTCTCCCATTTGGTCTGCGCAGGGAAAGCGGGACCAATTGGAGAAGAAGCTGCAGTTTGTGATTTTTTACAGGCGTGTATTATACGGCAAGTATAGCCCAAACCCTATAATTTAACAGGAAATGTAGGGGGTCGCCTTATACGCCCAGTTGTCTTATACGCCGGAAAATAGGGTATTTTCTCCTGTTGATCGTAAAGGTGGCACATTTGCACAGTCTGAACTCCATTTCAATGCATTGCCTATTATTATTTAATGGTGAACTCTTCTGGAACTTTCAGAATTTGTAAAAGAAAAAAAAAACTTAAACTAAATTCAGAATGCATTGCTCTAGGCCTGGGGGGTGTGAGACAATATTTCAGGGGATACGGAAACTTGATAGTGTATTGCGTAATTTGTTGCTGTTATTTTGAACTTTTGTAAGGGGTGAGAGAATATATCAGAAGCGTTCTAGGGGTGCAGGGTATAGAAAAGGTTGGGAACCACTGCTCTAGGCAGTAGAGATGTAGGTTAATCATATCATAATTTGTAAATATCAATATTGATAAGGATTTCTAAGCTTTTATTGTCAAGTTATGTTCAGTAGATGTAAAAAAAAACAATTTTCTAGAAAGGTGGATATATTAATATGTGGCAATAAAAACACTAAAGATCTTTTGATACTTTCAAAGCACAGACATTAATTCTGCCAATAGTTTTTTGTGGACTAGCTTAATATTCATTTGGCAGGTTTTTTTTCCACATGGATAAAGTGGAAATGGTAAAAGCTAGAGAAAACAGCAGTGAAATAGATCCCAAATAGCCCATGACAATTCAATTGCATCTTAAAATGTATGAAAAATAAGCCAAAATGAACCACACTAATTGGTTAGTTACATGACTCTCTTAGTGCTTCTAAGTAAATTAATACCTGTACACAGAGAGAAACTCATTTTCTGTATTTGGACATGGTTATTTGTTCTCATTTTGAAAAGATTTTAAGCTGCAGTTGAATTGTGTTAATTGATTTGTGTCAGGTTGGATTGGGCTACATTTATACATAGTACAGATTAACTATACTGTATATAATTAATATATAGTTTGAATTCCATTGCTTTCTGTGAGTCCATTATGGCAGTTTGGGCAGGAGAGGCCAAATGATGAAAGCAGCATCAGACCTATCTAGCATAAGCACTGCCCTTTTGCACATGTGTCATGACATCACACAGATGTACAAAAGGGGCTGAGCTTACATTACAGTGATAACATGATGAACATTTTGCAAATGTTCCTGATTCTATTGTAAATGTAATTCAGTTTAGGATCTTGTTTCCTGGATCTATATTCTTCATGTATATTGTCCTTTTAGCAATCAAAATCAATAATAGCTCTGCTCAAGCAGAATGATGTGGGTTTGACTAACGGTGAATTTGAACACAAGTCTCCTTGGTTATAATATAGCTGTCTATGGAAATGTATTGCTCTTCTAACTTGCAACATACTTCTAATCTTTTAACTAGCAAATTTGCTTTACTGATTCGCCTGGTTGGCATATGTTTGTCTGAATTTAATGCAGTATTAATTCACAGTTTTAATTCACAGTATTAATTCACAGGCTTCCTCCTTCCATTATATATTCAAGTTGGACAGTATTTAATATTTTATTGTTATGTATATGTAGGGGTGTGGGTCTATACATATGTTGTATGTAGTATTTTAGGTGTGTCATGTATGTGCCTCACTTTGAGAGCGGGCAACTAAATTTCATTTTTGATGTGCGCCATTGTGCCCACAGTAAAAAAAATGACAGTAAAGATTATCTTATCTTATCTTATCTTATCTTATCTTATCTTATCTTATCTTATCTTATCTTATCTTATCTTATCTTATCTTATCTCATCTCATCTCATCTCATCTCATCTCATCTCACCTCACCTCACCTCACCTCACCTCACCTCACCTTACCTTACCTTACCTTACCTTACCTTACCTTACCTTACCTTACCATCTTATCTTAATTCAGTATTTTGATTCACTAGCTGGCTGAGAAATTCTGACTTCTACCCATCTAAAACTTGCTAAGGTTGAGAAACACCACAGATTTAAAGATTACATATGTCCTAAGGTAAAGGTAAAGGTAAAGGTTCCCCCGCACATGTGTGCTAGTCGTTTCCGACTCTAGGGGCCGGTGCTCATCTCCGTTTCAAAGCCGAAGAGCCAGCGCTTGTCCGAGGACGTCTCCGTGGTCATGTGGCCGGCATGACTAGACACCAAAGGCGCACAGAACGCTGTTACCTTCCCACCGTAGTGGTCCCTATTTTTCTACTTGCATTTTTTACGTGCTTTCGAACTGCTAGGTTGGCAGAAGCTGGGACGAGTAACAGGCGCTCACTCTGTTCCGCGGCACTCGGGATTCGACCCGCCAAACTGCCGACCTTCTGATCGACAAGCTCAGCGTCCTAACCCACTGAGCCACCGCGTCCCTCTTATATGTCCTAAAGGTTCAGCTAAATGCTTCAGTGTGAACAATCATAACAGACAACATAGAGTGAGAAAAATTCAGGTTAAGTCTTTTGAGATAAGAGAAGGGAGCGCTAGAAGCGGTATGGTTTGGGGTGGTTCTTACTTCAGTCAGTAGTAATAGAAAGCCACTGTCTTCAAGACACAGATGTAAGGTTATAATCTGTGCAAAGGCCCACATCTGGGCTAAAAAAACATCTGGATGGCAACAAGGTAGCACCTACCAAGCAGTTGTCTGAATTGCTGCAGCCTAAATATAGCAATCTTAAATCCAACATATTTTGGGGATCACAAGTAAATATGGGATCCATTGACGAGAACTTCCATATTTGTTTCTTTGTTAATAGCCCTCCACCCCCCCAGCTCAGAAATGAGTCTAGGTGGCATATACTTAAAATACCACATCAATTCAGTTCCTTTATATTTAGTGTCTCCTAGTCAGTTTTCGAATCCTGGAGACCGCCTGGATAGGTCTCTGCAATTTTCTTGGCAACATATTGAGAAGCAATTTGCCATGTCTCCTTTCTAAGACTGGGTAAAGGACTCCTCCTCAGTCACCCAGCTCGTTTTGGGTCTTAGGCACATCCAGCATTCCCCGTCTTGTGAATTGCCTTCAGACACTTCAAAAATCAGAGTCTCTAATTATTCCACTAGGAAGCATAAACTGCAGCTGAAATGTCAGAGGTAGCAAAAGAAGCACAAGTCTACTTTTTGAAAATGATGTTTTGTTCAATTTTATCATAACACATGCTTTAAAAATGTTTAGTTCATGGAGAAAAGGGCACAATATTAAGTTAGCATCATGTGTACACTCTTTCTGCCAAGGCAACATCTGCCAGAATATATAATGAATGTATCTTTCCAGAGGACATATGCTATGTACATATGGGCTGCAGTAATCTGTAAGATTCCATTACAGAGTGTAAGGTTTTACACTTAGCCTCACAATTGCCCAGCATTACTCAGGAATTTAAAAGAGCCAAAAGAAACTCCTGAGCCGAGGTTTCAGCAAGCAAACAACTTTTATTTTGATCAAAATAGAGTTGGGTGGCCACATCTCTCTTCGTGGCTGGTAGAGAGATGAAGGCAACAACCAGGAAAGATGTCTTCCACCTTTTATACCCCTTCAGAACAAAGAGATCTGGTCTTGGTACTAGGGACCAAAAGGTACAGAAAAATAATTCCTAGATGATGACTCATACACAACAACCCAGGTTCCACCATAACTCCTTTCCCCCCCTCCCCTCACCATGCTCTTTTCATCTAAGCAATCCCCTGTACCTAAAGCATGAAACATTTGCTTTTATATAACTAATTTCCCAATATAAAGCACCTACAAAGCTGCTTGCACATAAATAAAGATGATTACAAGGTATCACTACTAATATCAACATTACTAACATTAACCTTAAGCATAATAAAATCCCTTGAAGAGTACATTTTTTTGTTGGAATATTTTTCAGAGATGAATACAAAGCAAGGGGAAAAAAATACTCCAGGTAGATTTTTAATCTTGAAATTACAAGCAAAGTTAACAACCTTACTTTACAATGTCAACCTTCCTAAGCAAAATACTTTTTAAGATTACTTCTCTCTCCATTTACATCTCAACTCTTGAGCATTGCCATTTCCAACTCTTTGCTTAATATACTTGTCTTAATTGCACATGGCGTTAAAAAAATTACACTTTCCCCATTCTGTTTACACCTGCCATCCCTAATACATTACCATGTGTGAGATTTACAAGAGCAGCACATGAGGCCTGTCACAGTTAATCATATTTGTAACCTTTCAGTTGTGTGACAGCACAGCTCCAGCTGGAAAACATGTTCCTTTTATTTTGTACATTTTTGGTGAGGTGGTTGTATTGCTGAGCATATTTGTAAAATAATACTCTAATTTACAAACAGTTTTCAGGTGACAAGTAGGAAATGCAATGGTAATTAGATCTTCATTGTGTAACAAAGATCTATTTGTGTTTCAGGATAATAATATCCTGATAGTTGGAAAGACCAGATAAGCAAGTAAGGTTTATTTTTCTAGAGGGCCTGGAGAATGGGAAACTGTAATATAAAGTGCTGCATTTAGATTAGCTATTTATTTCCAATTTTATCACACTAAGGGCAAACATAATAAATTGTGATTTTAGACAAGACAGAATTCTTCCAGAAGTTCAAACAAGAGTTAATGTTTTGGGTGCTAGATAGAAAATGAGAGGACAAATTAATCTTCTAATTCAGTAAAGCCGGAGAAATAGACATGTGGAATTTTAGTATTTCATTGGTATACCACAGATTAAAAATAATGAGATATTTAAGAAGAGATTTGCAGTAAAAGATTCAAAGTTATTTAACACGCTTGGAAACATATTAAAGAATATGGTACATCTAATTTATATATCCAATCCATTTAACTACATTGTAGAATGGGAGCCTAATGATTTAATCTGCCAATTTGAAATTAATTCCAAATTTGAATGAGTCAAAAAACAGAATTTGATGACTGTAAAATATCTAATTTCATGAAGCTTCCAAAAGGGATAAGTTCAAAAAAATGGATATTTTTTTTGGTTTATCTTTCTGAGCTAAATTTCAGAGTTCTTTTAACCAGTTTTGAACCCTTCCCCCATCTCCACCCCAAGCATTATAAATAACCAATTGGGTCACTTTTCATCATTTTGAATTTATTTATTTATTTTTAATTATTCTTTTGAAAGCATAATAAGTACAAGTGGATATAATACTTGATGTAGAGATCAACCAATTCCATTTTAAAAATAGAAAAAAATGGAAGTATAACTTTCTATGATCTGGAAATTTTATTTATGCTAAATAAGTAAAATATGCATTTGTCTTCTCTGCAACCAAATACCACTGCTGACACACATTTAGTTTGCAACCTATTACTGAGCTCAGATTTTTTTGGGAAGGGCCAGATCTAGAGAATTATCTTTCTCATGTCTGTACCTCATAGCCTATCATTTTTCAAATATCTGCAAGAAAGATTATAAAAAGCATTGGGCAGTCCCCACAATTACAATATCATACATCTAACACAGACATGTCAAACTTGCAATGAAAATGGGGTGGGCGCGGCTTCCGCATGACACATCTGGCCCGTGGACCGGCAGTTTGACACCCCTGATCCAACAGTTATCATTCAGAACATAGACTATTTATTGTCCTGCCGTCAGGTGCTTTGGAGAATAAGTCAACTCCTCTTCTTTGACAGCCCCTCAAGTACTGGAAGATAGCTGTCGTATTACTATGAGTAGCCATAACTTGTTTTCTTAACCATTCATTGTATGATTTAGCCTCCAGAAGCCTTATTATCTTTGTTATTCCTCTCTATAATCTTGGTAGGTCTCAAAATAAAACACATACTTGACACACACCTAAACATACTATACAACATATGTATAAACCCACATCCCTACATATACATAACAAATAAATATTAAATACTGTCCATCTTGAATATATAACAGAAGGATGAAGCTTGAGAGTTCACAAGGTTAATTCTATATGGAATGAAACTATGGCTGAATCTGGATGTTCTGCTATGGATACCATGAAGCCTCCTCCCAGAAGATAACAAGGAAAACAGGTTGTGAAGAGGATGTGTAGTGTCCCAGATAATCTTACGGACCCTGCTCAAGTAACGCTTCTGTGCTATGTCCTGGATGGAGGGGAGGGAACTGCCAATGATCTTTTCTGTCTTCCTCACCACTCTCTGCACCGCCTTCCTGTCTGAAGCAGTGATGCTTCCAAACCAGACTGTGATGCTGTATGACAAGATGCACTCGATCGTCCCCCTGTAGAAAGTGGTCAGGACAGGGGAAGGAAGATGTGCTTTTCTCATGCAACACAGAAAATGCAGGTGCTGCTGTGCCCGCTTCACCAGTTTCTCACTGTTGAGCGACCAAGCCAGCCTACTCATTAGCTCCATACCCAGGAATTTGATGCTGGTAACCATCTCCACAGGTGAATCATTAATGCACAGAGAAGTGTGGCTGTGTCTGCCTTTTCTGAAATTGACAATGATCTCTTTGGTTTTTTCTGGTATTTAAAACTAGGTTGTTTGCCTTACACCAGTTCACCAACCCCTCAACCTCCTTGCGATAAGCTTCCAACTTGTCATCATGAATAAGGCCCACTACTGTTGTATCATCTGTGAACTTCACAATATGGTTGGTGGCAAACCTAGCACAACAGTCATGGGTCAACAGGGTGAACAGCAGCGGACTTAGGACGCAGCCCTGAGAAGAAACTGTGCTCAAGAAAATGATATTAGAGGTATTTGTTCCAACTCTCACATTTTGGGGCCTGTTGGTAAGAAAATCAAGAATCCAAAGGCCCAGTTTGTCTGGGGAATGATTATGTTAAACGCCAAACTGAAGTCGACAAACAGCAAACGCACATGAGTATTTCTTTCCTCTAAGTGCTTCAAGCTCAGATGGAGAATGGAAGAAATAGCATCCTCCGTAGAGCGATTTGGTCAGTAGGCAAACTGAAGCAGGTCAAATGCTGGTGGGAGGCTGGATACAATAATGTCCTTTATCAGCTTCTCTAAGCATTTCATAATGGTGGATGTCAGTGCAACCAGATGGTAATCATTGAGGTTTGTAATTGTGAACTTTTTTGGCACTGGCAAGATGATGGTCATCTTAAAGCATGATGGGACCACTGCCTGCTGCAATGAGAGATTGAAAATGTCTGTGAGAACACAAGTCAGCTGATCTGCGCCTTCCCTAAGGACACATCCAGGGATGTTATCTGGGCCTGCTGTTTTCTGAATGATAACTTTCTGCAGTGTTTTCCAGACAGAGGTGACATCAAAGCTTAGCACTTGCTCGTCAGGATGTGGCACAGCTTTCCTAGCAGGAGTGCTATTGGATGCCTCAAATCTACCAAAAATGTATTCAGTTTGTTTAGGAAGTCTGTGTCATCCTTGCATCTCGATGGAGTCACTTTGTAATCCGTAATGGCCTGGATCCCTTGCCACATTCGCCTGGTGTTTGTTGGGTCCTGAAAAAAGTTGTGAATTTTCTGGCCATGGGCTTGCTTTGCACCTTTTAGGACACTTTTCAGATTTGCTCTGGCTGTTCTAAGAGCCAGCATGTCACCAGATTTAAAAGCCACATTCCCTGCTTTCAGCATCTTGCAGACCTCATAAATCAGGCACGGTTTTTCATTTACCCTCACAACAAATCTTTTCAGGACACAGACAGCTTCTATGCACTTTTGGATATAGGCAGACACTGTGGTGGCACACTCCTCAACATTTGTATGTTGGTTATCTGTAGCTGTTTCCTTAAACATGCCCCAATCTGTGCCCACAAATTAGTTTTGTAATGCTTCTAGTTTTGTAATGCTTCCCTCTGTCCAAACCCTCACCTGCTTTACTGTAGGTTTCACCCTGACTAATAAAGGTTTATATGCTGGAATAAGCAGCACTAAGAGATGGTCAGAGGGACCCAGGTGAGGGCAGGGGGTAGCTTTGAAAGCCTTCTTGATGTTGGAATAAGCAAGATCCAGTGTATGGTCCCCTCTGGTTGCAAAGTCCACATATTGATGGAAATGTGGCAGGGTAGCTTTCAAATCCACTTGGTTAAAGTCTCCCACTGCAATAAATGCACCCTCTGGGTGAGTAGTTTGTAAGTCACTGATGCTATGACAGAGAGCCTTCAGGGCCTCTTCTCTGTTTGTATCAGGAGGGGATATACACAGCTGTGATAATGGCAACAGAGAATTCTCTAGGCAGATAGAAGGGACTGCATTTGATAGTCAGAAGCTCCACATCTGGGGAGCACAGACTTGAAACCACCCTGGCATTATTACACCATCTGTCATTTATATAAAAACAGACACCCCCTCCCTGGGATTTGCCACTAAGAGTAAAACTCTGGTCTAGCCGAAATGTTGAAAATCCCATCAAGCTAACAGCACTATCTGGGACAGAGGGCTTTAACCAAGATTCTGTTGCAATGATGACACAGCAATTTCTCACCTCCCAGTTTGTTGTTAAATCCAGCCTCAAGTAATCCATTTTTGGTTCTAAGGAGCGAGCATTTGCAAACAAAATGCTGTAAGGACTAGCTTTTAGCCTAGATGTTAGGCCTCCACGTTTGCCATGCTTTCTCTTGTGGTCACACCTCCTCCTTTTCTTCCGAAGATGGTCAGCAATGGAGGGAAACTTCCCAGCTGCAATGGCTGCTCCTCCACTCTGCCCCTGGGCCCCTAAATGCTGCCTTCGCTGCTCAAAACACTGAGCATGCTGCTGTTGCCACCTCCAGCAATTTCCTTTCTTCCTCCCCACTCCTCCAGACTTTGCAGCTGATCTCTCACCCTCCGTGCCAACTGCCAGCATCTCCCTCGTTGATCTTATCCTCCGTAGTAATCCGAGGCCATGCAGACTCTCCCGCACAGTTTTCTCCACCATTCCTTTCACGCTGAATTTCTTCATCTCCAATATGGACTGACATTCATATGAAAGTTTAGCAGCCCAACTCTGCTTAGTTGTCCCTATTTCTGAAAAGTGTTTCAGTCTGGATCGTTCATTTCCCTCCCTAACCCCCACACTTTTGAGAGCTGAAGCAGCCGCAGCCAAGCAAGGCACCACCAATTTCGCCATGAAAATATAAATTATAAAAAAATATAAATTATGAGTTAAATATCTTTGTTAATATCAAAACTATCCTTCAGGATCGTACCAAGTATTTTATGGTAGTAGACTATATTCAGATCCATTTCCAAGCTAATTATGTTAATTTGTCCACTAATACTATTTTAGATTGGTCAGTGTTTTTCAAACTCAGCAACTTTAAGATATGCGGATTTCAACTTCCAAAATTCCCCAGACAGCATGAACACTGATTTAGTTAAAAATTTAAATCTGGCTTCATGAAAGTTCAGAAGCATAATGTTCAGTGTGAACTGTTACAAGTTTTGGCTGTTTAGGGTTGTTTTCTTTTTCCACCAATTTTTATTCAGTTGATGAAAAACAATTTTTCTTGCAAAATGCATTTCTAGGAAGTAAACTTGGTTGACATTCTATAGGTAGAATGTAGTACTTTTCCATTTAATTAGATATGAGATATATCTTAGTAGCTTATCTTGTGCAATCATATTTCCAGTTGTCTACACACATACCATCTCTGCTTGTTATGCTTCCCAAGGCACAGAAAAGTTAATGGGAATTTCTTCCTCTTCCAAACACCACAAAAGGATTCCAACAATAAGGGGTTTCAATGTTAAGTATAAGTGTAAGTGTAAGCTGAAGTGTAAGACTTCAGAAGGACAGAAAGATGTGTTATGGGACCCTTGGTGCTCTCTGAACTTGGTTGTTTTCTTGCAGATATTTCATTACCAAACTACGTAAAATCATCAGTGCTAGAAGGGAGTGGGGTTTCTCTCTTCTTATATATAGGATGTAAACTAACATTCATTTCTGTCTCCAGCACCACAATAAAATCCATTAAAAATGGCACTTTTATAATAATAAAAATGAAAATCTTTTTCACGAGGGTAGGAAACAGGATATGGCTAGATTGGTTTGATGTGACATTTCTTCAATTTGCATCCTTCTTTGTTCAAGTATGCAACGAGGAGTTAAGGTCTTGAAATAAGAGCTGGGAAGCTCAAGTTCAGTCCACTCTCAACAATAGAATTTTACTTGCTTAAGTTGGGCTTAATCACCATCTCTCATTCCAATTTATGTACACAATCTGTTCTGGAGAAGAATAAAAGGTTGCATACCACATCGTGAGCTACTGCAGAACAACTACTTCAACAGCTTATTGGAAAAGAAAATTTTATTCCTGACAAAATTGTTATTTTTATGAGCCAGTGGTTCTGGATGCCAAGCAAATCAGAGTCCATAGTTTCCATGGTGAAGCACCAACAGTCTTGTATCATTCTAGAAAGGAGAAATTACATGAAGCCTCATAACATTCCTAACCATGAAAAGAGGAAAAATATAGCATCTTTCACATTTTCTGTCTATTGGATGGCTAAAAGCAAACTAACAGCAGGTCTTATATATTTCTTGACCTAACAGAGTGAGGCAGGTTACAACTGTTATGATAGTCAACCCGGTTCTTAGTAATACAAAGTGGGTTGGTCTATTCATTAGGAATTGATCTGGCATTGAATAACAATGCCAGCTGATGGACCAATACGCTTATAAAGCATGAACCATTTGTTTGGAGATTGGACTGGTAAAAGAAAGAGATTTAATATCTAATCACTCTTCTACATCACTCATATAGCAACATACAGTAGTTGCAGTTGTCTGTTAACACTGATGTCAGTGTTATGAATATCACATATGTTTTTGGAAAGAGCACTGTGGAGAAAAAATAAAACATTGTAAGAAAAGCAGAAGTTAGAATAAGAATTCAGTAACAGGTTCATATTAGCTAATGAAACACAATATGTTTTATTTGAGCAGGGGGCTGGACTAGAAGGCCTCCAAGGTCCCTTGCAATTCTATTCTATTCTATTCTATTCTATTCTATTCTATTCTATTCTATTCTATTCTATTCTATTCTATTCTATTCTATTCTATTCTATTCTATTCTATTCTATTCTATTCTATTCTATTCTTTCCAGTTTGATTAAAAAGTGGAAGTGTTGCCCCATAGCAAAATAAATCCTAACTGGTCAAAACTATCACTAACTTCCATGTGTAACTTGGCTGCACTAACACAATAAATAAAATGGAAGCAGTTAGCAGGCAACAAATAGCAATACCCTGTTGAATTATTATATTATCTTGTATAATATAATATTGTGAAAAGAATTATCTTTCCAGTCAGTAATAAGTCTAGTGAACTCATCTTCCAAATTTTTAAGAGATCATTTTCTTGATACTTTTAGAAATCAAATGAAATACAACACTGCTTTAAATGGTTAATCAGCAGCTCAGTATGTACCCAGATTTGATGATGATGAAATACTAATACATTTAATTGTAAAGATTCTGCAACTACCTTTAGTATAACTACAAAAAATGGTTTGGGAACCTTTGTTTTTCAGTTATAATTTAATCTAATATAACCATATTTGTAAATCCAAATCCATCCAAAGTATGGTTAATCTTGAAATAATCAACAAGCAACATTTTTAAAGCTAACTCGGTTTAGAGTTAGACAAGCAAATCGGGTTTAATTTGATATGCAAATGAGGTAATTATGCTAATCTTGAACAGGGATTCCTGGTTTTACTTTAGCAAGTTTTTGGACTGATCCACTTTATCTTATTCAGTAGTTTAAACGAGCCATGGTTTAGTCTATGAGAATGAAAGTAAAGAAAACAAATTATCAGATCAATCAAGACTGCATTTTAGTAAGCAATTTCCCCATAGGAAGCATTGTGAGTACATAACATTGTGAGTTATTTTTTTCTACCATGTTCTTCCTTAACAGGTTCTGCAAAATAAATCCTATTCCTTAATAGTTGGAACCTATGAATTGAAATAAAGCATTCCATTAAAACAGCCAGCATGCAATTAAAATGGAAATTATCCCATTTTAAACTAAATGACATGCTTTTATCATTATTCTGTTCATCCGGTACTCAGTGGATAAGTGCTACCCATCTTTCTTCTCTCTTTTTTTCCCCAGGAAGGAAAAAAAGAATGAAGGTTTTGTTATGAACATGCCAAAGAAAAAGGATCCTCTAAAAGCTACATAATCTTTATCTTACTTTTTTTCAAATTTTTGAGTAGCTTCCTTTTAAATTTCTGTTTAAAATGATATAACATTGACCTTAAGTGTACCCTTCAAAAAGGTTACTTAACTCCACACAAATGCATACGCATACATAGGCAGATATACATTTCCTGTCTTGTTCTAAGGGGTGGAGAAAGATTTTTATTTTTATTTATTTTATTTATTTTATTACATTTATATACCGCCCTTTCCCGAAGGACTCAGTGCGGTTTACAGGGTGATTAAAAAACAAAGCTACAAAAGTTAAAAACAAATTAAAAAAAAATATATTCGTCCCTGCATAAATAAAACCCCAGTTAAAATTAAAATTAATTCTCAGCCTGGGCCAGAGAGCTCGAAGAGCCAGGTCTTCAGGTCCCGGCGGAATGAACGGAGGTCGGGGGCAGTCCTCAGCTCCACTGGCAGCTGGTTCCAGAGGGCAGGCGCACCCACTGAGAAGGCCCTATCCCTGGGTGTCGTCCGCCGGCAATCTCTTACCGGTGGCACCCTGAGAAGACCCTCCCTGTGGGAGCGCACTGGACGAAGGGAACTTGATGCCGGCAGCAGGTGTTCCCTCAGATATCCCTCAGATATCCCAAATATATGTTGTTGTTGTTGTTGAATAATAATAATAATAATAATAATAATAATAATAATAATAATAATAATAATAATAATAATAATAATAATAATAATAATTGGAAGGGACCTTGGAGGTCATCTAGTTCAACCCCCTGCTCAGGCAGGAAACCCTATACCATTTCAGACAAATGGCTGTCCAGTCTCTTCTTAAAAACTTCCAGTGTTGGAGCATTCACCACTTTCATGTTGCTGGTTGCAAGAAAATCCGAACTTTCCACTAAATGTCAGAATAAGGTCAGTCCTGAAATCATTGTGCTGGCTTGATTTTTGAAAAACCTGACTGAAATAGCATTCTGAAATGCCTATCAACTCTTTAGAAACCCCATTTACTTTTACTCCCACCCACATTTACTATCCTGTGACCAATTAACACACAGAACTTCCACAATCACAGCAGGAAGAAAATCAAGACCATTTATGCACGTGGGCATCATGCACACGGGCAAGTCAATCAATAGAACCAATTTAGTATGCCTTGGATATGTGATCAGTAACTGCACAACACAATTGAGATAATATACAGTTTATGAATGAACGGATGAATGAATGGATGAATTCTTTATCATGACAAAAAACAAGCCACTTAAAACAGCCTGCAAGCTTCACAATGTCCACCCAATAGAACAATATATGATAAAATGAAAGTATCATTCTAATACAGGCTGAAAGGGATGGATTATGAGTTCTGACAGGGAACCACTTTATCAAAATGAGGTAAGCTAGCTGCTGTTGCTTTTTTTATTAAAAACTCTACCCCAAAAAGAGGCCATGGGGCATGATCTAAAAACATAGTCCTCTAAGAAATTCTAATTTGACCAATGAGTACAGATTAAAGATTGTCTGTAAATTCCCTGGGTCTACTATATTGTTGTTGCAATGAAAAGAAGTAAGAAATAAGTCTGCTAAATACATTAGAAAATGAACACTGGTATGCTTGGGCAATAAGGTATGTAATATTTACTGGAAAAGAAAATGATTCTGAATTTAAGGTGACCTCCCTTTGTGCACAAAAGCCAGTTTCCCCAACAACCATGATCATAATTCCAGATAATCTAAGGGAATGTCCAAATAGGTCTTTGGCACCATTACTAAACTGGACAGCATAGTTATTTTTTCCCCAGCCTTATCTTTATTGAGCAGCTAACTAATCAACTTTCAGGTTATGAAGGGTAATTAGATGACCACTGTTAAAATAGTAATGTTGCAGAGTGGGTAGTTTCTTATTGGAGGGAACTCCTGCCACAGCCTCCTTCTATACATCTTTTTTTTTACTTGCTTGTCTTTGCAGTTGTTTAGCTACCATAGCATTGTCATATCTTTAAGCCATTTTTAAAAATTGAGCAGACCAGCAGTAGAATTCCTGTTAATACCGGCCTACCTTTAAAGAAATGTTCCAGGCAAAGGATTTGAAATTTATGCAGCATATTAAATATTGCATATTTAATGCTTGCAACACTTTCAAATATTGTATAATTATAAGGCAAAAGTGGGAACAGAGATAGTAATAATGGACAATCAACAGCATAGTTATTAATTAACTATTTTTCCCTCTCTGGAGTTGTCCAGGATGAAGCTACCTAGGAATCATAATTTTTGACAATTCATGATAAGTTATCCAGGTTAATAATAATAATTTTTGATAATTTATTATATCTTATTCAGGATAATAATAATAATTTGTTACAATGTATGATAATTTATGATAATTCATCCAGGGTTTTAATCATAATTTTATATTATTCAGGATAACAATCATAATGTTGTGAATTTTGGCTCTTACCAGAGAATTATACTTTCCTTATTAAAGCTAGGATTATTTTCCATAAAATAAATAATGGACAATTATTTAAACTGATAACAACATTAAGCATTAAACCAGAATTGGAAGGGACAAAAAATAGGCCCTTCTTTTTGTTTTTAAAATCTCAGTCCTGATGACATTCACAGAGTTTCTCTGCAATCAAAAACACTGAATAAATTCAAGTCAGAGTTGCAGTGTTAGAAGAGTAGGGGGCTTCATCTCAACTTCTTATTCTTTCAAAGGGTCCTAGTAATTCTTCTGGTGATGGACATGTGTAAAATATTTTCACCAATAGTTTCTTTGGTGGAATTTTAACAGCAGGAAAAGGAAATAGAAGCAAATAATTCCTACTTCCAATATGAAAATAACATTAAACAGTGAAGCTCTTGGTTTATCTGAAAGCATGTTTTGCCACTGAATTATTTCCTTTCTATCAAGCCCTAAATGGTTCAATTGTGTTACAGAAGCAACTCTTTCTATAACGATTCTTCAAACACTAGATTTCTCTAGTATTAATAGAAATTTCAGAGTGGTCGCCACACAAGGTCAATAAAGGTGAGGGTTTCAACTGCAGATTGGACACTTTGGAAGAATCAAGCTGGAGAATGTCTAATAGGAGACTTCAGAAGTGTCCAAAAAGTTATTCAGATTCCATATGTCTGTGAACATGCTTCTGCAGGAGCAGTCGGGGAGAGTTTTAGCAACACAAAAAGAGACTTAGATCAAGAGTCTATGCCCGTGGTGGCAAACCTATGGCATGCGTGCCACAGGTGGCACGCAAAGCCTTCTCTGTGGGCATGTGCACTGTTGCCCCAGTCCTAGGTCTTCAGTGGATGTTATGAAACCTTTTTGCTTTAGACCTCCATTGCCATGTGCAAAAAAAAAGGTTCAATAAATCAACCAATTTCAACTTCTCGCAGGAAAAAAAAGATCTCGCAAAGTTGGAATTGATTGATTGAACTTTTTAGTCCCACTCAGTCTACCATTACCACCACAGCCACGCCCACCCAATGAGCCACACCCACCCAATGGGCCACGCCCACCCGGCACCCGATGATACTTAAGTGAGTTTTAGGTTGCTGTTTGGGCACTCAGTCTCAAAAAGGTTCACCATCATTGGTCTATGCAGTGCCAAGCTGAGTGTGTGAAAGAGGGAGAGATTCAGGGTAGACACAGATTAGAATCTCTCAGGATATACCTTATAAGTGAGTTTGGCAAAATTCTGTCCATTGGGATAAATTCTGTTAAAAAGCATTAAATTCGACTGGATATTACCATGTTGTCTCGGCTTAGGCCTGACTGTGTTACCATTTTTATTCCACAGATTTTTTTTATGATGTTGCTCTGATCAGAGAAAATTATACAATAAATGAAGTATAGATGGGCATAGGGAATACAAGTGGATTTCTCACTATAAAGGAACAGAGGCACATATACCCGACCCACTGGGCATTTTAAAGTAGCTACAACACCAAACAACTCAGATATGATCCATAAACTAATATATTTGATGGTGGAACATAGTGTTTTCCATTCTTTTCTCATTTTTCAATGGCAGCAAGCAATTATGCTGTAGTTGTAAAGAAGCAGCCACTTGAGAGCTACTCAGTCATATGATATGTGAGAAACTATTTTACATCAATATTTCACAACCTCAGCAGCTTTAAGATATATAGATTTCAAACCCCAGAATTCCCCAACGGCATGTTGGCTAGATGATTCTGGAAGTTGACATCCACACATCTTAAAGCCATTGAGGTTGAGAAATAGGGCTTTAAATGTAGGAAGAAACTATGAAATAAATACAGGTCATCTATAGCCTCTTTTCCTTTTGGTCTGTATCCCCCATTTTCTCCTGCTCCTCACTTTTTTCTTTCTCACTTTTTTCTTTTCCATTTTATTTTTATTTTTTTGAAATTTAATAAAGTTTTATGGGGAAAAAAGTAGAACTTTTAGTACCAATATATTCAATGTAACTTATATGGAGAGCTTCAACACTGTGCTTTTATAGCAGAGATGTGACAATAACAAGATTAAAATCAATGACTACAACAGCCTCTCTCCCTCCCTTTTTCAGATCCATGCTATTATCGCTCATAAGCTTTAGGTTTTAGGGATTTTTTTTCCACTTACAGAAAATACAAGTGGTACTTTGAGAAGAACAAGCAAATGGGATCAGTGTGACTTATGCTCATTAACCTGAGGCTTTCCTTCCACACAGCTGTTTTCTAAGCACCAGGGATCTTAGGCACTCACAGCAAAATGCTATGTTAATCTAACATTCAAAAGTGAGCTTCATAAGACATTCAGCTATTGTGTTCCTTATTAGTAATTTTAAGAGGGCTATTTGGCTGGGATATTTGCAGGATGGGGCTTAAATACTCAATTTTACTGTTCTAGGTACATGAAACTTCATCCTCTGAATAAGGCAGGTGTCACTGCACTTCTACAAGTTCTGAATAATGTGCTGTCAAAAATGCCAGTCACTGGAGGGAACTTTAAGCAATGCATTCCAACTAATGAGAACAACTACAACAATATCAGAAGTGGGTTGAATTTGGAACTATTTAGTTCTCTGGAATTGAGAAACATGAAAATCCTCTTTGCCCCAGTGATGTAGGTGCAATACAGGTAGTCAACAGCTTACAACCATTCAAAGTTACAAAGGCACTGTAAAAAGTGACTTATGACAGTTTTTCACATTTACAACCTTTGCAGCATCCCCATAATCATGTGATCAAAATTCAGATGCTTGGCAGTTGGTTCATATTTATGATGGTTGCTGTGTCCCAAGGTCATGTGATCACCTTTTGTGAACTTCTGACAAGCAAAGTCAATGGGGAAGTTACATTCACTTATCAACTGGCTGACTAACTTATCAACTACAATGATTCACTTAACAACTGAGGCAAGAAAGTTTGTAAAATGGGGCAAAATTCACTTAAGAAATGTCTCACTTAACAACAGAAATTCTGGACTCAGTTGTGGTTGTAAGTCAAGGACTGCCTGTATTAACCACACTTTTGTTGTTGTTTTACTGCAGTTGATCTTACATTTATTTTTTTGTTTGTTTATTTATTTATTTATTTATCATATTTGAAGACTGCTAAGCTCTCTCATAAGGCGACTCTTTAAATTCTTCCCGCTTTTCTCTAATTTTCCATGGCATTCTGATTTATTTTACATAAATTAAATAGCAAAGATAATTCTGTGCCATAAATGTTGCTAAGTTTAGTTACACTGAGTGTAATCTCACCCTGCTATGAGTTGTAACTGTTAATGCTTATCCAATATTTTCCTGTTTTATTTGGTGTCTCTCTCTCTCTCTCTTACACACACACACCTTTGTGTAGTTTAACCATTTTCATTATACATTTTTCCCCCAATAACTACTCCTTTAAGATTAAAAAAATAAATTGTGATTAAAGGTCAGGGGCTTGATATTGTAATGATGAACAAGTTCTGAGTGTTTGGTTTTACTGGGAGTTATTAACAAGAGTTAAATTGCTCTTCCCCCCCCCCATGTGAAAACGCTTTATGTGGATTGATAGAGATCTTGCCAATCTATGATCATATATGGTTAAATCATATAATCAAATTTCCTGTAAAATTTGGGTTTGTGGAATGTTGTAATTATGAAAAGTGTAATAAACATTGCTAGTTCAATGGCCTGTGGATGATTTGCTTTAATAGCACTGTTGCTTGTTCATGAGACAAGGCATCTTTCAGGGAAATGAAAATTGTTGAGACATGCTGTGTCTCCTCTCTGTGGCATAGTATTATTTTGGAAGGAAAACAACAAACTGAAATATGATTCAGGGAAAGCTTCAGCTATAGCTAAGTATAACTTTTAGTAGAAGTAACAAGAGTTATCTATTATTCTATTATTCAGAATAAGCTGGCACTGACTAGATAGTTCTTGATAGAAACAGCACCTTTTTCTCTTCTAATATATTTTTATTAGAATTTTTTAATTCTAAAATGGATAACCAAAAAGAGTATAAGAGAAAAAGGATTCAGAAAGAAAAGAATTATGTCTTTTTGCCTTCTCTCTATTGAACAATTATTAACATTTGCTTTCTTCATACCTTTTTAGTTCTCAAATCCTGAAAACATAATTTAATCTTTTTTTTTCTTTCAGGAAAAAGACTTTTACGAAGAACTTTCTCATTTTTCACTCTGACCAAACTGGTCAGCTTCACCTTAGAATCCAATCATTACTTTTCCATATTTTTACATGCAATAATCTCTCTGCAGTTACCACATATACAGTGTTAATTTCCCGTATCCATTTTTAATTCCTTTTTATCCATTAGGATCCTATAGGAATAATTCTAGTTTCATCATAATATTAGCCTGCAATATATTTTGCATGAAGAAATAGCATTGTTAATGGTAGGTCTTCTGTCCTGATACTGTCAAGTTCAAATGCCTATGATTCATGAGGTAATCATGGGTGGCTTATGTGACTATAAATTCAGTTCCAAGCCAGTTCCTAATTGTTTACTAAATTTGATGGCCAAGGCATCCATATCTGATACTAAGTTCTTACAGAACCATATTTTAGCTGAGGGCCCTACCTTTACATCATCTGCCATGATTAAGTCTCTCTGAGAGTGGTGAGCGTCCATATCATATGCCGAATAAGGTAATATCTGTCTTATTTATGAAATGTTGTTTGGTTATGTTTAAAGCAAGTACCTTCATGTGTGTTACTATTGATTATTTAAAATACTCGTTGCCCCTCTCTTCCAAGGATTCTTCTGCTGACTGACAGATCCTATTACTTTATCTGCCGAGGAATTCAGATTTGTGAAATTTACAAAAACAAGCGCTGCCCATGAATCATTAATCTTGCACTGTTGTTAACACAGAGATGTAATAGAGACAGCTGGCATTTCCTTGACATCTTGTGCAATGTCCCCCAAATCTCTCATCTTTCCAGCCTTGACAGATAGAAAATTAATCACAGAGATAGTGATTTGTCATTTTGAGGATTATCCAGGTAGTCCAGAAACACCAAATGCACTAAATGTTTCCCTCAATGTAGCAATTTCAGCACAGATCCCTTAGTGACATAAGGAGTGAAGTGGCGTTTGGTGAGTGAGGTGGATGGAAGGTGAATTGGTCCATTTGCTATATATATCCACGTTTGGAATGAACTTGGAATAGATAGCTAATTTTGCTTCTTCTCCTTAAGATGGCAGTAGTGTTCTATACGTGAGATCTGAAGTTGGCATGAGGAATAACACAGTAGTTAAACGGAGATATATTGGTACACACATTAAGCTTTATTTTGTTAATTTGAAAGAATAAAAAGGAGGAAAATGAATCTCCATATCTAAACTAGAATGTTCTTTCCTAGTCTATAAAAGTTATTGCCAAGATCTAGCAGGATGGCAACCAGTTATTCATGAAATGGATCCAAGTTATCATCAGGGAAGCTGAATTGCATCCTCATTCCCCAACAGTATTTGTTTTTATTGTTTTGTTTAATCTAGTGGTGCTCAAGACACAAGGCATTTGATTTTCAATTAATATCCCCAAATTTAGGACTAATCAGAGTAAGGAAGCTTATTGAAACATTCATACTGATGAGCAAATAATGGGACTTTAAAAAAAATCTATGGAAGTGAGTTTGTGAAAGAAATGTGTAAAGATTGTGTGGGGACAGAGACATTGAGTAATTGAGAGGGCAGTCATTCTTCCTCTGCAATATTTTCTTCTTCCTTCCTTTCTTCCTTCATTTTTCTGATAACCCAATCGTTCTGTGACAACAATTAATCAGTGGAATGCCTTGCCTTCAGAAGTTGTGGGCACTCCATCAATGGAAAGTGCCCCATCACTTTTCAAGAAGAGATTGGACAGCCACTTATCTGGAATGGTTTAGACTCTCCTGGACTAGATGACCTTCAAGGTCCCTTCCAACTCTGTTATTCTATATTATTACCTTGTCCTTTCATCTCTGGCACAACAGGTTGTGAATAACACACAAGCAACGTCTATGAGACATTTGAACTGACTTTTGGTAAAGAGATTTTATACTGTGTCTAGGTCCACATATAAAGTAGACAAGGACAGAAGAAATAGACTTGAAAGAGACCTGGAGGTTTTCTAGTCCAACCCGGTACTCAAACACCCTATACAATTCAAGACAAGTGGCTGTTCAGTCTCTTAAAAGCCTCCAGCGACGGAGTACCCACAAATTCTGAAGGCAAGTCTTTCCATTGGTTAATTGTTCTCACTGTTAGGAAACTTTTCTTTAATTCTAGGACAACATGCATCCCTCCATTACTCTAGTAGACTGAAGGAACTATTGATTTCCAGTATATGCATATTTCTGGAACTTGATTTGTAAAAGAACAAATGTGAAAGGAGCAGTAGTAACAGTGTAGCAAATCATTGTGGTAGTTTTGGACAGTTTTTATGGACAGCATTAGGAAGATTGTGACAGACACACCTAAACTTCTAGGTATTTTTTTTAAGATCACAGATCTTGGCAGTATGGTAAAATTGATGGAGATAAGTATCAAAAATTCTCCTAATTCAACACATTATTTACCTCAAGTATAAATTACTCATTAACCATGGAATGACAGAAAGGTCAGCTTCGTGAATTGCTTGAATGTGGAATCACTGTTCCTTGGATAGAAAAATAGAGAAATGCTAGCCAATGTGTCAAACATTCCTTAGTTTAGCAGCAGCATTCAAATTATGATCACTGAAAGCATTAATTAAGGTCACTTATCTACTCAGTTTTTCATTGATTATGTTTCTTCAATTATCCTCTAAAAATTAAGGTGCATCCTATAGAGCAAATACTTTATTTGTATTGATCAAAAGATTCAAGCTCCCACTAAGGAACACACTGGGAACTCAGTGCAAAGGTTTCTGAGCATTAAGATGTACTAGTTAAATGCCAAAACCTCCCTTTGGATATATTCATAGGATATTCTGTACACTACTTGGCTGAGAAATAAATAAATCACAGTCGCATTGGGCTTTCATGTCCATATGCATGAACTGTGATGCACCTATTACATGATATGGTTGTTATTGTTATTTGTATGGCAATAGAAGGGATCATACAAATACCCATGATTATACTCTTCTGATTTTGTATGCATATTCGGATGAGAAGTATGAAAATATGAAAAAAAATTGAAAGTCCTGCTCACATGAACATTAATAAAGTGGCAGAAGAACTCTGTTTTGTTTAAGTCTGGAACATGTATGAACCTTTCTTGGATTCAAAAACACCCTCAACATTTCCTGGCTGTGGAAATATGCATTTACGATGTTCTGTGCTCAGATTGCACTCTTCATGAATTTAGGCAAATATTTATCTAATAACAGTGAAAAAGACAAAATGATTTCCCATTCTGGACCCACAATTAATTCAAGGACATCAGATCATAAGATGGATAGACCATCTGTGGGCTCCAGGACCTAAGTCATGTTTTTCATTCTTAAAAGATGACACTCAAATCTTAATGAACAAGATTGCGGTTCTGACCCCCCCCCCCCAAATGTACAAAAGATGAATATATTCTAATAAAACTTAAGCCACATTCAGTATGGTTTGATAGGACCTTCACTTTAGTACTTAGCATACTTTAGTATTTCATATGTTAACACACCTGGATCCAAAGTATCTGAAAAAATTATTTAACTTGATTTAAATTTTCTATGAACTACATACAGTCTGAGTGGAAAATATTCTCAATATAAGCATTTTTTAAAAATAAATAAAAGAAGTTAGAAAATTCAGCAGTTTATTTAATTTATTTATTTATTTATTTATTTATTTATTTATTTATTTATTTATTTATTTATTTAATTGGATTTGTATACCGCCCTTTCCCGAAGGACTCAGGGCGGTTTACAGGGAATTAAAACAAGAAATACAAAAGTTAAAAACAATTAAAAAGATTATAATAGTCCCTGAGAGAATAAAACCCCCAATTAAAATTAAAATTAAAATTAAAATTCTCAGCCTGGGCCAGAGAGCTCGAAGAGCCAGGTCTTCAGGTCCCGGCGGAATGAACGGAGGTCAGGGGCAGTCCTCAACTCCATGGGCAGCTGGTTCCAGAGGGCAGGCGCACCCACTGAGAAGGCCCTCCCCCTGGGCGTTACCCATCAGCAATCTTTTACCGGCGGCACCTTGAGAAGACCCTCCCTGTGGGAGCGCACTGGACGAAGGGAGCTTGATGCTGGCAGCAGGTGTTCCCTCAGATATCCCGGACCAATTGTAGCCAATTATGAATTTTAAGAGGTTACTTAAGATCAACAACTCCTTGGAAAATTTAACGTGTTATTTTGGGGTCATTTGAATATAAATGTATTGTATATTTTGTGTTATCTGCATTATGATTTTTAAAGTTATTAGTCGCCCCCCCCCCCGAGTCACCATTATGACATATGTGTCCATGTAGACTGACTGACTGAACCACCTTCCATCCTATAATGGGCATCTCACTTACAGTATATGGATAAATAAAAGGAAATGATGGTTTTTTGAGTGATAAAGCCCCAAATCTTTGTACATGAAGAACAAGTTGCATAAAGATCAGACAGTGATATATAAAATATATTAATTAAGAGTTAGGCAAAATTGAATGATGAAATAATAGGAAATATTTGTAGCTTGGGTTTTAAATTTTGGCTGGGGTTAGTTCTCCAAGCTTGATTTAATATAATTCCTGAATGTTTCATTACTGAACAAGGTAACAGCAGCAGCAGGATTTTCTTGTCCTAGTCTCTTTAGCTGATAAGCGTATTGTGTGGCAGTGTGGCCAGTTGTTTGGAGCTATATTGAAAGATATCAAGCCTTTGGAATCCTCTTGTTATCAAATGAAGAATATTTCAGTAACTGAAACCTCATTATGGTTCATCCAGTATAGTTCATCATTGTGGTATAGTTCATCCAGACATCTCTGTGGAAAACGTTGAGGAACTAACATTTTTTTCAGTTCCAGTGTAGCTGTGGGCCCTGAGTTTTTACATTTGCTCAATGGAAGTCTTCTAGAAATTGTGTATACTATTGACACTTTAAATATTTCTTTTGCATGGAGGGAACTGTGTAGTAGGGTGCCCCAGGGCTCTGTTCTGGGCCCAGTGCTCTTCAACATCTTCATCAATGATTTGGATGAGGGGATAGATGGGGATCACATCAAATTTGCAGATGACACCATGTTGGCAGGAATAGCCAGCACTCCAGAAGATAGGCTTAAGATACAGAAGGATCTTTACAGACCTGAACATTGGGCACTATGTAACAAAATGAAATTCAATGGTGAAAAAAAGTAAAGTTCTACATTTAGGCAAGAAAAAACAAATGCACAGGTATAGTATAGGTGGTACCTTGCTCAATAGAAGTAACAGTGAGAGGGATCTCAGAGTCCTAGTGGACAATCACTTAAATATGAGTCAACAGTATGTTGCAGCAGCCAAAAATGCCACCACAGTGCTAGGCTGCATTAACAGAGGGAAAGAATCAAGATCACGTGAAGTGTTAATACCACTTTACAATGCCTTGGTAAGGCCACACTTGGAATACTGCATCCAGTTTTGGTCACCATGATGTAAAAAAGATGTTGAGACTCTAGAAAGAGTACAGAAAGGAGCAACAAAGATGATGAGGGGACTGTAGACTAAAACATATAAGGAATGGTTGCTGGAATTGGGCATGTCTTGTTTAATGAAGAGAAGGATGGGGGGGGGGACAGTGTTCCAATATCTCAGGGGCTGCCACAAAGAAGAGGGAGTCAAGCTATTCTCCAAAGCACCTGAAGGCAGGACAAGAAGCAACGGATGGAAACTAATCAAAGAGAGAAGCAACCTAGAACTAAGGAGAAATTTCCTGACAGTTAAATAATCAGTGGAAGAACCTGCCTCCAGAAGCTGTGAATGCTGCAACACTGGAAACTTTTAAGAAGAGACTGGACAGCCATTTGTCTGAAATGGTATAGGGTTTCCTGCCTGAGCAGGGGGTTGGACTAGATGACCTCCAAGGTCCCTTCCAATTATTATTATTATTATTATTATTATTATTATTATTATTATTATTATTATTATTATTATTATTATTATTATTATTATTATTATTATTATTATTATTGTTATTGTTGTTGTTGTTGTTGTTGTTGTTGTTGTTGTTGTTGTTGTTGTTGTTGTTATCTGAATCGGCATTTCAATGCAAGTCTGCATTAGCATATATCTCTTGGCACTGGTCAGGAAAAGGATGTTAAAATATTTGTTAAGTCAGTGAAGAGTTAATACAATTGTGGTGGCTTAGAGATGTCAAATGTGCACTTAACCATAACCACATTTATCCTCAGGACTAAAACTAATTTTAAGTATTTTAGCCTATATGTTAGCTTTACACATATTTTATCAGCGCTCAATATCATCCAATTTTCACATCAATCTGCACTGAATATATAAAAATTTCACACTGATTTTTAAAGTAAGCTTTTCCTATTAAGTAACATTTTTATAATTCTCTAATAAATACATTTTGTATGCTGTTTCTGAACCTAAATGCAATTTCTACCTTTGTAAAAATGTGTAATAGGAAAATAATTACATCTTGAATTACACACTAATCTGGGAAATGAGAACCTGATTACACTGCCCAGAGAAGTAGGATTTTGTCCTGTCTCTAACAGAAGCAAAGTAAAGCTGTATTTATTTCTCTGGTTTCTATTTCTCTGTGCTCCTTTTCCAGACTGCAGGATATTATTCACTCAGCTAAAGAGAATTTGCTCTCAAAATTTCTTTTAAAAGAGAAGAGAATTTCAGGAAAATAAAATTTGGTACACTTTGAGGGACTGCTTGTCTCCAATTGTTTCTTTTGACCCAGTATTAAAAGGGACGTGGTGGCTCAGTGGGTTAGGACACTGAGTTTGTTGATCAGAAGGTCGGCAGTTTGGTGGGTCGAATCCCGAGTGCCGCGTAACAGAGTGAGTGCCTGTTACTTGTCCCAGCTTCTGCCAACCTAGCAGTTCGAAAGGAGGTAAAAATGCAAGTAGAAAAATAGGGACCACTACGGTGGGAAGGTAACAGCGTTCCGTGCACCTTTGGTGTCTAGTCATGACCACATGACCACATGACCACGGAGAGCCAGCGCTTGTCCAAGGACGTCTCCGTGGTCATGTGGCTGGCATGACTAGACGCCAAAGACGCACGGAATGCTGTTACCTTCCCACCGTAGTGGTCCCTATTTTTCTACTTGCATTTTCATAAAAACATTACCTTGGAAGCTGTAAGAGTAAATTCCCAGACTACTGAACATCTGAACTATGTTGCTATGTTGCTTTTTTTTCTATAAACTAAATTTCCTCTCCTTAGCCGTCTTCCTTCTTACAGCGTCTCACATCAATAAACTTTTCTTGTCTTTTTGATTTTTAAACATTTGTACTCTCCGGAACTTCTTGCCAATAGAGACGGACCACAGTAAATAAAAAAAGAGGATTCCAACCAGCCTTATCTCAAAATTTTCTGAAGAAAATCTTGAGGAAAAACCTCAGAAAGAATTTTGTTTGTTAGTGTTTTCCCAGATTATGAAGTGTGGGCCACAGGGAAGATTAAAAAAAAATTCAGGTACTGTGAGCATAAGATACAAAAGTACTGTAGGCCTCTTCCATATAGGAAAAAAACTGTCAAGGAATTCTGAGGCAGATATTGAGTTAGATTCTTAATTTCACGATAAAACTGGACAATCTGTTTGATCAGAATATATGGGCATAGTTAAATACAAGGATTCCAGAGCACATCAGCCACACCAATATTAGTCTGGATCCAGTCCCTGATGGAGTGGATTTAAGGACTGGTACTCAGAATATGCAGGAATTGGAGAAAATGACATTCTTTCTTTTGTTTTGCACTGAATGAGTTTGAAACCTCTCTCTCTCTGTGTGTGTGTGTGTGTGTTTGTGTGTGTGCGTACATGTATCATCATTTTAGCCATTGTCTATCTTCTGCAGGATGAAGGCCTCTTCCACAAGTTTCCAACCAATATAGTCCTGAGCTTTCTTTTCCCAATTGGGCCTGCAATACTTGCTGATGCCATTGACCCATCTTGTTTTAGGTCTTTTTCACTGAGATTTTTTATTAAGTGAGTTCCATTCTATGACAGCCTTGGTCCGCCTGCCATCAATTCTTCTTACTATGTGACCAGCCTGTTTCCATTTCAATTCTTTTACTCTCTTGATTATATTGTATACTTTCTTTTGAATTCTAATCAGTGGTGAACAAGTTCTCTATGTGCACACCGTTTCTGGAAGTCCATTCTGGGCCTGGGCCTCCGAGGCCCAGAACGGACTTCCGGAAGCAGCATCCATGCATTTCCAGCGGGCCATTCTGGGTCTGGAGGCCTCCTACGGAACTCCAAGGCCCAGAACAGATACAGATACAGATACAGATATATTTGGAACTGAACTTGTTTAGAAATAAAGATTACCAAAAGTATTTTCTCCTATGTCAGATTTCCCCCCCCCTGGAGCTGTCTTTCTAATTCACCTTCATTTAAAATACAAGTATTTATAAAGATCAAAAGCCAAATTTAATAGTGTATTAGTATATAGTCTGTCTTCCAAGTTTTTGCTGTGAACTACTTTCTGCAGATGATTTATGATTTCTGAATGAAGACGTTTTGATAGCCCTTTCAGTCTAGTTTGTGCTAATAGACTCTGATATTGTAATTAATAATACATACAGTACTTCAGTGTGTTGTCATTTTTCCTTCCCTGTTAAGATATTACTTTTAACTTTCCCTTCAATTACTCTGATTAATTAAGCTTTCTTTGTCCCGTTCTATCTATTAGCAAATTCAGTGTAACAGATGTTTAACTTTGGGCGTAATTAACCATATTTTTTTAACAAGGAAAGGGATGAATTCCATTAGCTGCACTCATATTTTACATATAATTGTAGTATATATCTATATGATCTGTTAAAATTTTGCATATTCCTAGATTTTAGTGGGAGGAAAATTATTGCCATATAAAATTTTCAGATCAATCTTGCTTTGAAAGAGCAGGCAGGACAGCGAAGTTAAGCAACTCAACTTTATTAGGAACCAGGCGAACAACAGAAGAACATTGCTCTTATTTATACTAGCAGCTGTCAAACGTCTGGCCAATCAGGGCTGTGCCGGTTTCCCGCTCCTTCGCTTCCGCCAATCGGAGTCGGCTGGTTTTGACAGCTCGGAGCTGTCATCTGGTGGCGCGTGTACTGTTGCCGGGTGATTTTGACAGCCGAGAGCTGTCAGTTGGTTGGCGCCTGCGTAGTTCTGTCTGGCAGCTTTTGACAGCTGTCAAAAGCTGCCGCGGCTTTACCTCAGCCCTGTTGGTTCTTATATATTAAGAATGTTAAACGTTATTAAACATGTGAATACATAACACCCCTTACCCCTCCCTCTGATTGAGTTGACGTTTCCCCGACTGTCTCTTTTTTGGGTTTCCCCATTCAAAGTCTTCCAAATAGGCGGGGGGTCTTTTTATTCTATCAGAGCGCCGGGGGGTTGTCTCTGCTGGTCGTTCCCTTTCCCCAGGTGTATTGGGGTCTGGCTCGGGGGGGCAGGGGGCTTGGCTCCGTCGTTTCAGCGTTCCTTTGTGGGAGGAAATCGTTCTGTGCGGGGTTTTGTTGTGGTGCAATTTGATCGGGGGGGTTGGTGTGAAGGTGTTTGCAGCGGCGGTTCTGAATGCATTTCGTAGTTCCCCCTTTCCCCCATGTTTTGCGGGCTGCATTGCCATAATTGGTCAATGTGTCTGAGAATGTGGGTATTGTTCCCGGTGTTGATGATGTAAGATAGGGGACCTGTTTGTTCTATGACGACCCCCTGTGTCCACTTATTGCCGCCTCCGTAGTTCCTAGCCCAGAAAGCTTGCCCTGTGCTGAGAGTTCTGTACCGGAGAGGAAGCTCTGGGTCTGGTGGGGATCTGTCAGGATGTAAACGGTCCAATCTGGTAGTCAGTTGTTTGCCCCAGCGGAGTTCTGCTGGAGACTTCCCAGTAGTCGTGCAGGGGGTGGTGTGTTGCGCTAATAGGAATTGAGCAAGTCTGCGGTGCCAGTTGCCGGTGATGATTTTCCGCAGTGCCTCTTTGGTTGATTTCACCATCACCTCAGCCAAGCCGTTCGTCGAGGGGTGAAACGGAGCCGTGGTGGTGTGCCTAATAGAGTTCGCCGTTGTGAAACTCTGGAATTCGTGGGAAGTAAATTGGGGGCTGTTATCGGAGACTAACACATCCGGAAGCCCATGTGTGGCAAACAACCCCCTTAAAACATGTATTGTGGCTGCAGAGGTTGTGCTTGCAACTGGGGCCACCTCTAACCACCTAGAATAGCTATCTACGACTATTAGGAACATTTGTCCCTGGAATGGACCTGCAAAGTCTAAATGGATGCGTTGTTTCCCATCTGTGTATGGGAGCTTGGGGCTGAGCTGCTCTGACAAGTTGGCAGGGATAACACCCAGCCACATGTGTCTCTATTTGCCTGTCGAGGCCGGGCCACCAGACGTAGCTTCTGGCCAAAGCTTTCATCTTGACAGTACCCGGGTGACCTTCGTGGAGGCTTTCCAGGACTTTTAATCTGTGTTTTTCAGGTATTATTACCCTGCTGCCCCATAATAAGCATCCCTGATGGGAGGATAATTCTTTTTGTTTTAGAACGTAAGGTTGGAATTCTGGGTCTGGGGGTGTGGATTGCCACCCTGAAGTGACGTAGCCAAAGACTCTGCCTAGGATTTTGTCCGCAGCTGTGGCTGCCAAAATGTCCCTGACTGATAATGGGCATTCTGGCAGTTCGGATATAGCTAGGATTTTCCCAGCTGGTGCGGGGTCTGGGTCAATTACTGGTAGGGGCAGTCTGCTAAGCCCGTCTGCGTGACCCATGCTTTTCCCTGGTTTGTATTCTAATGTGAAAGAATAGGCTGACAAGAAGGTGGACCATCTGAGGATGCGGGGGGATAATATCTGAGGCGTCTGTTTATTTACTGTGAAAATCCCTAATAGGGGCTTATGATCCGTAAAAATGGTAAATTGGCGACCATAGAGGTAGTCGTGAAATTTTTTCACGCTAGCCACTATGGCTAAAGCCTCTTTATCGATTTGAGCGTAGTTGCGCTCAGGTTTTGACAGCGTTCTGGAATAGACCGCTACAGGGGTTTGGGTTCCCTCCTTAGTTAAGTGGCTCAGGACTGCTCCTATGCCGTAGGGAGAGGCATCACATGCCAAACATAGAGGTAGCTGTTCGTTGAACAGTGCCACCGTGGCGTTGCTAGTCAATAAGTTTTTTAGAAGTTTAAAACTTTCGTCGTGCTGTGGGGACCAAACCCAGGGTTTGCCTTTGTCTAAAAGCCTATGGAGGGGTTCAGCAATTGAGACTTTGTGTGGCAGGAAGGTATGGTAGAAATTAACTAACCCCAGAAAGGCTTGCAGTTCCTGCTTATTCTTTGGGATGGGCGCTGTTTTGATGGCTTTTATCTTAGATTCAGTGGGGTGAATCCCTTTTGCATCAATTTTAAACCCTAGGAATTCAGTTGAGGGTACCCCTATGGAGCATTTGTCTCTTCTTAACTTGAGGCCAGCCTTCCTGAACCTGTGGAGCACATTTGTCAGTTTGTCTGCTAAGTCGTTTTCTGATTCCCCTGCAATTAGGATGTCATCAAAATATGGGCAGACCCCAGGGATCCCTTTTAGTGTTTTTTCCATGATTTCTTGGAAGATCCCTGGGGCTGCAGAGATGCCGAATTGAAGGCGGTTAATTTTGAACGCTCCTTTGTGCGTGACAATTGTCTGTGCTAGGGCGGTGTCAGGGGTGACAGGCAGCTGTAAGTACGCCTGCGCCAAGTCTAATTTAGCGAAAATGGCGCCTGACTTAATGGCCGCGAGGATGTCTTTGACAGCCGGTACCGGGTAGGCATGGGCGTTTAATGCGCGGTTCAGGGTCGCTTTATAATCAGCGCATAGTCTGATTTGGCCGTTGGGCTTGATTGGGGTCACTATGGGTGTTTCCCATTCGGCCCCTTCAACTGGTTCTAAAACTCCCAAAGTAACTAACCGATCTAGTTCGTTTTCTATTTTTTCTCTCAAAGCAAAGGGAACTCTCCTAGCCTTGATTCTGATGGGCATTACATTAGGGTTCAGTTTTAGTGATACTGGGGGTCCTGTGTATTTTCCCAGCGAGCTGTCAAAAACGTCCGTGAATTGAAGGCAGACGGATTCTAAGTTTGACAGCTGAGTGGCGTTGACGCCTGTCAGCGCTATCCCTAGTGCCTCGAACCAGTCCAGCCCTAGCAGGCTGGTCCTGTTTTCCTGGGTGACTAGTATAGTAAGGGGTCCCTTAAATTGCCTAAACTCCGTTGGGACTGAGGCCTTTCCCCTGAGCTTAATGGGCATTTTTTGAAAATCCGCTAGGCGGAGTTTAGTGGGACGTAAGGCAGGCTGTTGCCGGCTGCGGTTACAAATGTCCCTGTAAGTTTGCCAAGAAATGAGAGAGACGGAGGACCCTGAGTCCACTTCCATCTCGCAAGGGATTCCGTGGATTAGAACGTCCACCTTGACTTTGGGCTTAAGTGTGCTGTGGACCGTATGCTCCCTCGCTTTTCCCTTTACATTTTGTACTAGGGGTTTAAATTTTTGTCTTTCCCTGGGTGTGGGTCGGTTCGTACCTGCAGACGTCACCTCCAATTCATGTAGGTTTTCTCGGCTCCGGCTCCGGCACACGGCTTTGAGGTGACCTGTTTTTCCGCATCCATGGCATTTGGCACTGCGGAACCGGCACGATGCCCTCGGGTGGCTTCCGCCGCAGCTGGCACATTTAGCTCTGTTAGGCTGGTAGCTAGTGCTCTTGTTGTTGTTGGAAGGCCCCCCTCGGTTGTTGCGCTGAAGCCTGAGCCTCTCGAACTGCCGCTGCACGGCATCGATGTCCATGGAGATGTCGTCGTCCTCTGGCCCGCTGAAGGTGCCGTCCTCCTGGTGCACGGACCCACTGGGTCCGCTATCAGGGGGACATGGGTTGTCGCCGTGGCTGTCTTCATAGGCGATGACTTCCATGGCCACTTCAGCCAGCGTTAGAGCGGGTTTGGCGATCAGCTTCCTCCGCAGGCGCTCATCTTTAAGCCTGATGACGATTTGGTCCCGGATTCGGTCCTCCAAGTCGGGGAACCGACACCGCCGTGCAGCGTGTCTGACCCGGGTTATAAAGTCATTAGCGGGCTCGTCAGGAAGTTGTACGCGTCGGGCGAAATTCACTCTCCAGAACAGCTCTGACTTCGTGGGCATGAAGTGTTTGCTCAGTCCCTCGGTGAGTTCTGCGTAGGAGATTGTTGCGATTGGTTCTGGACTGAAGAGTCCCACAACGGCATCGTAGACGGCAGGCCCGCTGAGCCAGAGGAGGGCGGCTGCTTTAGCCCGATCGTCGGTTATTTTCTTTACCACCAGGTACCCTTCTACCTGGCCTAGATGTGATTCCCAGCATTCTGGGTGGCGAGTGTTGAACTCGCGAATATGGCCATGGTTCGTCATGCTGTCCGGTCGTGGGGGCTGCTTGCGTTGTGTGGAAGCTAGGCTTCCGTTAGTGACTTCAGTGAGTGACTAGCTCTGGCTAAGGGAAAAAATCTCTTCTCCCCTTAGGCGGTGACTTCAGCTACGCAAGCAAGTATCCCACCTTCGTCGACAGTGCTTTGAAAGAGCAGGCAGGACAGCGAAGTTAAGCAACTCAACTTTATTAGGAACCAGGCGAACAACAGAAGAACATTGCTCTTATTTATACTAGCAGCTGTCAAACGTCTGGCCAATCAGGGCTGTGCCGGTTTCCCGCTCCTTCGCTTCCGCCAATTGGAGTCGGCTGGTTTTGACAGCTCGGAGCTGTCATCTGGTGGCGCGTGTACTGTTGCCGGGTGATTTTGACAGCCGAGAGCTGTCAGTCGGTTGGCACCTGCGTAGTTCTGTCCGGCAGCTTTTGACAGCTGTCAAAAGCTGCCGCGGCTTTACCTCAGCCCTGTTGGTTCTTATATATTAAGAATGTTAAACGTTATTAAACATGTGAATACATAACAAATCTGATACCTTTTCAATATGTTCTGATACTGTCCCTTGGGGTGTAAAGTCAGACGTAGGCTGGGATGACATAGAATCAAGTTCCTACTTGGACATAAAGTCCTCTGGATAACTTAAAATCTGTCTCATTAAGTTGTTATTGTTGTTGCTGTTGTTGTTATGGGGCTAAAATTAAAGGAGGCAACTACATTAGCTGACTTGAACTTTCTACCAAAAAGCAGTACCAGGGTAGAAAGTGGGTTCAAGTCCCACCTTATCCATGAAAGCTAGATGATAGACTTTGTGCCAGTCACTCTCTCTCAGCCCAATGCACCTCCCAAGGTTGCTGTTGTGAGGAACAGGAACAAGTTGTATTGGATTTTTACCATCTTGAGAGATTTGTAAAAAATAATAAAGGCAGGAAACAAGTAAATTAAAATATCACTGTTGTTATTATGACTATATCTTATTTATAAACAAAATTACTATGCTTATGCAGAAAGCAAACTAACACAACACTCAATTTACTTGCCTTCTTTACAATATTAATCTGTAAACTTCCTGAAGTTGATTGGGGAATATTATCAAAAAAAGAAAGTATGTTTGGAATAAAACAGCCCATTTTGAGAAATGACTTTTTGTAGTTTTCAATGCTCACTGAAGCAATTGTGGAACATTTTATTGACTACACTAGATGAAACTTGAAGCAGAATCATCTTGGCATGTGAGCCATTGATCTAAACTTTGGTTCAAAAAAATACTGAACTTCAGTCTTTGAAAATGGAAAGTTGAATAAAATCAAAACTTGGTTGTGCTTGGGCAAAAGGACAGTATTTTTTGTCTTTAGTTTTAGATCTCATATCAATTCTTGACTGATGCTAGCTGTTTTCTATGGAAAACCTTCCACTTGATGGGGAATTAAAACAATATCATTGGAAATCATTGATTCATAAAGCTAGCATGATCCCAGGTGTTTAGTTAGTGCATTGTCATTGCTACAGATCATATACTCAGTCCTGCATATATATTTATGTAGGTAGTACATCCTAGTTACTATAGGTAATTAGTCAATGACAAGCTAGATTATTATTTTTTCATCTCCCCCTCTCATTCTTTGATGGATCTGCATTATGTAAATCACACAAATATTACATCAAAAGAAAATTGTCAGGTTGGGAGAAATGTAATTGAACCTATCATTTAACCTGTTAAATGAATAAAACATAAAATCTTCTTAGTATTTAAAATCAAATTTCATGCTTTCGTTAGTGGATGAGAAAGAGGCTATTCTTAAATTATAAGGAGGAAAAAAGAGTTTTCTTCATCATCACATCAAAAGGTTTGCATATTGCATGAATCATTGATTAATTCAAGGCATCCAAGCAAATAGCATTAAAAATGTATAAGCTAATTTTATCCTATCTCAGGTCTAATTAAAACTGTCCCCTTATTGGATCACCTTCCAAGAAGTACTAGTGTTGCCACAAGGAACTTTTATCCCCACAACTTTAGAGTTAACTTTATTTTAAGTATTGTAGATTCAAAGAATGCAGCAGAAATATGAAATGTTCTCACTTTGTCGAGAATTGCTTTACATGTTTATTTGCTTGATATACAAGATTTCTTCTTTGGGAAAATCAGATACCATTTTCTTTGGCATGGGAATTTCTCCAACCAGAGAAGAATAGAATTGGCTATGCCTGCCAGTTCCTTCCCAAAAGCCTGGCCTATACATAGGATAAATATACAATAGTATAAATTTTAATACAACGGTTATGAATTAAACAGCTATATGTGCCTCTAGGATCACATGTTATGCCTTTGCTATGCAATCCACATAGGTTGCCAGTTTGCTTCTAGATGTCAGACCTGCACCAGCCAGATTGCCCCCTCGACTCCAAGTGCTAGGCACTTTTGGTTCCAGTAAAGTCAGGCTAGAACTGAATTTCCTGTGTGAAAGAATACAGGCTTTCCTCCTCAATTTGTCTCCTGCCCAGTCCAGATCCAGCCAATGGGTGGATGCTTAGGTGTTTGGGGAATGTTTGATGTTTGGAACAATTAGCAGTCCATTCCCAAGAGGCTTTGGGTTCTTAGTGTCCTTGAAGACTGGTGCAAACTGGTTCAAGGCATCTCTGGTCTTCCTTAACTGTCATCCTGGTTACTCGTTCTCTCCCCCTTGCCTCCTCTCCCCTAGCCTTTGATGGCAAGATGCCAGTGAGGCACCAAACTGAAGATGGCAGATCTGATACCAGGTGCAATTCAAGGTGCTAGTTTTGATCTTTAAAGCCCTACGTGGCAAGGAAACAGATTATGTGAGGGACTGTTTTTCCCTAATTACATCTACCCATCCCATTCCACCTGGTGGAACTAAAGAGATGTTCCTTTTCTGTTGTAGCCCCCTCCCTCTGGAACATCATTGTCCCTGAGGAAAGGTTAGCACCATATATGTTAGCCTTCTGGAAAGCCTTGGGGAAAAAAACAGGTTTTTCCATCAACCCTGAGTATCCCATGGTGAGCCTGCAGGGGCTGAATGAGGCTGAATATATCAACAACTGCTTAAGATGCTGTCGGCCCAGGTTCGAATCTCAGAAGGGTTTGGCTGACTGATGAGAACAAATAAGCTTGAAATGATCATATCTGTCGCCCTTTATTGTTTGTTAGCAAACCAAAAAATTTACACAAATATGAGCTGCCACTGCTGTGGCTACTGCCTGTAGATGGCCTTGGGTTAGGCTGAAACAGGGAATAAGATTTGTCCCGTGTTTGGGACTTAAGCAAGTGCATTCTAAATACTTAACATATATGTGTGTATATATATATATATATATATATATATATATATATATATATATATATATATATATATATATATATATATATATATATATATATATGAACATGCATCAGCCAAATTTCTCAAAATCTGTCTCCCATGGGCTGTGTCTGAGCAGATAATTGGAACAGCATTTTCTCTGTGTTATATAAGATTCTGGATTCTGACAAAATGATTCTGACATGACTTTCACTACCTACAGTTTGATCCATGTCTTTCCAGGCTCCTATAGGTGGCCAGAAATAAGGCTGCATCCATAATGTATCCAGTTCCTTTTTGGTCGAGGAGAAAATTCTGGTATACCCTGTCCTGAAGAGGCCTTTTCTCAATCCATCAATTTATATTATGTCTTTAACTGAACAGTATGCTGTATGAAGTAGATTAACTGGTTAACGTTCAGTTAAAGCTCAGACCTTGGCATGGGACAGAAACATCTTGGTTACTCCAGATGGATAAACTTTGTCAGGACCCGGCATCCATTCTGGTCCTACTTAATCTCTGAGAAGGCTTTGATAAAATCCTGATATGTTTATGATAAAATGATATGTTTATGAATCACCTGTAAATGTTGGAGATTGGAGGCAGTGTTTAAATTAATTTTGCTTCTCCTTAGACAATTCCAGTTGGTGAGTTGTAAGGATTTAGAAGTTGGCCTCTTTGGAGCTTTTCCCCACTCTTTAAGTTCTGTATATATATTGAAATTGAAATTGTGACAATGTTTTTTTTATGAATGTAAACCCACATTTGCTTGTTGACTCTCAGTATCCAATAATCACAGATCAAATAAAAATAATCTTTATTTTGTCTTATGACCAGCATAGACAGTGAGAGAAAACTTAGTCTTCTCTAATTTAGCTATCAGATTTGAGCTGCAATATGTCTCTAGATTCTTTCATAATTTCAGAATATTTTTTCTTTCTTTAAAAAAGGTAAAGGTTCCCCCGCACATACGTGCTAGTTGTTTCTGACTCTAGGGGCCAGTGCTTATCTCCGTTTCAAAGCCAAAAAGCCAGCGCTTGTCCGAGGACATCTCCGTGGTCATGTGGCCAGCATGACTAGACGCCAAAGGTGCACGGAATGCTGTTACCGTCCCACCGTAGTGGTCCCTATTTTTCTACTTGCATTTTTATGTGCTTTCGAATGACATCTAGTGGCAGTGTATATTTTGTAGCCCCGATTTGATAGTCTTATTTTCTCCTTGAATTTTATGCTGAAGTAATAAAGAAATCAAAAAAGTATAAATTAAGAAACAAATAAGGCATTCATCGCAGTTCTAGAAACAGACTGTGACTTAAAACATTTGTTCAGCATTCTCTTCTATTAACAACATCAGATTCAGATCATTGGCTCATATTACCTGGAGACAGAAAGAAAATTGGTTGAACTAATTAGGAAATTTGCTATACAGGTAATGCATGTTTAAGGCTTCAACTGCACAAAATAGAAACTGACCTGCATAACTGATATAGAGTATCTATCTTTGCAGCTTGCCATCAATAAAATAGACACCCAAAAATATATATTAACAATAAAGAACCAATAAGGAAAGTTACATCATTTTTAACCAGGATTCATTTGACCAGTTAGAAAATTTATTTTTCCTGTAAATGACATTATAATTTTGGAGAACATGAACAACTAGGTTTTGTTTGCTATGAAATAGTATGCCCTGAATTAATCATTACCCTGAATAAAAATTTAAAATGCTTATAAAGCAGGCCAGCTATCTCCTTCACATAACTTTATTCCTCACAACAGCATTACCCCCAAAATGAGAATGCGTACAATTTTAGAATCAAGTCTGGGGCTGATAATCAGAAAATTATGACTCCTAGCATTTGAACAACCTATTTGCTGCAGCTATATATTACACAGCAATCTGGCTAAGAGAGAAAGAAATATTAGATCTATTAGTAAGGTAGGTATTTAGTTGTTAATATAGACCTTCAGCAGTTCACATCATTTGGTGAATTAGAACTCAAATACAAGAAAGTCCCCATTTGTTTTCATAATCAGTTTTCCCCAACTTATAAAGTTATGCACATCTGGTATTATGCCCAAGTAACAGGAAAAAAATTGATGCAATCTTCCTCCCTTCAAATATTCCCATTCTGTACATATATTTCCCTAAACAGATGGGTTGTTAGATGCAGTTTTCCCTCAGGTAGATATAATTTTATGTTCCTTTTTGGAAGTGATAAATATTTTGAGAGAGCCCCTAAAAGTTTATGAGTTATCTGAAAATTCAAGCTGCAACCAATAATCTGTCATTTTCATTCCTAATCTTGGTTATTTAGAGTTCTGCTGATCCTGTGCATGGTTTTAGAACATAGAATCATAGATTTGGAAGGAACCTTGGAGGTCTTCTAGTCCAACCCCCTGGTCAAGCAGGAGATCCTATATACTTTAGATACATGATTGTCCAGTCTCTTTTTGAAAGCCTCCAGTGATGGAGCACACACAACTTCTGAAGGCAAATTATTCCATTTCCTCTCACTGTTAGGAAACTTCTCCTTAATTCTAGGTGCTTCTCTCTTTGATTAGTTTCCATCCATTGTTTCTCATCTCGCTTTTTGGTACTTTGGAAAATAGTTTGATCCCTTCATCTTTGGAACACAGCTATCATGTCTTCCCTTGTCTTTCTTTTCCCCATACTAGACATATCCAATTCCTGTAACTGTTCTAGCTTGTGTTTTAGCCTCCAGTCTCCTAATCATTTTTGTTGCTTTTTTCTGCACTCATTTTAGAGTTTCAACATATTTTTTATATTGTGGTGAGCAGAAGTGGATGCAGTGTTCCAAGTGTAGTCTTACTAAGGCTTTGTAAAGCAGTGCTAGAGACTATTACAGACTGCTGGCTCATATTTAAGGGTTGTCCACTAGGAATCTAAGATCCCACTCACAATTACTGGCATTAAACCAAGTTTCACCTAGTCTGTACCTATACAGTTGGTTTTTCTTGCCTAAGTGTAGTACCTTACTTTTATCTATTCTGTTAGATAGGGTTGTCAAGTTAGTTAAGTCCATCAAGTTAGATAAGTCAAGATAAATCAAATTAGGTAAGTCCATCAAAATCTTTTTGGATTCTGAACTTGTCTTCTGGAATGTTGGCTATTCATGTCAGCTTAGTGTCATCTGCAAATCTTATGAGTTCCCCTTTTATTCTCCCATCTAGATCATTTATGAAGATATTGAAGAGTATTGAACCCAAAACAGAACATTGGTGTACCCCACTGCATACTTCCGTCCATGCAGATATAGTTCCATTGAGAAGTATATGTTGACTACGACTTGTCAGCCAGTTACAGATCCATCTGGTGGTGGTGCTGTCTATCCCACTTTTTTCTAGCTTGCCAAGTGGGTTGTAATTTATTTTATCAAATGTTTTACTGAAATCTAAGCATGCTATGTCCAAGCATTTCACTGATCCACTAATTTAGTCACTTTGTTGAAGGATGAAATAAGATTTGTTTGGCATGATCTGCTTTTGACGATCCCATGTTGGCTACTGGTTATAACTTGGCTTGCTTGTAGGTGTTCATAGAATTGTTGCTTGATTATCTTTTCCATGATCTTTCCAGGTATTGATGTTACTGATTGGTATATAATTTTCTGGATCTGTTTTTTCTCTCCTTTTTTAAAGATGGGAAGCACATCGGCTCTTTTCCAGTCCTCAGGTTGCTCCCCAGTGTTCCAAGAACTTTGAAAGATACATTTCAATTGGTCAGAGATCATGTCTGCCAGTTCCTTCAGAACTCTGGGATGTAGTCCATCAGGACCTGGTGATTTGAATTCATCTAGAACCGACAGGTGTTCTCTTACCTTATTTTTGCATATTTTAATTTGCATCTATAACCTATCATTTATAGTTCTGTTTTGATAAGTTGAGTATTGTTTCCTTTTTGTGTGAAGACAGATGCAAAGTATGAATTAAGCAATTCTGCTTTCTTCCTACAGCCTGTTATTTCTTTGCCATCTTCTCCCATTAGTGGACTAATTGCTTTTTTTATTATACCTTTTAGCACAAGAGGGGGTCAAAAAAGATCATGTGACTGTAACTGTATAAAGAAAGCATTACCTCCTTTTTATGTGTGACTTTGATTATACGATTGTGGCTGCTAGATTTTTTCATTCCCTCTCTGAAGAAGTCCTTGCTGTAATCAACTCTGTTTTGGGCATCTCTGGACCTTTGTTTTGTTACATCTTTGCAATAACTGTACTTAAATGATGGTACAAACTGATCAGTGGGAAAAGATATATAGCAATGTCACGATCTGTTTAGGATACAAAAAGCTACATTATACAAAATCAGATCATGGATCAATCATAGTCATCTCATGTCAGATAATATCTCTCCATTATCTCAAAGAGAGCTCTTTTTTCATCCATAACTGATGATGTCGGGAATTAAATGTGGGCCCTTTTACATACCAAGTTTGCTTTACTCTAAAGATACAGACTTGTTTTCTACTGAATTGTTAAGAATAACGCTATTTCTTTTCTCCATCCAGTGATCACAATGATTGCTTACTGTTTGGGGCATAGCTATTGACCTTATAGGCAAAGTACAATAGAATTCATGAAATGAAAAATTGTGAGCCAATGTAGAAAACAAGGAGAGTATTAATTTCTTTCAATGTATGCAATTCCCATTACCCTAAATAAAAAATGCTGTGCATGCATCGGAGGGAAAATAGATTGCAAACAATACAATAGAAACAGGTTGCTTTGAACACTGAGAAAGAAACTTACAAATTAAATGGTAGCAAGAGGGTTTGGCCTGACAGTTTGAACAATTAATCAGTGGAACAACCTGCCTCCAGGAGCTGTGAATTCTCCAACACTGGAAGTTTTTAAGAAGAGACTGGACAACCATTTGTCTGAAATGGTATAGGGTTTCTTGCCTGAGCAGGGGGTTGAACTAGATGATCTCCAAGGACCCTTCAAATTATTATTATTATTATTATTATTATTATTATTATTATTATTATTATTATTATTATTATTATTATTATTATTATTATTATTATTATTATTATTATTATTATTATTATTATTATTATTATTATTCTAGCACGGTTTTACTCGCTCTCAGGGGGGCCCCCCCATCCTGGGAGCGACCCGCCTTACTTTTTACACCTCCTCTTGATGAAGGGCCCGATTGTTGGGACCCTGAGAGATGGCTGGGCACGGGTAGGGACCTCCGATATAAATCAATTAAGAGGCCCCTGGTTAGTTTTTTGGCTAAATTTTTTAGGAGGTTAGGGAGGGGGGTGGGAACTTCTTTTGGTTGTTCGGATATGGGGGGTAGTCCAACAACCGTTGTTCAGGCCAGGTCCGAGATTGATCGCGGGGGGGAGGAGCGGGGGTCGGTTGCCTCCGGGGCTCCAGGGCAAGTCGTGGGATTACCCATTCCCACGACGTTAGGGAATGGCAGCGGGTGCAGGAACAGAGGGCCGTATTGATCTCAGGGAAGGCCTCTCCACTGCTTACAAGCGGTGAGGCACTCCGACCCTCTTGTTCCGCCCCGAGGTCCCGGGAGTGAGGATGTGCAGCCTCCTGAGCTCCGGCTGGTGTACTTGAATGCCAGGTCTGTCGCTAATAAGGCTCCTCTCGTCCGCGACTTGGTCGAGGGTGAGCAGGCGGACCTGGCTTGCATCACGGAGACTTGGTTGGGCCCAGAGGGCGGGGTTCCTCTGGTTGATCTTTGCCCACCAGGTTTCCGGGTGCTACACCGGCCTCGGGCTCAGGGTAGGGGTGGGGGAGTGGCTGTTGTTATGAGGGAGACCTTGTGTCCGCGGCAGGCCACCGTTCCTCAGATAGTCGGGTGTGAGTCTCTCTTTTTGAGATGCGGCCCTGGTGCGCAGTTGGGCTTGCTGCTGGTGTACCTTTCGCCTAGTCACGTAGCAGCAGTCCTGCCTGAGCTTCTCAATGTCCACTCTGGGTTGGTGGTTGAGTTCCCGAAACTTATGGTTTTGGGGGACTTCAATCTGCCATCTCTGGGAGGGTCATCTGAGTTGGCTCCGGAGTTCATGGCTTCCATGACGGCCATGGACCTGACGCAAGTAATTTTGGGACCGACTCATGAGGGAGGCCACACCCTTGACCTAGTTTTCTTATCTGGACGGTGGTTTGATGATCTTGGTGGGGGCTCTCCAATTGTTATGCCCCTGTCATGGACCGATCATCATCTCCTGCGGCTGGTCTTCCGTTTTGCTACCCCCCGCCGTGGGTGTGTGGAACCTATTAGATGGTACCGCCCCAGACGCCTAATGGATCCCGAGAGGTTTCAGGCAGCGCTGGGGTCCCCACCGGCCTCCTTTGCTCACAGCTCGGCAGATGCCTTAGTGGAAGCCTGGGAAAGGGCAGCCACTGAGGCTCTTGACCGAGTTGTACCCTTGCGGCCCCTGACCCGGTGCAGATCTCGTCGAGCTCCATGGTTTTCCGCGGAGCTCCGGGAGATGAAGCGTCGGAGACGGGGCCTAGAGAGCGGTTGGAGGTCCAGCCAATCCGAATCCGATCGATTGCGACTAAGAACCCATATTAGGTCTTATCTCGCTGCGATAAGGGTGGCGAGGTCTAATCACTTCGCTACCCTTATCGCGTCCACAGATAATCGCCCGGCCGCCTTGTTTAGGGTGACTCGCTCCCTCCTTAATCAGGAGGTGAGGGAGGAACCCTTGCAGGATCGTGCTGAGGAGTTTAACCAACATCTGTCGGACAAAATCGCTCGGATTCGGACCGGCTTGGACTCTGGGCAGAGTCTGGCGATCAGGCCACGGGCGGTCTTGTCGATATTACCTGGGAGGAGTTTGATTCTGTGACTCCGGAGGAAGTGGACAGGATTATGGGGAGGCTGAGCTCCACCACATGTTTATTGGACCCGTGCCCTTCCTGTCTGGTTTATGCAGCCCGGGAGAGGACACGCAGCTGGTTCCAGGCAGTTATATCCGCTTCTTTGAGTGAGGGTAGCTTCCCTGCCGTCTTGAAAGAGGCGGTGGTGAGGCCTCTCCTCAAGAAGCCTGCCCTGGACCCAGCTGTATTGAACAACTTTCGTCCGGTCTCCAACCTTCGCTTTCTTGCGAAGGTTGTTGAGAGTGTGGTGGCGCATCAGCTCCCTTTGGTCCTGGATGAAGCGGATTATCTAGACCCGTACCAATCGGGTTTCAGGCCTGGGTACAGCACGGAGACGGCATTGGTCGCGCTGGTGAATGATCTCTGGAGGGCTCGGGACAGGGGACATTCCTCTGTTCTAGTCCTATTAGACCTCTCAGCGGCTTTCGATACCATCGACCATGGTATCCTGCTGCGGCGTCTCAGGGGATTGGGAGTGGGAGGCACGGTCTTGCAGTGGTTCTCCTCCTATCTCCAGGGACGTTCGCAGTCGGTGTTGACAGGAGGGCAGAGGTCGACCGCAAGGTGTCTCGTTTGTGGAGTTCCTCAGGGGTCGGTCCTCTCGCCTCTCCTGTTCAACATCTACATGAAACCGCTGGGTGAGATCATTCGTGGCTTTGGAGTTGGGTATCATCAGTACGCTGATGATACCCAGCTTTTCCTTTCGACCCCAAACCACCCCAGTGATGCCCTCAACGTGATGTCCCGTTGCCTGGAGGCGGTTCGGGTCTGGATGGGGAGGAACAGACTTCAACTCAACCCCGACAAGACTGAGTGGCTTTGCATACCTTCATCCCGGGTTTATTCGGACATTCCACCTCTTGCTATGGGGGGTGAACTATTACCCCCCATAGATAGGGCTCGCAACTTGGGAGTCCTCCTAGATTCACGGCTCACTTTGGAAGACCATATAGGAGCTGTGACTAGGGGGGCTTTCGCCCAGGTTCGCCTGGTGCGCCAGTTGCGGCCCTATCTAAGTCGGGATGATTTATGCACGGTCACTCACGCGCTCGTGACCTCTCGTCTGGACTACTGCAACGCTCTCTACATGGGGCTGCCCTTGAGGACCACCCGGAAGCTCCAACTGGTACAGAATGCAGCCACGAGAGTTGTGTTGGGAGTCTCCTGATACTCCCACGTTACACCTCTGCTCCGTGAGCTGCATTGGTTACCAGTTGCCTTCCGGGTGAGATTCAAGGTACTAGTAATGGTGTTTAAAGCCCTACATGGCAGGGGTCCGGATTACCTTAGGGAACACCTGCTGCCGGCATCAACTTCCCTCCGCCCTGTGCGTTCCCACAGAGAGGGCCTCCTCAGGGTGCCACCGGTCAGAGAATGTCGATTGGTGGCCCCCAGGGGGAGATCTTTCTCTGTGGGCGCCCCGGAGCTATGGAACCAATTACCGGTTGAGCTCCGGACAGCGCCCGATCTTCGCTCCTTTCGCCGCGATCTGAAAACATACCTGTTCGAACAAGCCGGCCTGGCCTGAGGGGGGATTGGCGGGGTTTTTACTATTATTTTATTGGGGTTTTTATTATGTATCAACTCTTTTTATGGGCATGTATTTAATTACCTTTTAATTTTTGTAACTCTGTGTTTTATTCTTGCCCTGTACAGCGCCCTGAGTCCTTCGGGAGAAGGGCGGTATAGAAATATTAATAAATTAAAATTAAATTAAATAATTATTATTATTATTATTATTATTATTATTATTATTATTATTATTATTATTATTATTATTATTATTCATTAAACATGAACCTCAGTCCACTGAACACTCAAATTGACTGGCACTAATGGTTGACATGGGTTGCTGCCAGCATCCTAGGTATCAACCAGGTATCTCCTTAAAATGTAAGATGTTCCGAGTAGCACAGTTTTTTGTAGCTTTGCTGGATTTATTGCAGTAAACTGCAATTTCTTGAAGTATTTTGCAAAGTTTTTGGACATAGTTCCCAGTGCCCCAATGACAATGGGTATCACTGTTACACGTTTCATCCATAATCGCACAGTTTTGATGGCCAGGTTGTGGTATTTCATAATTTTGACCAGTTCTTTTTCTTCAACTCTGGCATGGCCTGGTACAGCGATATCAATCTACTGTATGCTTCGGTCCTCTACGACTGTGATATCTGGCATGTTGTGTTCCAAATGGCGATCTGTCTGTATTCGGAAGTCCCACAAGATCTTCACCCTCTCATTCTCAACAACTTTTTCCACCCTATGTTCCCATGACTTTTCGGACTTTTTACACAATGCCCAGTGGATTAATTTAATAACTTGGTCATGTCTAGCTTTGTAATCAGTTTGCACGATTTTGCTGCACTCACATATTAAATGTAAAACAGTTTCAACTTTGTCGTTGCAAAGTTGGCAGTTTGGATTGTCAGTAGTTTTTTGTATCTTCACTTTCATGGCATTAGTTTGTAGTGCTTGTTTTTGAGCAGCCAGTATTAAGCCTTCCGTTTCTTTCTTGATGGTTCCCATCTTAAGCCATGCCCATGTCAAGTTGTTATCACATTGTCCTTCAATGTTTTTCAAATGCTGTCCATGCAAAGCTTTGGCTTTCCATCTATTTAATCTGTCATCCAGCTGTTTTTCCTTATATTCTGCCTTTGTTTCTGTTATTTTTATAATGCTCTCTATTTTCACAGCCTGCAGCAATTTTTCTGTACTTTGATTCACATTATTATTATTATTATTATTATTATTATTATTATTATTATTATTATTATTATTATTATTATTATTATTATTATTATTATTATTAATCGCACAGTCAGCCAGATGTTCAGACTGGATTTGGCATTTTTGTCTACCTATTGAGTCCTTACCAATGACCTGGGTTAGGCAGATGTGTATGTTTGATGGTATTATAGATATCATCACAGGATGGAAGCAGTCTCTAGTAGGGCCGCCTTTTGCAATTAACTATTTGTTTTGGGATTGCACCGATGATGATGATGATGATGATTACATTTAGAAAAGAAAGGATAAAATGAAAAATCTGACTTGGAGAAGTAAAAGATTTTGGGCATGTGGAAATAATCTGAAGAATCTGAAAATAACAACTTAATGAAAAACTGAAGCATAATCTTTAGAAAGCAAAAGAACATGGGTCTTAAAATCATTAAAAAGGTTTCAGAAGAAGTGGTGGAACAAATTCCGGCAGTAGTTCAGAAAAGGTATGAAAATAAGATTAATCAATTCAAACAAAACATTTGAAATGAATAAATACTTACTTTACAATAGCTTTGAAATTGTTCAGGAAAAAATTGAAACAACATCAACCAAATAAGTAAAACCTTACAGGGGAAGTTTTATAGAAAATGAAGGAGGCAGTTTTTTTTAATAAAAAAGCAGATTGGATCAACAAAAGCCAGAAGAGGACAACAAATGAAAAATGTCTTTATAACAACAAAATTGGTTCAGTTGCACTCCAAAAGACCAAAAGATTGGAGCACCCCTGGGCAGGAAGAATTATACTTCACAAACTTATATTTCACATAGGCAACACAGCTGAATGAGATTCTAAAAACTGGAAAAATGAAGAATGAATGGAAACCCCTTTCTAATACAGAAAATAAATAAAAGGCAGTGAATCTGTCCCCTAAAGACCCTTTAACTTCTCTTCTCACAACATTTAAGTTATTTACAGAATCATAGCAAACTTATGTGATATATTACTATCCAAAAGAAAATGCACTTTTTTGGCTGACAAAAAGAAGAACTTGCAGAAATCCAAGAGTCAGTACATCTCAAAGTTATTAACTAATAAGATGATCCTTAAAAATCAAAAGAAAACAAAGCAATCCCTTGGATAAACAACCATTTGATTCACTTCCACATAGGTGGATCAGAAAATGCCTAGACATTTCTGGGATTATTGAAAACATTCAAAGGCACTTGAAAGGGTCACTGAATGCAGAAGAAATGAATCTGATAGCCAATATTAAAGAGATTAGCAGAGTTAAACTAAGAAGTGGAATATTCTAAGATGATTCATTGTCACCTTTACTATTTGTTTGAGCAAGGATGCCACTTACAAATAATTTAAACAAAAGCAAATGTTGCTATCATTTCCTAAAGCAAGACCCAAAGGTTACCTACTAAACCCTATTCATGGATGATTCAGAATTATTCAGAAAACCAAAAGCAGAACTTGACACCCTACTGAACACTAGTAATGTATTCAGTCAAGAAGCAGAAATGCAATTCAGTCTAGAAAAATGTGCAACTTTGATGATTAAAGACAGAAAAAGTGTTGAAGTGAATTACAGCTAATGAATAGAAATGCCATAAGACAATTGGCACCAGAAAAAAGAGACAAAGCTTAGAATTTGTAGAAGTCTCTGATTTATTATGTGAACAAGCAAAAAGTGATAGTTGCTTTAATTATATAAAGTGAATCTGAAGAAATTTCAAAACAAAAGTAAATGTATGAAGCATGATTAAAGCCATAAACACTTGGGTTCTTCCTGTCATTTAATATACTACTGGTATAATTGATTTGACACAAGCTGAATTAGATAGACATGGTAGGAAAACAAACAATGGAAGAAGGGAATCTCAACTGGAGTTGAGACATGGTAAGGAATCACTACTACTGTAAGACTGCAAGGAAAAATGACTCAACGTTACAAAATCAAAACTAATATTATAGAAAGGAAAGAACTGAAAGTCAAATAAATTGCCTGGAAATCTAACCCTTTTTATAGTCAATATACACATGAAGGAAAATCAGATCAGCATTTGATGGGGTAGTGGCTGGAACTCTTAAAACTTGTTAGATTTTTCAAGAACAGTATCTTCCAACAGTTCATCCACTGTCACTATAATTGAGATCATCAACCTTGCTGTTGATCATCCTCTTCTTGTTTTTCCTTCCACCTTTCCTGGCATCACAGCCTTCTGCAGAGAGCTAGGTCTTTCATAATTTGTCTGGAGTATGTCTGAAGTATAATAAAGCCCATGCAGTATGTAAATGCCATTATTTGAGAAAAGGATTGAGCAGATATGGAAGCAAAGCTACATCTTAATTTCTAGTGTGCATTCACCTTAATGCCTTTTATAAAAATCTCAACATTCAGGCATGATATTTTGGCTCAGACTTAGTGTGCAGTCTGCATATGTAAAATACATCAACTTGTAAATGATGAATTCAAAGTGAATTTAATTTGGAGGAAGCTGGCAATTTAGCTCGATCCTGGGGCGCCTTGCACTGAACTCCCCTTTCTTGGTTCAGAAACTGGCTTCGGCCTCAAATTGGAGAAAGAGGGGCGGCGGGACGGGGATCAATCCGGAGCGGGAGGAAGGATGAGATGCCCCCGCTGTTCCCACATCTGCTGCGCAGAAGTTTTGCTAAGGTCATTTGCAAAGATCAAAACTTTTTAAACAGGAGGGGCACGGGGTTTTCGGCTCTGCTTAATGGTATGTGAAACGGGGGAAGGGAAGAGGAGAGAGCCATTATATTTTTATTTGATGGGTAGAAAATGTTTTTTTCCTCCTGGGTTTTTTTTTTTTTTTTGGAGCCGCGCCGGAGATAGCTCGGTTGCGCGCGGCGGCCTGGCTTTGCAAGAATGGGGACGCTCGACTGATTTGTTTTTTTTTCCGGCGTATAACACGAACCGGCGTATAAGACGACCCCCCAACTTTTGAGGTGATTTTCAGGGGTTCAAAAGTCGTCTTATACGCCGGAAAATACGGTAGATGTCCTCATCTAATTAATTTTAATTTCTCAGTTATATGATTTTTCTCCTCCCTTTTTCACACTGTAACAATGAGCATTATTTATTCCTAAATGCATGTTAATGAATTTTGCAAGCATGCTGGATATAGCATCTGTTAGAAAGCCAGAAGAGCTTGGAGCCAGAGTCAATCCCATATCATGCCAAGACATTAAGCGAGCCATTGGAAACGATTATCCACATACAAATGGGAAAATATATAAAATGATATATAAGGGTCACGGTAACAGCCAGTGAGCAATGCCAGTCGATCCCTACTAGTTTTAGCTTTTCTTGGCTTGGAACTGGGGGAAAAAACAAGGAACTGGGAAAAAGCCAAACACTTTGCTGAAGCCGGGCATGGAAATTCTTTGGCTCACTTGATTCAACAGCACAGCTGCCGTGGCACCAGCAATTCACCAGCAAGGCTTTGTTTTGCCATCTTACATTTTCTGTGACTTTCCAAGATTTGACCACCAAGGGCAGAGTAATTTGTAGCAATTTGAAAGTTATGAAAGAATCACTCTTTTCCATGGAATTTCTATAAGGTTGGCATGCTCTCATAGCCTTCTGAACTTCTCTTCGCTCATACTGAATGTGGGAAACTTGTGCTCCCTATCCTAGTTGCTGTCAAACTATAAACTAGTGGTTCTATTCTACCAATACAGCATATGAAAGGCTACAAGTTCCCAAACCTGTTTCCTGTGTTGAAGGAGAAATTCTGTGCCATAGGCTTGTATGCCAGGGCTTAGACAAATTAAACCAGGTCTAGTGGAATAATACTGAACCAAAGTGTGTGCTATAGCCAGTTTCACAATTCAAAAGAAATATTTGCAATCTATACTGCAGCTGTTATGAGGAAAGTTATGGTCAGCAGAAATTACAAGGAACTGAGTCCTTGATATTGCAAATTCTACTGGCCATCTGTTTGTGGTTTTGAAATGAGAAATGGTATATAAGATTAGGGGCAGACCTGGTTCAAGGCCACTTGGCCACTAGCCATCATTGTTATGACTGCTGGTCCAAACTGGTCCTCATTTCAATGGGTTATTGAATGTAAGTACTTAATGTGTGTTCTAAATTTCAATGAAGCAAACCTCTGAATTCTAAAGCTGAGATGTTTTTTGATGTGCTGTTTCTTGCCTTTATTGGATCCCTACACACACCCACACCTGCATATATCTGTTAATTTCCTGCAGATTAACTATAATCTGAAGTCATGCTTCTCCATAAGTGTAAATATGCTTACAGGTGTATGTGTCTTTAACACTATGATTAACTAATGAGAACTTGATGGTTGCTAATTCTGATAATCAGTAGCACTAATATAGGTAGTATAAATGTATTGGTTACATAAACACATTTTTTATTCCACAAATTACCATTGCTTCCTTCATTACTGCCTTTCAAGTCTGGTGGCACTGCAACTCTCAAGAGTCCCAGAATCCTATCCTACCCAACATGGAAAACAAAGGAAAGGCAGCAAAAAACCAGGAAGTCACAGCCAAGGTCCCTTGAATTTCTAGCACAGAGACAACTAAGAGTCAAACAGAAGTTCAAGCAATATGTACTACCCACAACTTTGATGATTTAGGACAGAATATAATTACATTTGCAGCAATAATAGTTCAGTGGAGGGGAACTACTTTACCAGTGGTGAGAAAGTTGTGTTGAAAAGGAAGTGTCTAAACGAAAACAAGCTGATAGTAAAGATGAAAGCATGATATGTTAATTCATGGTTTTCTTGTCCCTGGATCACAAATGGAATATTTCCCATGAGGGTTTTTTCAACGTTGACTTTTTAGTTGTGATTGTTCTCCCAAGGCTTTTCAATTTATGTGAAATATTGGTAGCTTTAGCAATTTGTACTTTATTTTGACAAGACAAATGTCAGGCTTACCTTTTAACTATGAATACACATAGAAAGCCCCCCCCCACACACACACACATACACACACAAAGAATGCTTGATTTCAAGTATGTGTCTATACTGACTGGAAAGGGGTAATCAGAAATGCTATTTTTTTGTATGAAATATTTCCATGTTCAGAATAACTTGCTATACTGTGTGTGTATGAAATTCAGATCTTAACATTAAATAGAAGAGTTCTCATATCAGACAAAAATAGGCTTGAGAAGACACATAGTAATGGATAAGCAAAAAAAAATCAAGACAATCGCACGAAGCAATTATCAGTATCAAATGATAAGCTGGAACACTTTTGAAGTTAGGATGAAGCTAAAGAAAAGAACAGCAAAGCCAAACCCAGTATTATCTGACAGCTGCTTTGGAAAGATTTCTTGTATTAAAAGATGTTCAATCTTCCCAAAGCTTTAAATAGGATTAAGCTTAGATTTGAGCTGAAAATCTCATTTGTCCAGCATTTAAAATGTTTTTCCCCCCACTTTTCATCTGCACCAAATGGACTATTCCTGAAAGTGTTATTCTTGTCCTATGTTCTGACAGCATTCACCACTCCTCCAATAATCTCTGGGTCTCAACAGTGAACTCATCTCTGGTAGCCTTTGGGCATGCTCTTCACAAACAATTACCAATTATATGTAGTTCCTGTTTGATGTAAGCAAAGTTTCCAAGTTATATTAGTTATCCAATGGTTAACTTCAAACAAGAGATATATTTCAGAAAACTAAGAGTAAGACATGTCTGCTATGTAAATATGAATGAGTTTTGGCAGGAAGATCCATCTCTTATATTTTAAGTGGGCCTTAATACTTTGTTCCATGAGTCAGCTATTTATAATAGGAAATATCTGGCATTTTCAATTCTGCCCTATTGGTTCTAGTTAAAAAAACAAAAACCCTGTATATACAGATTTAGAAAAATGAAAAATTATGAAGAATCCCAATATTAAAATCACTGTGCACTTAGAAAAATTCAAAATGTGTATTAAAAAGTATTTTTATATTGTTATATGTTGTAAGTTTATGTCAAGCATATTTTATTTGCTTAATGAGAAAGATGATATATACTAGTAAAGTAGTTCCCCTCCACTGAACTAACTTTCTTTCTTTCTTTCTTTCTTTCTTTCTTTCTTTCTTTCTTTCTTTCTTTCTTTCTTTCTTTCTTTCTTTCTTTCTTTCTTTCTCTTTCTTTCTTTCTCTCTCTCTCTCTCTCTCTCTCTCTCTCTCCCTCCATCCCTCCCTCTCTCCCTCCCTTCCTTTTTAAAATATATTTTATTGATTTTTTTTACAATAACAGTCTTTAGTGTTTAATAAACAGTGGGTTCATATATTAAAAAAACAATCAATCATAATTTTCTCAAAGTTAACTACCTTTAACTATCCAAACTTTTCATTCACAAACACCATCCTAATATTTTTACACTTCATATATTATAAAAAATACTACACTATATGTATATCTTATCCCTCTTACTGTGGGACCCCTTTATATCCATAATTTATCTAATCTTTTAACCATATTCAAACAAATGTTTAATCGTATATTACTCCATCTGGTAAGTCGAATCAAATCTCTTGAATCTAACTCTAGCCTTCTTCATTTGCCAGGTAGCTTCCCAAGTCAGTATGTTCAACTTGCCAGGGGATTGTTCCTGTATTTTTGTAAATGTTGTTGGGAATAGGAAAGACAAGTTACTCCTGTCCTCTAAAATCAATTTTATTTATTTATTGGATCTTCTTTCCTCTCTTCAAATTTATTTTGAAGCCCTGAAAAATATGATATCTTTTCCATTTCCATTGTGGCAAAACCTTGCAAGTTTTCTTTTATTTGTATTATGTGTAGTTCTCTTCATATGTAGCTTCCCTCTTTGGATCACTATCCTCTAATTTGTGTTCTGTTATCTGGTTTGTTTGTTCATTCTTTATTGTCATTTTCTGAGAGTTTTTTACTTGTAAATTTAGGTTAGAGATGTGCTCATTTATGTCATCAAAGTTGTTTTTAATCTCATCATTATTTGAAATCATTGTCATTTGAATCTGTCGCAACATTGCATACATTTGCCTTGTCTTGATGTATTGCTCCTGCAGATCTCTGATATTCCAGGTTGGGGTTTTCAGACGTAGATATTAGGTGTGGTTTCCTACCACTTTTAGATAGGTATGGAACATCCATTTATTTCCCCTCCAAATATTCTTTCACTGGTACCATAGTCTCTATCATTAGCCTTGTCAAATCAGCCAATCTTAAAGTCCAAACAACCAAATCTTATATAATTCTTGTCTTTATATATGGTTTTTATAATCCAGTATGTTTTCAATTGTCAAAGCACCACTGAAAGCAGTATTTTATAACAGTTCTTCTGTTCAGGGGTCTTACAATTATCATCCAGCCAAAATTGCAATCCAGAATGTTTAACCATCTAGTAAATTCCCCCCAAGAAGATTAGCCAAAAGTCAAGGTTTTTCTTTCTCTGCAAACAATTCTTGAGCTTAAGGATCACAGCTCAGTAAGTATTTATAATCCCAGAAGGTCAGCAATTTTTTTAATATAGTTCTCAATCTATAATAGGTGGTCCAGTGTATTTTTTTTCCTCTCTCCCCAGCTATTTTCTATTTGGCTAGAAGTCATTGAGGTTCAAAGAAACAAGATGTTCCTTATTTCCAGGCATCTTGCCAATTTCTGAGTCAATGCAGCTGCTGTTCTATGCTTTAATCCTCCACTAGATGTCAGTAGCTATTCCTTTTCCAACTTTTAAAACTAAGTTATTTTTTGTAATTTCATCAATACTCTTTCAGATATAAAATCTTAACAGTTTTCATAATTTTCAGATTTATCCAGACTGTCATATTATTAAGTTCATTTCAATCTATTTCTGTCTCCCATAAAAAAATAAATCACTGCTTCTGTCTATGGAAGGGTGGGGGTGCCATCCCATCCCTTCTCACTTTCAGAGGATTTTTTGCTTCTTGGGTATCTTTTCCAGGAAATCCGTTACAAAATAGAAGAGAGAAGATCTATATTCTCACCCAGTTCCCAGCACACTGTTCAAAGTTGTTCTAGTTGTTGTTGTTGTTGTTGTTGTTATTATTATTATTATTATTATTATTATTATTATTATTATTATTATTAATTATTATTATTATGTGAGTTACATTTTTATTTTTTCTTTATGATACAGTCTCATGGAATTTAATGAATGTTTAATATTTTATACAGTAGAAGGTAAGCTTAGCTATTGGAATTTAATTTGGTAGACATATGGCTACTTCTAGGGCTTTTTTTCTCATAGAACACTCAGAATGGTGTTCCGGCACCTTTTTTTGCAAAAAAAAAAAAAAGATTTTGCACAAGCTATGCTACTCCCTCTATTGGTTTTTGAAAGTCTATCAGCTTTTGAAAGCCAATAGGAATTGTTGCTGAGTGTGCCAAAAGACCCGGCTGGCAAACGTTGCACAGGCAAGTTGTCTGCAGCGAAGGCAGGAACTTTGCACCCCTCCCTGCTGCTCAACTACTAGGTAAGTAAGATATTATTTGCAAATAGGATGGCAAGTCTGGGCATCTTCAGCTGGTGTCAGGGCTGGTGCCGGAAGCCATCAGCTGTTCAGTGCTGGAGACCACTGCCATGAGGAACACAGCTCTGGGTCACGGTTCAGAGCATCTCTGGGTGGGGGCTCAGCACAGGCTGCGGTGTGGCAACTGCAGGGAGGGGAATCCCCATGGCGACTGTAAGGAGGGGAATCTCCATGGCCTGTGGCTCTGACCTACAGGGCAGGGCTACAAAGGATGGGTGGCGATGCCGTAGCAAGTGGGGGTTCTTACAGACACCGGCATCACTCCCAGTGACAGCACCTCTGAGTTCTGGCACCTTTTTTTTTTAGAAAAAAGGTACTGGCTACTTCTGAACCTACCTCAATGCAAATATACTTTTTTTTTAATTCCTCACCAGACTTGTCCCCAACTACATTATTTTTACTCATTACTAGGTTGAATACATAACTGGAATATACTATCAATTCTTTTCATGAAAAATCATTCTACTATTTCAAGATGGTTTATATATTTATTTAAAATCATTTTATGAAGGTGAAACATAATTTTGAGGATTTGCAAATTTAATCATTATTTTGAAATGTCTTTTATGCACATATTGAAGATTATAAAATTGTTTATTTCTTGAAAAAAGGAATCAAAAACTCTTGAATGCCAAAAAACGTCTGCCAGAATTATGTAATGTTCTTTAATCTGCTAAAATTAAATTGAATAATCTTTTCTCAAATTTATCCATAACAAATCTGCCAAAGTAGCTATGTTAGTGTCTCCACAAAAAGAATAAAAAAAAGATATTACATTACTGAAAATTTGTAATAGTGGATTATGATGGTTTTCTTACAAATTGGTATAAAATATTTATTGACTTTCTGATTCCTATGCTATTGGAGATTTATAATACTATTTTGACTATTGTTTGGTGATGGCGATTTGATAGCCACTAAGACTGCTGTTAAGGGACGCGGTGGCTCAGTGGGTTAGAACGCTGAGCTTGTCGATCAGATGGTCGGCAGTTTGGTGGGTCAAATCCCGAGTGCCGCATAACAGAGTGAGTGCCTGTTACTTGTCCCAGCTTCTGCCATCCTAGCAGTTTGAAAGAACGTAAAAATGCAAGTAGAAAAATAGGGACCACTACGGTGGGATGGTAACAGCCCTTCATGCGCCTTTGGTGTCTAGTCATGCCGGCCACATGACCATGGAGACGTCCTCGGACAAGCACTGGCTCTTTGGCTTTGAAACGGAGATGAGCACCGGCCCCTAGAGTCAGAAAAGACTAGCATACATGTGTGGGGGAACCTTTACCTTTTTACCTTTAAGACTGCTGTTGGCTGTACAGTCTATTGACCAATTTCATTGTTAAATTCTGATAAGAACATTTTGAGAGCCATTTTGGTGTGAGAAGATTAATGGGAATCCATGAGTTTTGAAGTCAAAATCAACAAGGTGTCAGAGGGAGCATTACCATTCATGACGTCTCTCTGTTGGACATGGAGGTTGACATTTCCTCCAGTGCAGCAAAGAGTAAAAAAAAAAGTCTTGAATAGTTAATCTCATATATGTTGGTTTTATAAAAGAGCAGCACAGACTGGATATTACTAAATTAGTAACTGATGTACTAATGATATTTTAAGGTAACTTGGATTTACCCTTTGTTGCTCTGCTGGCCCTTTGCTATATTGATTTAAGTTTCTGCAACATACTTGGTATGTGTGTGTGTGTGGTGTACACACCACACACACATACTATCTCCTCTTATTTTTAATTTGATTTGGAAGCACTGCCAGTTTTACAGGCAATCAAATGGAATTTGTACATCAAGGTAACTATAGTTGAATGCAAAACATTATACTGCGAGTATACCTTATGTCATTGGTAAATAATAGTGTTCTTTACCAAACTGGATGATAAAATATAACAAAAGTATGTTATGATGTTATTCCATCATCTGGAATCAGTGTAATACTTTCTGCAGAATATAAGATATTGATCTTTGCTAAAATGGAGTTTGAATTATTTTATGTATCTTGGAATGGTTATTCCATGGACAATTTAATCATTCATAGAGGGATTGTTTTTTAATTATTTGCCTCAGATTAATATTGATATTAGTAGATGGTCAGAAAATCTCTGAGTCCATGGGGATAATGTTAACATAAAGATTACCTTGAAACTGATATGTATTTATAGCGGGATAACCATGTCAATTTGTATTAGATATTTTAAACTGTTTGAAATGATACTAAAAATGTTTGAATGGGATGATTGGAGCCCCCAGGTTTCCTTCACCAAAATACAACTTTCTGATTGAAAACTGGTAACAAGGAGGAGAATTTTCCAAATTTTCAGCTTTGCCATTAGAACTATATTTTGATTTTTCTTTCCTTCTTGAATTTAAATATTTTTCCCCAAAGGCTTTGTGCATACAAATATAAAGTTATTGCTTGACCCACTTAATATCGTTGAGTGGCTTAGTGTCTATGGAGATTCTCAGTCATCCAGGTCATAATTGTCCCAAAGATGCTTTTTCACAAGGCAACTAGACTTTTTTGTTTTTCTTTGAAGACCTTTCACTTCTCATCCGAGAAGCTTCTTCAGCTCTGGTTCCAAAGTTCATCACTAAATGTCTATTGAGTGGCTTGGTTTGTATAATTAAAAGCTACAAGATTTATTTGGGTGAAATTGGAAGATATCTTAAATTTAATTTTTTTCCCTACGAGAATCTGTTGCTTTGAGATAATTTTAGTTTGAACATTGGAGATAAGTCTTCAGGAGTTGATAAGTACCCTCATAAGTGCTGTTATAATATGCTTGATCCATATTGTCAAGCAGTCTTTTAAAATACTTACCATATTGTAAGAAGAACTTAGATTATTAAAACAGCTGAACACAGTAAATCAGTAAACTGAACACAGTAAATCCAATTAAAGTATCTTTGGACCATATTTAGAATTTTAACAGTGTTGGAGACTCCTAGTTAATAATCATGTTTGTTTGTTTGTTTTCAAAAATTGGGGAGAATTTAGTGCATAATTAATTTACAATTAATTCTTCTGGGTGGCAAGCGGCATAAGGGGAAGATGATCTCTTAAGACCAATGGAAGTTACAATTCTAAAGCTAAGTAGTTCTCTTTCTCAATCTGTTGCGCAAAAGAAAGAATTTTACATGAACAATCTCCTATCAGTTTGCTATACAGAAAGAACAGTTATAATTAAATGTTGTACTAGCATTTGCTATATTTGTCAAGTTATGACCCTGTCAGTCTAAATTAGGCTGTTAATTCTATTGATTAACTCAATAAATACAACTTTTGCTTTTAATCAATGATTATAATAATGATGGTAGGACTAATGAAGGCTAACTAGTTCCTATGAGAGAAGACAATTTTTAAGAGGATGGTAAATGGAAATTAAGCCATCTATACAATTAAAATACTGGGAAGATCGACAATTAAGGGAATTGATTTCTAGCTAGCAGCTAGATCCCCCTCCCCCAAATAACTATATATTTAAAAAAAAGGATTCTAGGGCAATGAGACGGCAAATTCTCTGTTCCAGATTTTTTTGTCTATCATTCAAATGTTGGCAGCCATTAAAAAGTTCCTCAGACAGAAACAAATACAAAAAAATGAGACAGACCTTTGAAAAACTTGAAGCTTTCTCTTTCTTATAATTCTGAAATTTTAGAAGCACTGGCACTTAAAAGATCAATCCTGTTATTTGGGAAAGTGTGTGTGTGTGTTTATTTTACACCATGATTCCCATTTGTTATTCCAGTGATTTTGAATACTGTGAGTCACGAACAATTGAAAAGTGTGCAACTTGCCAAATCCCAAAGAGAAGCCAAATAGCACGTGGACACAATGTTAAATCTAACATTGATAGAGGCTGTCCATCTTTCCTAGCTCCAGAGAATTATGATCTATTACACAAATTGTGCAATCTCCTGCTGCCCTTGACACAAGCAAAAAAATAAAAATAAAAATAAAATCCAGAAACAATACTTCATAGAATCAACAGCTCCAGCAATGCAGTGTCCATGAAAATTTAGGATTTCTCTCTGCAAGTTAACCCATCATATAAAATTCATTTAAGGATCTATCAGAACAAGGTGGCACCTGTAATGAATGATTATTTATGCCTTCAAACTATGATAAGGTCATGGACATCCATTTGATGTGAAAGAAAATGATGATTTACTTTTTTCAGTCAGGGATCTTTCATTCCAATATAACTGTGAAAGACTGAATGAATCAAGCATCTTACTTTATTTCCAGTAGTGCTAGAGATGAGTATCAGTTCAGTAAAAAAGGTGAACAAGGATATTGCTGAATTTACAGGACTGTAACAATTTCAGAAAAAAAATAATGCTAGCAAAAGTTAAATTGTAAAAATGTATTAGAGCTGTATGCTTGCTGTATGCCGAATTGTCCAAGATTTATTAAAGAATAAAAGAGATTCTTATGTTGAGCTGTATCTAAAGTTTCACATTGACAGCGACAAAGGGATGCTCCAACATAAATCAAACTTATCCTACAAGAGCTGTCTTTGCAGAAGCTAGGACCTTAGTTCATGATGAGAAGAAATAACTAGCAGTGTCCTTCAAGAAAAGGTCTTTTCAGTATAACTAGAAGAGTATCAGTAGATTATTTCTGGAAATGAAAGAATCATTCTGTTTCATCAAGGGGTATTTTCAGTAATGGAAGAAATAGTGATACTATAGAAACACCCATAACAACAACTTTATTGATTAGCCCTTGGGCCATATCAAAGTACAAAGTTCCAGCAACAAACCATCACCAAAACTAGATAAAAGCAATCCGAAATGGAATTTGATAAAATACAATTTAAAATGGAATAAAAATACAATTTAAGTTAAAATAGTAATAAAATGCAAATTTAAAATATAGATAAAATATGGAAACATTATATTTCGGAGTCGCCCTTACAATCTACCCCAATCAGTCCCACATATGCAGATCTTAACTGGATCATTTTGTTCAAATACTGTGCTACGTTGGATGTTATTTTCAAGTTCTGGCCGGACATAAGGTAAGTTATTTTGATATGGGGATTCCAATGGGTCATTCGTTTGGTATATAGACCAAGATACCTGTCTCTCACCCTCTTATACAAACAACAGTCAAATAGGATGTGAGCCAGGTCCTCTACCTCTGCCGCTCCGCAAATGCAGAGATGCTCATTGTACGGTATAGCATGAAATCTCCCATATCTGACCATTGTATCAAGCTGTTCGAATCTTGCTCTCGTAAATATCTCCCTAAGATGTTTTGGGAGTTGTAACTTCAAATAACTGTCCACTTGAAAAGTACATTTGTATTTACTCAGCCATTTCAAGTTACCCACCTTACTAAGGATAGCTATATCAGTTTGTGCTTCTATATCCTTAATTCTTTGGGCAACTCTTTTTTTAGATTGTTCTCCTGTTACGCAAGAAACAGGAAGGCCACAGCTTCTTACAAAATTTGTTAGTTTGGTGATCCAGGAGATTTGTGATTGCAGTTTTATTTGCTCTAGTAGGCATAATTTGGGGAGTCTATCAGTCTCCATTTCATTAACTTTGCACCAGTAGTTATAAGCTCTAATTTTAGATAATGCCTGAATTGTATGAATTCCCAATTCAGCTCTAACTGCTGCAGCAGATGTTCTTGGATCTACACCCAAAATGCATCTCAGATGCTGGGACTGTGTTCGTTGTAAAGCTGCGGTTGAATAAAGACCCCAAATTTCTGCTCCATACAAGAGCATTGTCGTAACCTTAGCCTTATAAACTTTGAGTAGTGGAGCTAGGGACCCTGGGTAACTATGGTTCTTTAGTTTGAACAATAAATTCAAACGGGCTTTTGCTCTAAATGTACTTCGTTGATGATGGCAGGCCCAAGATCCAGTCTTGGAAAAAGTTACTCCCAAATATACAAAGGTATTAACCTGTTCAATTGGTTCACCGTCTAATTGCCACTTATGTCTCTGATGGTTTCTTCCAAACACCATTATTTTCGATTTGGATTTGCTAATAATTAGGGAGTTATCCTGGCAATAAGAGCTGAATCTTCTTAATAGCCTACGTAATCCTACTTGTGAGTATGATAATAAAATCATATCATCAGCATAAAGCAAGCTGTTATAGTAAGTATTTAGGATCATCGGCATTTGTACCATGGTATCCTTCATTAACCCTGGCAAATCATTGATGTATAAATTAAATAATAATGGGGCCAGGATACACCCTTGCCTTATCCCTTTATTTGTGTGAATCCTGTTAGTCAGGGCCCCATTAACCCCATACCGCACCCTCAAACAGGTACTTGTGTAAAGGGCTTTAATCAAAGCCAGAAGTCTGGGTTCTATTTTAAGAGATGTCAATTTACTCCATAGTACGTCACTATTTACCATATCAAATGCTGCTGTAAGGTCTATAAAAGCAGCAAACAGGGGTCTCCTCTTATAGGCATATTTGGCAATTAGATGGTTCAAAACAAAGCAGTTATCAATAGTAGATCTGTTCTGTCTAAAACCTGCTTGTTCTTCTGTGAGGATGTTGTTTTCCTCTACCCAGATTTCAATTCTGTTCAAAAGGTACCTAGCATATATTTTTGCTACAATGTCAATCAGGCTGATGGGCCTATAATTACTAGGATCCTTTTTATTCCCTTTTTATATATATAGGGACAACTATTGCCATCTTCCACCCGTCTGGTATATGGCAGGTGTTATTTATGTGTGTAAAAAGACCTGCTAATACAGGGCCCCACCAGTTGGGAAATTTCTTAAATAATTCTGCTGGTAAAAAATCCTCACCTGGGGCTTTATTGCTCTTTAAGCTTTTAATGATGGACTGTATCTCCTTTTCTGAGACTGGTGGCCAAGGGGGGGAGAAACACCCATAAAAGATGGAGAAACAATTTTACAAGCTTTAGTATACATTGTATAAACACCTAGCCCAAGAGAATCTTTTTTAGCTCCATCAGGTTGTTAGACAATAAACAGTTGCAGCATCTAATTATTTGAGCACTCTGTGTGTCTTTTGCTAGATTACTGTACTTATCTTTAAAGGCTTGGAATTATATTCTGCCAAATAACATACCAAGCCATAAAATTATTTAATAGTTGATAAATGTAGGCAAATGAACTGGCCAAAAATATGCATGATTTTATAAAGGAAAACAGCATGCCGGCATGTACTGTATATTACAACGATTATATCCAAATTATTGCAAAAAAGGTTGATTAAAGCAGGAGGCTGACTAAATGCATCTGCACAAGAGGTTAAAGTAAGATGGAGTCAAGACTGCACAATCAAAGCCTTCTTCCTTTTGTATGTGCATCAACATTCACACCCATGTGCAAAGGGGTGCACATTCAGGCAAAGGAAATGCTTTAAGTTTATGAAATGTCTAAAAATACAGACTCCAATAGGCCATTACCTTACGCATATTATCATTTGTATTAAATTATAGGAAGTCCCATCACCTCTTTTTTTGTCCATGTAATCCTTCATCCTCTAAAAGTCACTAGATGGATAAGAACCCCAGCACAGAACTAAGATGGAGAGGAAGCAAAAGTGATATTGTGGACTGTGGGGCTGGCCTTAGGGCAGCCATGCCACCTGTGTTGTCAAAGTTGCTCTTAGTATCTGATAGGAAAGTTACTGACAGTCTCTTATTCATTTACACTTCTACTTTCTGATTTCTCTCAACTTTTACTGTAGCTCAGGTGTAACAAATTGCTACAAAAGACCAATCCATATTACAAAGAAAAAACAGCAACTTTCTATAACAGAACAATGGTTCCTCCCAAATTTCAACAGCCTTCTGGTCTCCTTTAAAGGTTATTGAGCATTTGGTGATATGTAAAAGGAATGTTCTGGAGATCTTATTTGGACCATGTTCAGAAAAGTAGTTCAACAGTTTCCAGAAGTAAATTCTCTGAATCAGTTCCTCCTTTTCTTCCTTCCCATCCCCTGTTCCCCCTCTTTTCTCTTTCTTCTTCTCCTTCTTCTTCTCCTTCTCCTCCTCCTCGTTTTTCTCCCATGAAGCAAGGCTATTAAGCAAAAAGCAAAGTATTTGCCCCCATGTAGCTCATGAATAAGGGGAAAAAAATGCCAGGCCTTTTGATAACAGTCCCCCCCATATTTCTCATAAAGCTTATAAATTCTTCCCTGAAGTTTCTACCTATTCAAAAAATAATTGTCCAAAATGCATGAAAGGGACAATATGAGGCCACAAATTGCTGTCAGAGTTTTTAATTTCATCTTGTTCACTTCTGGTTTATAATTATTAATACAATTTTCTCTTGTTTCAATGATAGAATTATATAACAAAAATAAATTATAGTTGCATTCCATAAAAGCCTTTTTTTTTGTAATGTATGTGATATATTTACATAGACAGTGTAATTTATCATAAACTTGATTGCTATGTACATTGTTTCTTGTTCCAATTATGGTATTATGGTCCTAATTACACAAATGTCAAGTATAGTTTTAGTTCAGCTAGTAGTTTATGATTTGTTTCTGTGATAATTTCAATGATTTCATAATGCATGTTGTGATATTATTTTAGCTAGAGTACTTTCATTGTATAAGATTGTGCACTACCCCCCCCCCCAAAAAAAAACAACCATAGGTGAACTGCACATATAAATCATATGAAAGAGAGTGAGGCTGTAGGTTTCCAGCAAGGCAAAGGTAGCAAGCAGAGGTGTCCAAGTTGTGTGCTTGTGTTTCTGTGCCAAAAAGTCAATATATTAGCCTTAATCTGTAAAAAAAAAAGATTGGAGGACCTTTGATTGCATGGTCACAAATGCCATGTTGTTTTTGTTTTTTGCTCCCTTAGTGGATGCCTCTGAATGGTAACCCACTTTTGGAAAAGGTAGGGACCTGCAGTTGTGCTTTTAATATCTACAACATTTTTTTAGCCCTCAAATAAAAGAGAAGTACCATCGTCCATAAAAATGTGGTTGTACTGTCAATGTGAAACTTTTTTATATTTTTTCAGGGATTTAATTTAATCTTTTTAAATGTTTTTAATTTTTGTATCGATGTTTTAAGTACCCTGTAAACCGCCCTGAGTTCTACGGGAAAGGGCGGTATATAAATTCAATAAAATTCAAATTCAAATTCACAAAATCATACAAGCTGCCATAAAATATGGAAATATTCCCTCTCAATAATGGTATTTAATATACTTTGACACTAGTAGCAAATTTATCCCTCTGGGGCAATATCATTTCCACATGCATATTAGTACTGTACCTCAATGATTAACTCAACTCACTCCCCGTTCAGATTATTTTTATGGTATGGTATAAAGGAGGCAGAAAAAAGACTTGTGAAGCCCTAGAGATTTAGCATACATGATTGATGGGTATTGATGGGTTGTAAGTTTGGAACCAGGGAAAAAGAAAAGCTTGGCAATATTTTGCAATGCCAAGTGAAAACTGGTACCACATTAGTGCAGCAGTGGTATATTTTTAATTAGGACTGGACTCTAAAAATCATTTTTCCAAGGACGCTCTGGAAAGACCACGAGATCCATATTATTCCTTTGAATAACTATACAACGTTTGGAATTGAGAAGTGATTATAGTCCAATATACAAAATAGAGCTCCGAGTCCACCTGTATGACATTTCACTTGTCTATGGAGAGAAAGTAATTACCTAATGGCTGTTTCAAGAACTCCCATTCATTTTTGCTGTCACTTTTTCCATCTACCAAATTGTGGTATTTCAATCTACTGTGCTCCTTTTGAAAATCAAGGCCATCCTTTTTTATTTTCCTTTCCCCTTTTTAACTTACAGTATGTATATAAGGAATAGGGATGCAGTGGCTCAGTGGGTTAGGACGCTGAGCTTGTCGATCCGATGGTCGGCAGTTTGGCGGGTCGAATCCTGAGTGCCGCATAACAGAGTGAGCACCTGTTACTCGTCCCAGCTTCTGCCAACCTAGCAGTTCAAAAGCACATAAAAATGCAAGTAGAAAAATAGGGACCACTACAGTGGGAAGGTAACAGTGTTCCGTGTGCCTTTGGCGTCTAGCCATGCTGGCCACATGACCACGGAGATGTCCTCAGACAAGTGCTGGCTCTTCAGCTTTGAAAAAGAGATGAACACCAGCCCCTAGAGTTGGAAACGACTAGCACACATGTGCGGGGGAACCTTTACCTTTATATAAGGAATAGTTTTCATTCCCAAATCCTACACTGAATTATACTTACATTGAATAAAATTAGAATCATGGAATGTGTAGAAATTGATTGATTCCTGCCACGATTGCCAGGGCTTCCCTATCTATTTGGGCGTAGTTCCTCTCTGCTCCAGACAGCGTCCTGGAATAGTAGGCTATGGGGATTTGAGCCCCATTAGGCTCGAGGTGACTTAGTACCATGCCCACACCGTAAGGGGATGCATCACACGTGATGCATATGGGCTTTGTTTCAATGAAATGGCTTACTGTGGACTTATCAGACAGTAGTGCCTTTAGGGCTCTGAAACTCTGGTTGTGGACGGAAATCCAGACCCATGCTGCCTTCTTGTCTAGTAACCTGTGAAGTGGCTCTGCAATGGCTGCCTTGTGTGGAAGGAATGTATGATAGAAGTTAAGCAGGCCCAGGAATGCCTGTAGCTCTGCCTTGTTCTTAGGTGTAGGTGCCAGTTTGATTGCCCTCACCTTGGATTCTGTGGGGTGGATTCCCTTGGCATCTACCCTGAATCCCAGAAATTCTGTGGATTGGACACCAATGCTGCACTTCTCCCTCTTCAGTTTGAGTCCAGCAGTGCACAGCCTGGTTAGTACCTCCCTCAGCCTGCCTGCCAGCTCTTCAGCTGATGCTCCTGCGATTAGGACGTCATCAAAATAAGGGCAAACCCCTGGGATGCCCCTGAGCGTCTTTTCCATGATCTCCTGAAATATGCCAGGAGCTACGCTGATCCCAAACTGCAGCCTGTTTACCCTGAACGCTCCCCTGTGCGTCACTATTGTCTGAGCGTCTGCAGTTTCCAGGTTACCGTGAGTTGCTGGTATGCCTGCGCAAGATTGAGCCTTGCAAAGATGGCGCTGCTTTGGAGGGAAGCGAGAACGTGGCTGACCATGGGGACCGGGTATGCGTGTGGGTTTAGGGCGCGGTTCACCGAACACTTGTAGTCGGCACAGATCCTTACCTCCCCATTGGCTTTTAGTGGGGTGACTATCGGGCTCTCCACTCCCCCCATCTACGGGCTCTAAGATCCCCTGGGCCACTAGCTTATCCAATTCGCACTCGATCTTGTGCTTGAGCGTGAAGGGAACTCACCGCGGCCTGACCCTAATAGTGGGAACGTTCGGGTTGAGCTTAAAAGAGATGGAGGGCCCTGTGTACCTGCCCAGCGTTCCATCGAAGACATCTGCAAACTCTTTGCAGATGGCCTTGATGGATTCTCCCTGGATCTGGTGGATCCCGGAGACGGTGATTCCCAGGGCCTCAAACCAGTCTAGGCCGACTAGGCTGGCTCTTTGGCCCTCTACCACTACAACCTCCAGGTGCTCTTCGCGACTCTTAAACCCCACGGAAAGGGTGGCCTCCCCCTTTACCTTGACCGGCGAGTTTTGGAAATCAGTCAGGGCTAAATTTGAAGGCCGTAATTTAATCCGCTGGTTGCTCCGGTTGTTGATATAGTTAAGGGTCTCATCCAAAATGATGGAGACCGCTGATCCGGAGTCAAGCTCCATGCTGCAAGGAATGCCTTGCAAGCGGATTGTAAATCTAATTTTTGGTTTGAGCAGCTGGCGGCTACCCGTGTGGTGGATAGCCAGCCAGCTCTCAACATAGCCAATTCTTAATTTGTTCGGGGCTCCAGTACCTTCGAATGGCGATTCCTCCGGGCACAGCTCATGGATCTCTTCTCGGGGGTGGTGGCTACGACAGACCGCGGCTATGTGGCCTGTTTTCTTGCAGGCCCGACACATGGCCGACCGGAACTTGCAGAGGCTGCGCACGTGGTTTCTGCCACAGCCTGCGCATTTCTGCGGATTGTTGTTGTTGCCCTTTGGCCTGGGCTTGTCCGGGCATCTGCCTCGATGGTCGGGGGTCGACTTCCACCAGAGGAGGTCGATGCTCTGTCCGTCCTCCTCGTCCTCAGCTGAGGTGACCTGCTGGTGGATGCTGGCCGCCTGGCTGCTGGTTTTGGACTCCTGGACCGCCTGGACGGCCCCGCATGCCGCTTCGTGGGCCAGGATGGCGTCCTGGGCTTCTTGGAGCGAAACCTCCTCTTTTTCGAATAGGCGCTCCTGCAGCCTCGTGTCCCGTAGGCTACAAACCAGCCTGTCTCGTAGCTGCTCCTCCAAGTTTGAAAACTTGCAGGTGACAGCGGCTTCTCGCAAGGCAGCGATGAACTCGGCCCCAGATTCGTCGGGACGCTGGTCCCTCTTCTCGAACTGGGATCTTGCAGCCAGTTTGGACCTGCAGGGCCGGAAATTGGCATTCAGCTTTGCAACGAGGTCCCAGTACGAGACGGTATCAATGGCCTCCGGGGTGAACAGGTTGCCGGTGACCTCGAGGAGTGCGGGTCCGCCAATGCAGAGCAGAGCTGCCGCCTTTGAGCCATCTTCCGAGATTTGGTTAAATCTCATATACAGCTCGGCGTGCGACAGGTACCGGGCCCATTTCTCGGGGTGGCGGATGTCGAACTCGCAGGGTTGCCCAGCTCGTGCCATCGTCCCGTCGGTCGTTGTGGTGTGGGGTTCTGTTGTGTGCACGGTGGCCTGAGCCGGTGTCTTGCGGCGGCCGGTTGCGGTGGCTGGCAGTCGCATTGGGGAAAAGGAAAAGATTCCTCTTTCCCTTTCAGCGTGAGGTGCGCTCCCCCAGTGACTTCAGCTCTTCTGTTGGCAGTATCCCACCTTCATCGCCACTGTAATGTAGTGGGTCCGACGGAAGGAAGAGACGCCAGCCGGAGTATGTGTTCAGCTCTTCATTGGTGGGGGTAGCGTACTGAGGAACAAGGGTTACCTGGCCTCCTTAAATACCCAGCCAGGTAGGCGATCAGCCAATGGGGTTGGCCCTAGGTTTCCCGCTGAAACTGAGGTTCCCGCCAAAACCGTCCAGGCCAACGCCCCCTAGTGGCTGTTTCCATGCAATTGCCTGCTCTGGATACATAACAACAAGATTCAGTCCTGCATTTCTTACTCTTTCAACTTCATTATTATTATTAACTTGGGTGAAAAGATGAATAGAACATCTAAGAAACTGGCATGCAATAAATTGACAAGGCAATTCATATCTGGAAATAAAATTCAAAATGGTATTGACAGGCAAGAGACAGAGACAGAAAATGAATTAGTGAAATTGAACCCAAATAAATATAAAGCTTTTTCCATAGGCCCTGTATTTTAAGCAGGATACAGGCAAACTGGATAATTTCAGAGAAGAGGAGAAAGGATGATGAGGGGCTAGAAACTAAGCCTTGGTGGAGCAGTGGGCTAATACCTCCTTAAGTAACACCAGCTGCCTGCAATTAGTGCAGGTTTGCGTCCCACCAGGCTCAAGGTTGACTCAGCCTTCCATCCTTCCGAGGTAGGTAAAATGAGGACCCAGATTGTTGGGGGCAATAAGCTGACTTTGTAAAAATGCCGCTTGGGGGCCCCCAAAAGCCCTAATAAGCAGGCATATACACAGAATGAAGGCTATTGCTAAGCACATTGATTTGTGCTTCTTAGATTGTAAGCCGCCCTGAGTCTTCGGAGAAAGGCAGGATATAAATGGGATTAAAAAAAAAACCGATGGAGAAGAGAGGGGGGAGGGAGGGAGAGAGAAGGAGAGACAGGGAGGCAGAGAGAGAAAGAGAGGGAGGCAGAAAGAGAGACAGAGCGAGATAGAAAAAGAGAACTAGGAATAAGATTATAAAAATATCACAGATGGGGAGAAAAATCACAGGTAGGAATATCTTTTGGGGAGGTAAGATAGGCTGCAACTAGAACTTTGGATGCAGGTTCCCTATGTAATTAAAGCCATAACTTTTTACATCTGATCTACCAGAAGATGGTAAAGTCCTTTTCGTATTTTATTTCAGTTGACTATAAAAAGGAATATAGTAAGTACATAGCATAACAGCGAATACGTGGCATTAGGAAGACATTGAAAAATACATTGAAAGACTAACAGGGTCTGGAATATATTGGGATTGAAAGAATACACTAAAGTAGGAAAATATGTGAATATACACAGTAGCTATCCTACTTCTGTTTGTCCTCCTGGCTTTCCTCCCATTTGGTGTCGGGGCTAAGAGAAGATCTGTAAGTTTAAAAATAAATAAATATAGGAATGTAAATTTGGAATAGTAATCACACAGTTTATGTAGATAAATCTATGTACCTAAAATAGTTTCCATTTAAGAATGCTACTCAAGACTAGTTTGAAGGTATCTGACAGCCTACAGTATATTCAAACATGATTATGCTTTCACTGCATGTTTTCAACAGACAGAATTTGACAATGAAGTGGGCAGACATGGAATCTCTGATCCCATTGCCCTATCATTCTTTTTTTTTCCCCAGTACATCTAAAGATTTAAGAAAATCTGATTCCATAGCTTTGCATCTCTCATTTCATAAAAACCTATAGATCTGGAAGAGTTCCATAAGTCTAAAATGATCTTCTTAAGGAATATAGTTTTCCAACTAGATAGAATTTACAACTCATTGTCAATATTTTAATTCTGGTCTGGAAAATATCACACTCAAAATCAGCGATGTGAGTTCAGTTGTATCATGATGTATATACAGTACAATATAGGACCCATTTGGTAGAATATTGCAATTCTTTGTGACAAAGTCCCATTGACAGCAACAGACTGGAACTGATCTCAATGCCATTGCATTAACCTTTGCTAGCCTGAGCCTATACAGTAAGGATATATCTACAGGAGCTGTTCCAGTCCTTCACCCTGTAAATTGAATGTAAAACATGCAAGAATATATTTTTCTTCAATTATGCCAAAACATTGATGGCTATCCTAGGACTTTCAGCAAGGAGTAGCATCAGCTTACCTAATTTCAGGCCAGGTTTTTTGTTTGTTTTTTTAGGCTGTACCTGAACATTCCAGAACCTGAACTTAGTGCCTTCTGGATAAAAACCAGTATCTTCTATCATCAACCATCTTCCATGATTCATCAAGCAACACAATGCACAATATTGTAAATTTTATTGATGGCTTGTAATATTGATTATACATTACTTTTCTAGGCTGAAGAAAATGAATTATGAAGTTTAAGTACCGGAAGATATATAATAATGTCAGTAAGAGATGACATAAGGTAACACACTTCTAGATTGCCAATTGCAGCAAGGGTAATCTTTCAGAAAACAGTATAACCAACATCTCTGTTTACCTATTTGTTTTGAATCTCACTGGAGCTTCTTTCAAAGAGCAATGCAGTGTTGGCTGTTAGGTTAAATTTCCAGAAGTCTACTGCTATAATAACTTATGAAATAAAGAAAGTCTGGAGGGAGATGGTGACACTTTACAGAGCTGTGGTGAAACTGGATGTCACTGCAGTTCATTTATCAAGAGATAGGTAAAATATTACATAGTATGTGAAAGAAGTTAATTCACCCCTGCAGTTTGATTTAAAAAGAACAGAAGAAGGGGAAAAAAGAATATATCAGGAAAATAATACACCTGTGCTCCCATAAAGTAATTCTTTCCTCTGAGTTTGAAGTGCAGAGCATCAGGCCCATGGGAGCATGTGATTTGGTAAGGAATTATTTAATAGCAAGTATGGCTTTGCCATGATTTGGGACAAGTGTCTGTTGAATTAACTTCGTTAACTTGGCAAAACCTATGTACAGGGGCCCTCTATTTGGGAAAATATTTTTTTTCTTAATGTGTTATTAATCATTCTGTTGTTATTTATCTAAAAAGGGCCTAGCTTTTTTTCTGCTTGCTCTACTATGCCTGAGAAAACAGTCCCAGGGAAAAAGCTTGGATGCTTTAGATCACAGTCAAGGATAATTTCAGGGTTTTTTTCTCATTATAACAGTATAGGATGTAGTGTATAGTGAATTTGGAGGTACTGTTTGGCAGGTTGTTTGAGATACATTCATCAAGACTCCAGATTTTGATGAATGGACACCGCAACAGCTTATACAGCAAACCCAATGGCAAAGGATGGTAGATCTTATATTTTACTAGCACTTGGAAAGTTATAGGTTCCAGATTCTGGCTTTAAATGTTGACCAGACAATAAAGTTCTGAAGAAGACATGTTTGTGAACAAAGGTCTGCAAAGATTAAAAACAGTACTTTCTAGTGGGGTATCTGATGAAAACACAAAATGTGAATTTGTGCAGCAAGATTAGATGAAAATGGTGCAGTCAAAGGCAATTAAACAACAACAAAAACAACAACAACAACAATAATAATAATAGAGAAAGACCTGGAGAAGATAACAGCACCACTTGAACACCATTGGCATTGACAAATTCGCCATTAGTCAATTGCAATAGGCGGCCTTACTAGGAACTGCTTCCATCCTGCGACGATATCTGTAATACTACCAAACATCCACATCTGGCTATCCCAGGTCTTTGGTAAGGACTCGATAGATAGACAAAAATGCCAAATCCAGTCTGAACATCTGGCTGACTGTGCGATGATTAATAATAATAATAATAATAATAATAATAATAATAATAATAATAATTATTATTATTATTATTATTATTTAATCGTCAATTCAATTCACAGCCTGGGACTGTTCAAATTCTAACCAAGGACCTAAGAGCTGTTAAGGTAATGTCTGAGTATATATTATATTATATTATATTATATTATATTATATTATATTATATTATATTATATTATATTATATTATATTATATTATATTATATTATATTATATTATATTATATTATATTATATTATATTATATTATATTATATTATATTATATTATATTATTATATTATATTATATTATATTATATTATATTATATTATATTATATTATATTATATTATATTATATTATATTATTATATTATATTATATTATATTATATTATTATATTATATTATATTATATTATATTATATTATATTATATTATATTATATTATATTATATTATATTATATTATATTATATTATATTATATTATATTATATTATATTATTATTATATTATATTATATTATATTATATTATATTATATTATTATATTATTATTATATTATATTATATTATATTATATTATATTATATTATATTATATTATATTATATTATATTATATTATATTATATTATATTATATTATATTATATTATATTATATTATATTATATTTGTTGTTGTTAGTTGCGAAGTCATGTCCGACCCATCGCGACCCTATGGACCCTATGCACTGCCTTTCTTTGGAATTGGAATGTAAACTGATCTTTTCCAATCCTGTGGCCACTGTTGAGTTTTCCAAATTTGCTGGCAAATTGAGTGTAGCACTTTTACTGCATCGTCTTTTAAGATTTTGAATAGCTCAGCTGGAATACTGTCACCTCCACTAGCTTTGTTGTTGCTCAGCTTTTCTAAGGCCCACTTCACTTCACATTCTAGGATGTCTGGCTCGAGGTCAGTGACCACCTCATTGTGATTATCAGGGACGTTAAGCTCATTCTTGTATAGTTCTTCTGTGTAATTTTGCCATCTCTTCTTAATCTCTTCTGCCTCTGTTAGGTCCCTGCCATTTTGGTCCTTTATCATGCCCATTTTTGCATTGAACGTTCCCTTCATCTCTCCAATTTTCTTGAAAAGATCTCTGGTCCTCCCTATTCTATTGTTTTCTTCTATTTCTTTGCACTGTTCATTTAAGAAGGCATTCTTATCTCTTCTAGCTATTCTCTGGAATTCTGCATTCAATTGGGCGTATCTTTCTTTTTCTCCCTTGCCTTTTGCTTCCCTCCTTTCCTCAGCTATTTGCAAAGCTTCCTCAGACAGCCATTTTGCTTTCTTGCATTTCTTTTTCTTTGGGATGGTTTTGGTTGCTACCTCTTGTACAATGTTGCGAACCTCTGTCCATAGTTCTTCAGGCACCCTGCCTATCAGATCTAATTCCTTAAATCTATTTGTCACCTCTACTGTATATTCAACGGGGATATGATTTAATTCATACCTGACTGGCCTGGTGCTTTTCCCTACTTTCTTCAGTTTAAGCCTAAACTTTGCAACAAGAAGCTCATGGTCTGAGCCACAGTCAGCTCCTGGTCTTGTTTTTACTGACTGTATAGAGCTTCTCCATCTTTGGCTGCAGAGCATATAGTCAATCTGATTTCTGTGTTGACCGTCTGGTGATGTCCATGTGTAGAGCCGTCTCTTGGGTTGTTGGAAAAGAGTGTTTGCTATGACCATCGTATTCTCTTGACAAAATTCTATCAGCCTGTGCCCTGCTTCATTTTGTACTCCAAGGCCAAACTTGCCTGTTATTCCGGTTATCTTTTGGCTTCCTACTTTAGCATTCCAATCCCCCATGATGATAAGGACATCATTTTTTGGTGTTAGTTCTATAAGGTGCTGTAGGGCTTCATAGAACCGGTCAATTTCATCCTCTTCAGCACCGGTGGTTGGGGCATAGACTTGGACTACTGTGATATTGAATGGTTTGCCTTGGATTCGAACTGAGATCATTCTGTCATTTTGAGGATTGTATCCCAGTATTGCTTTTCCTACTCTTTTATTGACTATGAAGGCTACTCCATTTCTTCTGAGGGATTCTTGCCCACAGTAGTATACCTGATGGTCATCTGAATTAAATTCACCCATTCCTGTCCATTTTAGTTCGCTGATACCTAAGATGTCGATGTTCAGTCTTGTCATCTCTTGTTTGACCACGTCCAGCTTGCCTTGATTCATGGATCTTACATTCCAGGTTCCTATGGAGAAAAAATCTTTACAGCATCGGACTTTCCTTTCACCACCAGACATATCCACAGCTGAGCGTTCTTTCGGCTTTGGCCCAGTCGCTTCATTCTTTCTGGCGCTACTAGTACTAGCCTTCTGCTCTTCCCCAGTAGCATATTGGACGCCTTCCGACCTGAGGGGCTCATCTTCCAGCGTCATATCGTTTTGCCTTTTGGTACTGTCCATAGGGTTTTCATGGCAAAGATACTGGAGTGGGTTGCCATTTCCTTCTCCAGTGGATCACGTTTTGTCAGAACTCTCTGCTATGACCTGTCCGTCTTGGGTGGCCCTGCACGGCATAGCTCATAGCTTCATTGAATTATGCAAGCCCCTTCGCCACGACAAGGCAGTAATCCATGAAGGGGTATATTATATTATATTATATTATATTATATTATATTATATTATATTATATTATATTATATTATATTATATTATATTATATTATATTATATTATATTATATTATATTATATTATATTATATTATATTATATTATATTATATTATATTATATTATATTATATTATATTATATTATATTATATTATATTATATTATATTATATTATATTATATTGTGATGGTGATGGTGATGAAATAGCTGTAGTAGCAGTGGTAAATATCCTGTTGGATTCATCACCCATTATCTGCACTAAGGTAAGTTGCTAGACTGTTAAAAGCAAACAATTTTTTTTAAAAAAAAAACTATTAGAGAAAGAACAGAGTCTTGATGCAACTTTAGACAGGGAGGTGAAAATATAACTATAACTGCTGTGAAGAAGATTGGAAGCCACATTATATCATTATTCTTTTTTTCTTGCGACAGTTTTAGCTTTCTCTCTCGCTCTTTCTTTTTCATTCTATTTTACTTTGAATTAGTTCTTATTCTTGTTAAAACTTTTAACCAAAAATTATATCTGTGTGTGTGTGTAATATTTCAATAATAATAAAGCATAAGATATTATTACAACTTGTTTGTAATGGGACAGAATTGAAAATATCCACTTTCAGAATAATAACCCCCTTATCTATGTCCTTGTATATTTGTGTTTGTGTATGTATGTGATTCTATATGTTTGAGTGTGTTATTTTAAATTCTCCTTATGGAATATAAAAAGCTTGGAATTCCTTTGATGCCTAGGAATATGCTATGAAAGAAAAAATACTTCTATGTGCTAAAAAAATGGAAGGTGATTTTTCCCCAATAGCATATGATGAAAGGGTCCCACAGATGTTATTTTCGTGATTTAATTCAGTGCTTTGCCAATATATCTCATCTTTATGAAAATATAAAACTGTCCTGACCTATTTGTTTTTCCAAGACCTCTTTAGTTTTCTTCTGCTGGTGTTTTTTTCAATTTATATTTTATTGGTAAAAACACAAAGATTTTTTGTTTTATTGGTAAAAAAGACAAATGTTTCTATTTCACACCTCCCCATCCTTCTGCCAGGCTTTTGGCTACTTAACTTCCTGTTGTCAATAAATAAAACAGGAATAGTTCTCTCAGAGAGTCTGCAACCTGCTGGAGAGGAGAGGTTATTGTATAGCACGGGTATCAAATTCGCTGTGTCATGTGACATGTTGTGATGTAGCATGACTTTTTTCGCATTGCCAGAGCTGGAGTGGGTGCAGCCTCTGCATGATGCAACCGGCCTGTGGGCCAGCAGTTTGACAACCCATTGTATAAGATACCATTGTTGACTATCTCTGAAGAAGATACATGGAAGGACCCCTTTACTGCATTGGATACCCTTTTATTTGAAGAACAGAATTGAAAGCAATTCCCTTGCAGATTGAATAGAATGGGAATAGTAAACCCACAACATGAATATCATTTATATTAGCTTTTTAATGGCATTCTATAGTTGATAAATTCCCGTTGATGTCCCGTTGCCTGGAGGCGGTTCGGGTCTGGATGGGGAGAAACAGGCTCCGACTCAATCCTGCGAAGACTGAGTGGCTGTCCATACCGGCATCTCAGGAGAACCAGTTTTGTCCATCGTTAACTATGGGGGGTGAGGTGTTACCCCCCGTTGATAGGGCTTGCAACTTGGGCGTTCTCCTGGATTCACGGCTCAGTTTAGAAGACCACATAGGAGCTGTGACCAGGGGGGCTTTTGCCCAGGTTTGCCTGGTGCACCAGTTGCGACCCTATCTGGACCGAGATGCCCTACGCACAGTCACTCATACGCTCGTGACCTTATTTTATTTGTTTATTTATTTATTGGGACTTATATGCCACCCTATCTCCCGAAGGACTCAGGGCGGCTTACAACAATAAAAAACAACAATACAAATAGACTACTGCAACGCTCTGTACATGGGGCTGCCCTTGAGGAACACTCGAAGGCTTCAACTGGTGCAGAATGCAGCCGCGCAAGTTGTGATGGGGGCTTCCCGATACTCCCATGTAACACCTCTACTCCGTGAGCTGCATTGGCTTCCGGTTGCCCTTCGGGTGAGATTCAAGGTGCTGGTGATGACCTATAAAGCCCTTAATGGCTTGGGTCCAGGTTATCTGAGGGAACACCTGCTGCTGGCATCAAGCTCCCTTTGTCCCGTGCACTCCCACAGGGAGGGCCTTCTTAGGATACCGCCGGTTAAGGAATGCTGGCGGGTTATTCCCAGGGGAAGAGCGTTCTCTGTCGGCACGCCTGCCCTTTGGAATGATTTACCTGTGGAACTCTGGACTGCCCCCGATCTGCGTTCATTTCGCCGGGACCTGAAAACCTGGCTTTTCGATCTATCTGGCCTGGACTGAAGGGGTTTTAGCTTTTTAAACATTGTTTTAATTGTTGGGCTTAATTAATTTAATTTATTTTAATTTATATTATCTTTTATATTGTATTTTATGCTGCCCTGTAAACCGCCCTGAGTCCTTCGGGAATAGGGCGGTATAGAAATTTAATTAATTAAATAAATAAATAAAATAAATTCATCTGTTGATCCACTGTCCCTGAAGATAGAACATGATGCAGCAAACCGCTGTATATGTGGTGGGTGACAATGTATAACATTGTGGATCACAAGAAAAAGCCTCGATGCAAGTGGCAAATAGAATTTTTCTATTGGCAACAGTACAGAAGACAGGTGATGGTGCTTTCTTCTTGGATTTTAATTCACTAGATTTACTCTTGTCTATAGAACTTAAATGAGGTCGTTCATTCAACCAGATTTAATCCAGATTACATTGTTGAGATCATAGAATCATAGGGCTGCAAGGGACCATGGAAGTCATCTAGTCCAACACTGTGCCTAAGGCAGATATCCATATATCTTCTCACAAAAATGGCTGTCCAATATTTTCTTGAAAACCTCCAGCAATGGAGCATTTACAACTCCGGGAGGCAAGCTATTCCACTGATTAACTGTTTCCACTGTCAGGAAATTCCTATTTATTTTCTACTTATTGAATCTCCCTCTGATGAGCTTCCACCCATTGGTTCTGTTCTCAGGACAAAAATCAATGCCCTCTTCCATGTGACAGCCTTTCAAGTATTGGAAGATTGCTATCACAACTCCCCTAAACCTTCTATTCTTTAGGCTAAATATATCCAGTTCCCTTAGTTGTTTATATGATTTAGCTACTAGACTCCTTATCATTTTTGTTTCTCTTCTCTTTCTAGAAACTTAGTATCTTTTTTGCACCATGGTGACCAAAACTGGACACAGTATTCCAAATGTGGCCTCATTAGTGCAGTATAGAGCAGTACTATCACTTTTTTTTTCCTTCCCATGATCTTGATGCTATCCCTCTGCTGATGCAGCCTAGAACTGTGGTCTACTTTGTCAAATGCCTTACTGAAGTCCAAGTGGTAGACCTTAACTTCAAGTCCTGCTTTAGCCATGAAAGCCAGTTGTGTGACCTTGGGCCAGTTCCTCTCTCTCGGTCCAACTCACCTCACAGAGTTGTTGCTGTGGGAAAAGCTGTGTAGGCCATCTTGAATTATTTGTAAAAAAATATACAGGAGGGATACAAATAAAATAATAAAATAAAATAGATAAATTCCCATCTAATTTAGTCATTTTATCAAATAAGATTTGTCTAACATGATCTGTTTTTAAGAAACCCATGCTAGCTTCCAGTAATCATCTTGTTCATTTCTAAATGATAATTAGGGGACTGGAGGCTAAAACATATAAGGAACGGTTGCTGGAATTGGGTATGTCTAGTTTAATGAAGAGAAGGACAAGGGGGGACATGATAGCAGTGTTCCAATATCTATGGGGTTGCCACAAAGAAAAGGGAGTCAACTTATTCTCCTAAGCACCTGAAGGCAGGACAAGAAGCAATGGCTGGAAACTAATCAAAGAGAGAACTAAGGAGAAATTTCTTGACTGTTAGAACAATTAATCAGTGGAACAACCTTCCTCCAGAAGTTGTTGGAATGCTCCAACACTGGAAGTTTTTAAGAAGAGACTGGACAACCATTTGTATGAAGTGGCAAAGGGGTTGGACTAGAAGACTTCCAAGGTCCCTTCCAACATCATCATCATCATCATCATCATCATCATCATCATCATCATCATCATCATCATCATCATTATTATTATTATTATTATTATTATTATTATTATTATTATTATTATTATTATTATTATTATTATTGCTGTTCTTGTTGTTGTATGCTGGTCAGCTTTTCCCAGGATTTTCCCAGGAATTGATGTCAAGCTGATTGGTGTGTAGTTTTTACTCTTTTTTGAAGATTGGAACCACATCAGCCATTTTCCATTTCTGTGGCACTTCCCCTGTGCTCCAGGAACTCTAAAATATTTCATTCAGTGCTTCTAAAATCATATCTGCCAGCTCCTTCAGTACCCTGGGATATAAACCATCTGGTCCCAGAGATCTGAACTCGTCCACAGCATAGAGGTTTTCTCTTATTAATTACTTGCCTACCTTGACTTGCTGTTCCTCTTCTGCTGTTGACAGGTTGACTTACTTTTTACTTTTGCATATAAACAGATGCAAACAAGGAATTAAGCAGTTCTGTTTTCTCACTGCTGCCTGTCACATTTTGCCATCTTTTTCAACAGTGAACCAACAATTTCCTTGATTATTTTCTTTCTCATTACGCATGGAAAGAAACTTTTATTGCCATTTATTGCAAGCCTTAGTTCCTTCTGAGCCTTAGGGTTCCTTACTCCAACTGTCCAGATTCAGACTATTTGCTCATATTCTGCTCTACTTATATGCCCCCTTTTCTATTTCTTACACTGGTCCTTTTTCTCCCTCAGTTTGTCAGAGTTCTTTATGCAACCATGCTGCTTGATCAATAAGAGCTGCTTGATATCTATTCTATATTTTAATTCATTGTATTAGTTACATACTATAATTCACAAGTGCAAGTTAAAGAGACAGAAAGATAAAAAACCATGGGTCATAAAAAGAAAGTTCACTGCAATATGGATGTCAGTGCCAGCTGGAATCTATGAATGTTGAATTTTCACTGCTGAAAAATAGAGAAAATATACATTCATCAGTGAAAGAAGGACTTCAAAATAATATGTTTCTGAGGGTTGTGTAAAGAACTCACAGCATGAACCTAACAAATAATGAAGTTCATACCAATTTGCATAAAAGGAGCTTTTTTATGAAATTAAATTGAAAATTAAGTAAATCAACTAAAGATCAGATTTTTTTTAAAAAAATAAAGCTCACAGAGAGACAACGCAATACAATACAATATACACAACAGGATCTAAGATACAAGAATTTAACCTCCCTAATATTGAAAGTAAATCAAGCCAAATATTTAATGAGTTTCTTAGTCCCTGGGGATAGTACTTATATATAGTTGCAGGGTCATCATTTATGCAAGCTCAATAAGTTTTTTTTGGCCTTTGTTTATATTTTGCTATGCAGGAAGTATTAATTTCAGATTTTAATTTTGATCTGTCTCTAATGGAACATGCCACTAATAGTAGCTCTAGAACAATTACTACTGGGGGCCACTGGAAATTATTTGGTTAATAAAGATTTTACCATAAATACTGATAAAGGTAAAATAATTAAGGCTGATTGTGTAGCTTAATGATAAACTTGAACATTCCGAGGACTGGCTTGGTTGGAAATCTACAGTATAGGAAGATCATCAATCACTCAATAAAAGGCAAATTAGACTACAATTTTATTTGGATCAAGAGATTGTGAAAGCTTCTGTATAGTACCCATGTTAGCCAGGCCTCTTAACTGTACCATTGATTAACACATATCATATTGCTTTATATTTTTCTATTAAATTCAAATGAGGGCATTTGTCTGAAAGGCAGAATATTAAATGTTTTGGTGGGGTGAGAGAACTCTCTGCTGTTTGCTATCATCATGGACTCACCTTTACAAACCAATAGCTGTTCAATCAGGCAAAGTGACAACATTCTCTGATCCAAAAAAGGATTTGGCAAACAAAAAGAATGCCTCAGGTTTTCCACTGTTACTCTAAAGATGGATCACCTTAGAATCAAATCCTGAAAAGAATATACCATAGGTCTTGCCTGCTTCCTTTTTGCTATTTGTTTATATCAGACATGTCAAACACAAGGCCCGGGGGCCAGATCCGGCCCACGAAGTGGTTTCATGCGGCCCACGAAGCCATCCTGGAAACAGTGAGGGAACAGCCCCCACTGCCTTGGCCCTGGCCCAGAAACCCTCCTTCTGCCAGAGACCCTCATATCTGTCCCACTCCTGCCCAGGCCCCCATAGGCACCCTTGATGCGAACGATGTAGAGCTGGCCATGCCCACCCAGTAGGCCATGCGTACTCTAGCCATGCCCACCCAGGCCATGCCCACCCGGCCCCCTGAGGGCAACCGCAATGCTGATGCGGTCCTCAATGAAATTGAGTTTGACACCCCTGGTTTATATTCTTTTAAAATCTATTTCAGTTTTGTTGATAGAAGTAGTCCTCAACTTATGACAATTGAGCCCAAATTTTCTGTTGCTAAGCAAGACAGTTGTAAAGTGAATTCCACCCCATTTTTTCCAGTGCTGTTGTAACTCCGAATGGCCACTAAATGAATGAATGGTTGTAAGTTGTGGACTACTCGATATTGTTTTCCTTTTTGGCTTTACCTTTATGATCTGTAATGTAAATAAATCCATATTTTTAAGTTGTTGAAGTTGTGAAAGACAAGGAGGCTCCTTCTTTGTCTCGTTAGTTTTTCTACAATAAAGATGTTATTTTAGAATAAGGATTCACTGCTTTTTTCTTCCTTCCATTCTCCCTGCCTGCCTGCCTCTTATTAAAACTTTGTTAAATATGAACCAGTCTCTTACTCATCACATACATTTTCTTATTTCTTTCTTGTAGAAAGATTTTCTGGCTTTCCAATTACGCTTTTTGCTCATACGAATTGTATTTTTGATACACAAGGCATCTCAGATCACAGTAGGGATTTGCCCACCTTGGATCTATGGTTTCCTTTGGGATTTACACCACTTAAAGAGAAAAGATTCCTAATCTAACTTTTCATTCACACACTGCAGGATACCAACACGTATTCTACATTTCTTTTGATCCAGAAGGAAAACTATTCATTGAAATATGGTGTTTTTTTTTTACTTTTCTTTACTTTTTAACAAAATTTTCTTCATCACTAAAAGAAAAAAAGAAAGAAAAACCTATTACTTTAACATCGTAAACACTTCTTTACAGTAATCATCTTCAGGTCAAAATAATTCAGGCATGACCTTGAGAATAAGGCTGTGATTTAAAAGCTTAATAGTAATAAAATGTGTTCTACTTTTCACGGAGTGCAATATGGATGGAATATGTAAGGTGCTATCCTATTTCTTTCCAGGAGAAGATTACAGGTTTTTTTTTTTCACTTGTGAAACCAAATTATTTGATAACAATTATTCACTATTTATTATTAAAATTCATTACTGCTAATTTTTTTAAAGAGTATAATACGGTTCCAGTACAGATTACAAGCATAATCTTTCATTACATTATTAAAGATAGCTACCTGTTTTCTAATGGGAATATTTCTTTTATAAAATACTATGGGGTAGAATGAAAAAAAAAAGACTGGTGATATGACATGGGTCACACAATGCATTGAAAATGGTGCAAAACCTGTTCTTGACTAAAAATACTAACAGAATTCTGCTAAGGTCACAGTGAGAGTGGAATAGCTATGGAAAGGTTGGTGCACTTATCTTTGCTAGAATTTGAATGATACCATCATAGACTTGGAAGGAAATATTTGCCTAATTTGATTTCCACAAAATGCATGAAATACAACTGAAGTATAAAGTAGATTATCCCAAATCTTTGAATCAGAAGGAAATGAAATAATTACATTTGAAAACTACAGTATATCCAGCCAATATGATCATGGTCACAGACCAAACAAAATTAAAAATTACTGGAAATGATATTAGTGTTAAAGAAGTGGTTTTAAGAGAAGATAATGTTTGTTTCCACTTTGATCCATGCAATTAAAACAACTCTTCTCTGAATGAGAATTCACCCACTGCCCTCTATTGCTTTTTACAAATATGGCTGCTAATGCTCAAGTCACAAAACAAAAACAAGCAAGTTTTTTTGAAAAAAACCCAACAATCAATGCTCTTTCTTTCTCCATTTGTCATTTAAAAAGAAATAATAATAAACTTAAAAACGGTGACATAACAGTTTCTGAGAAAGTGTCATCATAAAAACACATCTTCCCAAAAATGCTGAATTTATTGAAAAAGCAGTAAGATAAAGCATGTTGCTTTGACAGAGAAGCGAACAGATAAAATGCTTGTGGGCTTTGTTTTAAATGTGAGATACTCTTCTCTTTATTTAATAATCAATGGGCTTTCTTTTACAAGGACTAAATTTTCATGTATACTGAAGGCTGTTTTAAATAGAAGGCCGATCTGCAAAGTATTTTAAGTTCTGAAGATGCATATATGAACTGAAGAAGGATGCATAAATGCGTGAGGGAAGATGTGTATAAATGAGAAAATATTTTTTAACAAAATGCTGGAACATTCTATTTGCTCCTGTTAGGAATGAAAAGGAAACCACCACAGCTTTTAGTAGAAGCAGATTTTTTGAAATTTGTCAAAACCTGGTTCTTCCTGGTATAAACAAGTAATCCATATATTACTTATGCTGCTCTTGCATCATTCTCCAGGAAGATCAAGACCACTTCACAGTTTGACCAAGGAGGTCACCCAAGAGAAGATTTAGGAGCAACTGCCCCTAATGACTCTTTGTTTACTTACCTAATGAGCCTATTCAAATCAGATGAAAAATGAAACCTCCCTAAAGGACATATATGGAAGTTTTTAGGAGGAGACTGGACAGCCATTTGCCTGAAATGATATAGGGCTTCCTGCCTGAGCAGGGGGTTGGACTAGATGACCTCCAAGGTCCCTTCCAACTTACTTCTTCTTCTTCTTCTTCTTCTTCTTCTTCTTCTTCTTCTTCTTCTTCTTCTTCTTCTTCTTCTTCTTCTTCTTCTTCTTCTTCTTCTTCTTCTTCTTCTTCTTCATCATCATCATCATCATCATCATCATCATCATCATTATTATTATTATTATTATTATTATTATTATTATTATTATTATTATTATTATTATTATTATCTCGGCCATATTCACACAGTTGTATGCATATTTGGTGCATGTGTATATACAATGTAGATACAACAGAGAAACCCTTCTCTAGAAACTAAAGTTGATAGAAGAAGAAAGAAAAACTACTGTTCTCTCTCTCTCTCTCTCTTTCTCTCCCTCTCTCCCCCTCCCTCCCTTAACCCTATTAGGTAGTTTGACAGTGTTGTGGGAATTAGTTGTTTAGCAGAGTGATGGCATGGGGGGAAAACTGTCCTTGTGTCTAGTTGTTTTGGCGTGCAATGCCCTATAATGTCGTCTTGAGGAAAGAAGTTGAAACAGTTTATGTCCAGGATGTGAGGGGTCTATAGATATTTTCACAGCCCTCTTTATGGCTCATGCACTATGCAGATCCTCAAAGCAGGCTGGTAGCATTTGTTTTTTTCTGCAGTTCCAATCAGTGCTTCTTTTGTAAGAAACTCACCCCCCCCCCACCAGGCCATTCCTTGATTGGCAACCTTTTGCTCTCCTCCCAAGCTGGACTGCCATACTAAGGTAGATGGGATGGGCGGGGATGAAACTATTACAATGACTCAGGAACTGATGAAACAAGAATAATACTGTGTGTCTAAGCATAGTTATGCAACAGCGTCCCTTCTCAAACAACAACTCCCGGCAGACTTCGCTGGATATTTACACACACTGAGCTGAGAGGGAAGATGGAGGTGGGCAGCGTTACCACTATTGCCATAGCTGTATGAGTGTTGTATAGGATTGGGGGCAGTTCTACAATGGGCCGTGAGTCAGTCGGGGGGCGCCTGGGGATGATGCGCTGCTGAGGGCTGGTCTAAGAGAGCGGTCAGTGTCGGGCCTTTGGCCTGTGTGGACAACTAACCCAATTGATGATTTGAGGGTGGGAGGAGACTGCAGGGATCACCTTTCACCACCACGTCTACCTCAGCAACTCAGGAGCAACCACAGCATCTTCTAGAGACCTTCATTCTCTCCCCGTTTTCCTTACTTCCTCCGGGCTGGGGTTCTTGGTCGGTTGCTCTCCTCACACAAGGTCCAGTCCAACCATGTCCGGGCTGCTGGGGAAGTTGTTCAGGATGGGCCTGGGGGAGAAAGGCAGCACGAAGTGGCCTTTTCCCCAGGAGGCCATCCAGAGTCTTAAAGAGACTGAGGCATGCTGAGTAAAAAACAGGAGTTGCTAACCTGCTTTCCAGCTCTGGTGTGTTTCTCTTCTGCTGCGGGGAAACGGATTTGGGGGACTAAAAAAAGTTCAGTCAGACCTCCCAACTCCTTGTGAGATATTTTTTTTTTCTGCAAGAAGTTGGAAGGTCTGAATGAACTTTTTTTAGTTCCACAAATTCCATTGAAAAAAGGTGCCAGAACGCCGTTCTGTGTGTACTATGACAAAAAAAGCCCTGGTTCTAACTATCTGTTGAAGTCTCTGTCTGTCTTGTTTGGTTGCAGTGCCAAACCACATAGTTATAGAGGTGCAATACATCAACATTTCCTTTGTAGAACTGTATCACAGCTCCTTGGGTAGTCTGAGCTTTCTGAGTTGGTGCACGAAGAATATTCTTAGTTGTGCTTTTTTGATGACATTTTGGATGTTAGATGTCCATTTTAAGTCTTCAGATATTATAGAACCTAGAAACCTGAAGGTCTCTACTGCTGATACTGTGTTTAGTATTATAAGAGGTGGTAGAATAGAAGGGCTTCTCTTAAAGTCTATCATTTCTACAGTTTTGAGTGTGTTTGGTTCAATTGTTCCATCCATACCACAAGGGTAGTTGTTCAACTTCCCGTCTATATGCAGATTCATCATTACTTCAAATGAGACCAATCACTGTTGTAGCATCTGAAAACTTCAGTACTTTAACAGAAAGATCCTTTTGAGATGCACTCATTGGTATATAGAGAGAAGTGAGTGTGCATGTGCATACACACAAACACACACACACACACAAAACAACACATTTGGTTTTATAGTGCAAATCTGCACTTTTATTTCTCTTTTGTGATTGGAGTAAATCTGAAGTTGACCTCAGACTTTTCTGAAAATTGAGCTGACCTTAAAGTCATGGATAGGTAAAGCACAGTAATAATAGAACTTGAAAATCAATATGTTCTGTTTTACAGGGTCATGATAAAGTCTTTGTGGTTTCAATGGCAAAATGATATTTGGATTTTGTAAGATTCGTTTTATTGTCAATTAACTTCTGAAACTCCTTGAAACAAAAACCTTTCTACATTTGGAAATTTTGAGTGAAGGTTTTTCGATAGCTGTTCATTTTAAAAGCTATGCTGTATTTACCAAACAGTAGTTTACGGTATTTTGAGAATATAATAAGGACTCGTGAATTATAATTGACATACTCCAATCTTTTCTGAGCATGCAGTAGTAGGATACGCATTGAAATTGACAAATCCCAGTGTAAATAAAAAGGGTTTTGGGTGTTTGGAGTGACCACCCTTGAAAAAAGAAATACATTTGTGTCGGACACACACACACACACACACACACACACACACAGATACATACACACACACACACACACAGAGTGAAACATATATAAACTTTTTTTTCTCAAGTTAATGTATAATTAAACAAAAGTTATGTAATTAAAACTTTGCAATATTTACTGTATTGTAGAAACCAAAGGGGAAAAAAACTGCATTACCCTTCACTAAAGATCTACAATCAGGCACATAACAAGAATAATTAATTATCCAATATAAATTAAATTGCTGGAATTGCAGAAAGAAAAAAAATATCTGCATACTTTGCAGACAGAAGAATATAAATTATTTTAAATGCTGTTGACTTTCCGCAAAGTTCAAACAATGGTATTAAAATAAAAACACTATATACAAATGATATAAGGAAATATTTCTAGATATTTTAAAAATATTTTAACATACTCACAGTTCAATCATGCTGTTCCTTGTTTTTAAGAAGAAATCCTGGTTTTAACTAAACCATCATTTCACAAATGAAATGAAATATGCTACAGCTTCTAGTTGCACAATAACACGCATTTAAATTATCTGCAGCAAGGAGTTGATCTCTCTCCTCTTACCAAAATACATATATGATACAGAATGTATCACAAACTATCAGAATCAATATTAAAATATCTCAAAAGGACCCCCTATTTACAAGCCAGAAAACACATTATGGCTGACTTTCATTTTAAATGATAGCCAGCCATAATGTATTTTGTGGCTTCTAAACAAGGTGAAGAGGAACTGAAGAGTCTCTTGTTGCGAGTGAAGAAGGAGAGTGCAAAAGTTGGGTTGAAACTAAACATTAAGAAAACCAAGATCATGGCATCCGGCCCTCTCAATTCCTGGCAAATAGATGGGGAAGAAATGGAGGTAGTGACAGATTTTATTTTCCTGGGCTCCAAGATCACTGCAGATGGGGACTGTAGTCAAGAAATTAAAAGACGCTTGCTCCTCGGGAGGAAAGCCATGGCAAATCTAGACAGCACACTAAAAAGCAGAGACATCACCCTGTCAACAAAAGTGGGTATAGTCAAGGCTATGGTCTTCCCAGTTGCAATGTATGGCAGTGAAAGTTGGACCATAAGAAAGGCTGAGCGCCAAAGAATTGAGGCCTTTGAACTGTGGTGCTGGAGAAGACTCCTGCGAGTTCCTTGGACTGCAAGGCGATCAAACCGGTCAGTCCTAGAGGAGATCAACCCTGACTGCTCTTTAAAAGGCCAGATCCTGAAGCTAAAACTCAAATACTTTGGCCACCTAATGAGAAGGAAGGACTCACTGGAGAAGAGCCTAATGCTGGGAAAGATTGAGGGCACTAGAAGAAGGGGACGACAGAGAATGAGGTGGCTGGATGGAGTTACTGAAGCAGTAGGCGTGAGCTTAAATGGACTCCAGAAGATGGTAGAGGACAGAAAAGCCTGGAGGAACGTTGTCCATAGGGTCGCGATGGGTCGGACACGACTTCACAACTAACAACAACAACAACAACAAAACAAGGTGACCTTTTGAGATATTTTGTTGGTTTTACTTTCCTTGATATTTCTTGGGAAGAAGATCTTTCAGATGAGTCTCCAGCCTGTAAGTTGTAAAATCAAATGCTAAGAGGGCAAGGATGAATGTAACAGTAAGGATAATTAACCATTGTAACAGCTTGCTGTCAGAAGTTGTGGATGCTTCATCACTGGACAATCACTTGTCTGAAATGGTATAGGATCTCCTGCTTGAGCAGGGGATTGGACTAGAAGTCCTTCAAGGTCCCTTCCAGCTCTATTCTGATTGATATGATTGAGTAAAGGTAATAAGCAAAAGGCATGTAGATGAGGAACCAGAGGCAACTTCTGGAGACTGGCAACTATTACAAGCAGGGAAGAGGACTAATGTTCAATTGCCAGGATCAAAAGCTATGGTGAGAAGTAAACCTTGTTGGGAGCTCATATCAACTAGAAGAGAAATGCCATGTTGAAACAGCACCTCATCCTAACTAGAGTAAGAACTTTTGGGAAAAGGAAAAGGTTGTACGACACTTTATAGATCAATAATTATTTGCTTCAGCTGAATATTAAAGGACTGAATATTAGAGACATATTTACGTGGTAACATCATCTTGTAAGTCCCAGAAGGGTGAAGAGTAATAGTCAGTTGTTGGAGAAGGAGTATGCTGCAATAAAGCATTTCGTACAAATTTACTATATTGTGGTGTGTCCAGTCCTTGGAAAGTAAAGAATCTTCACATTCCATTATTACAAAAACAGCTATGAAGCATGTTCGTGCCTCCAAAACAGGATTTCAGCATTTGCAATTCCTCCTCGTCCTCCTCTTCCTTTTTTTCAGATTTCATACCTCCACAATCACATAATGTAAAATAGCAATCACTACAATCTACTGCAGTGAATTCTTGCAGGTAAATTTTATCATAGTTCACAAAAGAGGGTTAAAGAGGTTAAAAATGCAATGTGTACAGTTGAAGCATATAAGTAATGATGAATGTGCAAACGCAGCCATGCCTTCTTGAAGCTTTATCTATTGCATTCCATCATTGTGTTCATGGCCTTCTTTTTCTCCTGGGCTTATAATGACAATCTAATAGGTGCCACATTTCTTTATAGGCATCATGGATTTCTTGCCCTACCTATTTCTTTCTTGTCATTTATTAACTGGACAAATGACAACATATATAAATCTTCAATTGCTTCTTACCCACCTCCTTTTTAAACAATTTAATTTTTTTCCATTTTCTACTGTAAATAGTTAGCCATGTTAGTACAGTGCAGCAAAATATTTTGTTCCGCCTTAAAGTTGTTTATCTCAGCATGTCAAAGCACCCAGGTCAGAAGCTAAGAAGTATGGGAGATATACGTGCAAAAAAGAGAGATAAGATTCTGAAAGCATGACTGTCTGTAACCCCCATCTAAACTTTTTTTGATCCCTTCCCTGACCTTTAATTTAGTTATCTAAAAATTTAAGAGTTGAAGTCCAATATATTTGAGGTACCTGACTGGCAAAAATTGCAGACCAGTGATATATTAATCCAATTATTAAAATAAAGTTAACAGGTTATAAATAATTAGTGATGTTAATTACCACTGACCTAAACTTTTACAACTTAGCTCAACAGAAATTTCCTCCCCAAAATTTACAGAAAAGAAGCCTAGGTTACTATTTGGTTTTGCAAGGAGTTTCATGTTGCTTTTGTTCAATATCAGAAATATTGCCTATTAAATCTCTGAAGTTCCTTCTGCTGCAATAAAATTGTCAGGAGAATTAATAGTTTTCAATATATTTATATGTAATAGAATTAATGGATTATCTTTCTTTTAATTCTTCTTCTATACTCCGTTTGTTAGCAGAGTAGTAGAGAAAATTTTCCAGTGAAAAGGAAATAAGACAGATTTCTTTGGTTACACTAGTATTTAGATTACTTTCAAATACTATTAATTATCCCAGGGTTTTCAGATTGTAGGTCATGAGCCTTCTACATATTGCAAGCAATTTAAGTTGTAATTATTTTTAAAGCATGATTTTAGTGGAATACACTTACCAATGAGTGTGTTTAAGACCAGGGCTTTTTTCCTCATAGAACGCTCAGAACGGAGTTCCGGCACCTTTTTTGGATGGAACCTTGTAGGACAGGCAAGGCGGGTTGTATGACATGTGTGAGTTCCGGCACCTTTTTCTTATACAAAAAAAGCACTGTTTAAGACTGAAACCAAATGGAACAATCTTGAACCAAGAAATGCCTAGTTCAGAATATCGGTTAAATTAGCATGAACTTAAAAGAGATTGAAGCCAAATACACTACGTATCAATTTTCAATGTAGGAGCACTAATATTAATGCAACCTCTAACACAGTAGTGGGATTCAAATATGTGAACAACCGGTTCTCTGTGTGGATGCCACTTCCAGAAGTCCATTCTGGGCCTGGGCAACAAAAAAATTAGCTAACAGTTCTGCCGAATTTTTGTGAACTGGCTGAATCTCACCACTGCTCTAACACCATCAAACAAAAACATCTGCCTAGCCCAGGTTCTTAGGGAGGACCTAAGGTAGATAAAACTGGAAATCCAGTCTAAACATCTGGCTGACTGTAAAATAATAACAATAATCATTATTATTATTAACCTCATAAGGTTGATATAACACATTGACTTTCAGATATACTTTCTATTGCCAGAAGCTTTTTCCACCATAAGAACAAGAGATGATCAACATAGAGGAGCTGAACTTGAGCAGAGTCAAACTAGGAGACATCTCATCTAGTGTTCTGCTCTTCAATAGCCAAACAGATGCCAAAAGAAAATCAACAGACAGAAGAAAGTCTAGACAAGAGTCTGATAAATGAAATTTGAGTCCAAAGGAGAGGTGGGAATGGAGAAACATCTCAAAAGGAATCCTCTCTATTTAGAAAGTAAAGGCAAGAGATGAAGAAGTATTTTCAGACTTGCATGATTCTGTTATTGCAACCTTTGGTTTTGATTTCTTGTCTGGTATTATCTTGGTTTTGGTATTATCTTGAAGAGCTAGCAGTAGAACATAAGGGTAATTGTCCTGTCCCATTGATATTCAGTGATTTATTGCTTCATATTCAATAATGGAGCTGATACAGTTGTGAGTATATTTTCCTGAAAATACCTTTTCATGAAATATATTTCTTTTAGGTTCCCCACTTTATTTATTGCTGTTTGTATAGGAGTAGGGAACTTTGTGGTACAGTGATATTATGTCATGTTATATGCTCCATTATTTGTAGACATCCTGACATTTCAGCCTTCGTATACTTCAGGTGAATTATTCAATATCTCTTACCAATTGCAATGACTCTTCTAGCTATTGAACAGGCATTGCTTTTGAAAGTCCAGTAATGGAAGAGAAATAATTTATCCTTATCAAATGGCAATCATCATTTTGAATTTGGAGGTCAATACCTTGGTTACTAGAATCCATCTAATGAATGAATGAAATGTCAACTTATTTTTCTAAATAGTTAAAGCTTTTTAAAGCTCTACTAAGATGCCACCTTTTCCTACTGCTCACTGATCGGTAGTCATATGAGGTCTGAAGAAAATGACACAGTTCACAGTAAACAAACCTAGAAAATCTGACAACATTGTGATTAATGTTTGGTACTCTCCAAATGTGATACTTTCAGAGAAAAGCAAGGCACAATTTTATGTCCATAACATTCATCTACCTATTATTAAACAGACTCCTCCATCAATCCCTCACCAGCCTGAGATGTCATTTGGACACTGACCTTCACAGTAGCTGATAAAAGCTATGCTGCCTCAGAGGATCTTTACAATAAGAGAAATCATCTGTTAAACATGGCACTTCTGGTATGTACCATAACATTTAAGCAACCACAAAAATTCTTAATGCATTAGCTTTTCTGCTCATTGTAGAAGGGAAAAACTAACCTAATGCACCCAAACATACATTTAACACTCTCCTTTTTTATTGGGGAAAAGGGGGAAAAATTGTGGGAAAGAATTTGCAGAATTTCTATATCTGCAACCTGAAGTGATGTCATGGCTTTTTCTGCCATGGCAGCTAAATTGTGGAATATCACTCCCCGTGAGGAGAGATTGGCCCCATCTGTGATATCCTAAAATGCTAAACTCCTCTGGAACTTTAGAAATCAAACAGATGAGCATCTGCCACACAACACCCCAGACTTAACAATTGTTGATAACAAAGACAAAAAAAGTCTTGATAATAGACATGGCAGAACAGAAGAAAATGAACTGGAGAAAATCACAAAATATGAACTCCTTCACATAGAAATAGAATATCTGTGGCAAAATTAATACAGTATCAATAGGCAACTTGGGTGCAATTTTAAAACATCTGGAGAAGCACTTGAACACTGGCATTGACAAAATTAGTCAACTGCTTTATTTAAAACAGAACAGAACAGAATAGAATACAGCTGGAAGGGACCTTGAAGGTCTTCTAGTTCATCCCCTTGCTCAAGCAGAAGAACCTATACCATTTCAGACAAGTGACTGTTTAGTCTCTCCTTAAAAACCTCCAGTGAGGGAGCGCCCATTTAGAGTAGCTAACATCTTACCTTTTACATTATTATACAACATCTGCCTATCTCAGGTCATTGTGAAGGACTGAAAAGTGGACAAAAAAGGCCAAATCCAGCCTAAACATTTGGCTAACTGTACAGTCAATCACAGGGTGCATTAGAGGACACAATGAAAGAAGGCTACCATCCTTTGTCTATTCAGTAAAAGAGCTCAGGGCTGAAATGAGGGGTCTTTGTGCTCTCTGAGCTTGATTGTTTTCTTGCAAATGTTTCATTACCCAAACTAGATAATGTTATCTAATTTGGATAATGAAAGGTCTGCAAGGAAACAACCAAGAGTGCCTCTTTGTTTATTCCTAGGAGCTTTCCAAATACAAACTGATTGACCTTCATGAGATACTAGATCAGGGGTGTCAAACTGCCAGCCTGCGGACGTCTCACGAAGAAACCGTGCCCACCCTATTGCCAGCAATGGGGAAAAAGTTCCGATACATGGTCACGAGTTTGACCTGTCTGTGCTAGATAGATTATTGGTCTGAGTCAACCCAACTTTATTACATACGTATCTATTGCTATACGTATTGTGATATGTATGCAAATAATTTACATTTTAAAGGTGATTAGGTTTGTAAGGAGTGAACTCCCATGAATTGTTAGATTTGTAAAAAGATATTTTAATGCTGTATTTTTCAGGAGAAGAGGAAAGATTTTAACTAAATGGAATTGCATTTTCTTTTGAATTCAACAGTCTTCTTTGACAATAGTGTTATCATTAGTTTGAATGGCAACCTCTGTAAATTTTGTTCACAGGTAAAGCTACACAGAAAATTGTGTTTCAGTCCTACATTTTAGTTTGTCCCTCTGTTACCTGGGCTCATGCCCTTTTGCAGTATTGGGATGGAAAGAGAAAAAATTAAAACAGTAATAAATTCATAGTTCAGAAAATTATTTTGGGAAGGTTAATGTGTATTTCAGAGAAAATTATTTTCACCTCCCGAAAGGTCAGGCTTTTAAAACAATTCTTAGTGTCGATCACTCTGAAGAATTGAGTATGAAAAAGGATATGGGAAGGAGGGAGGGGAGGGAGAGAGAGAGGTGGAATATATACCAAATATTTCCTATTAAAAATTACTACTTCTTTTCAAAACTGAGAATGCTGTTATTTATTGGTGGTGTTGTATTAAAAAAACCAGCGTACCAATTCAAACTGAAACCAAATCACATTTTAAAAATAGGACATGAATTAGATAATATCAATGTTGTCCTATGCCACACATGTGATTTTTACCAGATTAATTCCACTTTTGATTAGCTTGATTAAAGAATTTGGAAGAACAACTCAGATCCTAGCTAGGTCCTATGAGAATGTAATTAAAATCAAAGACTCTTTATAACCATGAGACAAGTTGTTTAAAAATGATAGCCTTTCCAAAAGAGTTTTTGTACATCCTTTTACATTACATAAGAATTCCTGAATCATGACAGTTTTCATTCCTATTCTGGAGCTTCTCCTCAATCCATCTACTGACTGAGGTATATGGATGCATGGAAAAAAACCCTATATGGTTCTCACATATCTTCCAACATATTGTGGGTGTGAGCTCTGAAGGAACATCTTCATCCATGATAGTCTACTGTAAAGTAAAGAAGAATGAACCTTTGATTTGTACAAGCCTGTTATGGTTAAACCTACTTTTTGGTAAGATAGGAAAAAAAGGGATAGACAGCACCACCACCAGATGGATTTGTAACTGGCTGACAAACCATACTCAACATGTAGCCCTTAACAGAACTAAATCCACATGGAGGATAGTGGCCACTGGAGTACCCCGGGGTTTTATTTTAGGACCAGTACTCTTCAATATCTTCATAAATGATTTAAATGAGGGAATAGAAGGGGAACTCATCAGATTTTCAGGTGATACTAAGCTAGTAGGAATAGCCAATACCCCAGAATGTAGGTTGAAGATCCAGAAGGATCTCAACAGACTTCAACACTGGGCCCTATCTAACAAAATAAAATTCAGTGTAGATAAAAGTAAGAGTTTACACTTAGGCAAAAAACCCCAAAACATTTGTACAGGTACAGACTAGCTCAATACTAATAACTGTGAGAGGGATCTTGGAGTCTTCATGGACAATCATTTAAACACGAACCAACAATGTGCTGCATACTGGAATACTGCATCCAATTTTGGTCAGGCTATAGTAAATATGTTGAGATACTGGAAAGAGTACAGAGAAGAGCAACGAGGATGATTAGGGGGCTGGAGGCTAAAACATATGAAGAATGTTTGCAGGAATTGGGTATGTTTAGTCTAGTGAAAAGAAGGACTAGGGTAGACATGATAGCAGTGTTCTAATATTTTTGCGGCTACCGCAAAGATGAGGAGGGTCAGTCTATTTTCCAAAGTACCAGAAAACAAGACAAGAAACAGTGGATGGGAACTAAGCAAAGATAGAAGCAACTTAAAGGTGAAAACAATTAACCAATGGAATGCCTTGCTTTCAGAAGTTATGGGTGCCCCAATGCCGCAGGCTTTTAAGAAGTGACTGGACATCCACTTGTCTGCAATGGTAAGGGTCTCCTGCTGAATCAAGGGGTTGGACTAGAACACAGGTCTGCAACCCACGGCTCCGGAGCCGCATGCGGCTCTTTCAGCCGTCTCTTGCGGCTCCCAGTCCTCTGTGCAGTCCAAAAAAAAAGTGGGACTAAAAAAGTTCAACCAATCAATTCAAATATGCAGGGTAGGTGCATATCTCGCCTTGGCTCCACTCTTCAGTCAAACCCTGTTCTGCACATGCGCGCATGTACGCGTATGTGCACACATTTTTTGCGGCTCCCAGTTTTTCCTTTTGTGAGGCAACCGGTTCCAAGTGGCTCTTTCACTGTTTCAGGCTGCTGACCCCTGGACTAGAAGATCTCCAAGGTTCCTGCCAACTCTGTTATTCAATGTTCTAAACTGTAATGGTTGTTTTATGAGCGGGTTTTGAGTGGGGAGTGCTTGGTGCTCTCTGTTCAATCTGATGATTTTGGTTTCTGATGACTTTTCCAGTACTTTCTTCCTGGTCTAAAGTCGAAATACAAAAACCTAGAAGTTATCTAGCTAGACCTAAAAGTTATCTAGCTGGTTTCCATACCTAAGGAAGAACACAAGCCTTCCCCACACCTTGTGAAGCATCTTAAATCACTACTCCCCCAAAGCAAGAGTAAACCCTTCTTACCCTAAGTTCAGCTCTACTTATTCTAAAACCAGAAGGCAGAAAAGAATGCTGAATGTTTTATTGTAGATCTGATAAAAATTCAGGAATTTAGGAATTCATCTGGCAGGTATTTCAATAGCTAAAGGGCTGAATTCTTCACAGGAAATCCCCCCTCAATCTCCAATATCCTCCACCTGGGAAAGGCGTTATGGGGTTGAGCTGATAGGGAAAAGAGAAGTTTGGCCTCCACATGATCATTCTTAAACTGGAAAAAGCAGAGCAGAGACAGTGGCTTCCAGTTATGCAAAGTAGCATGGTCGCACACAGAGATGGACACTCAGCTGGGTGAGAAAACTCTTTATTGTAGGCAGGAACGAAGGTGGGGAAAGGGGGTTACCTGGCGTACCTTTATACCTGCCCAGGTGAATGCCAACCAATGGATTCAAACCTGGGCTTCCTACCAGTGCAGGTGGCCAATAGATTTAAACCCGGGCTTCCCGCCAGAGCTGGCTATAGCCCAGGGCTGTCAAACTCATTTAAACCAGGCTTTCCCGCCAAATGCGGTTATAGCCTGGAGCTGTCCAGCCCCATACCTCCTGCTGTGCTGACAGCCTGTGTATGCTTTAGTTGCATACACTATACCTCTTCCCCTATAGTGAGGCGTTAACCCCTTACCATTCCTTTCCTTATTAACTATATACAATATTTACATTTATTTTTATTGACATTCCCCCTTCCTCCCCCCTTAGGTCCACAGATAATCAGAGAGGTAGCTTGGAGCCTTGTGGGACCTGCTAGATCTCCTTAGGGCTGATTCGCCTGGTGGTGAGTTGTTGTTTGAGTCTTTTTTATTATCTCCTGCCCCTTTTTGTTGTGATGGTGTTGGGCTGTGGTGTGTAAGTGTGGGTGTGATGGTCCCAGGGGTTTCTGTGAGCCTGGGGGCTGAGGGGCTGTTTCAGCGGTGTTGCAGTGTCCTTCTTCCATCTGGGTCAGGTGTTGCCCTGTTCCCACTGTCCTGTCCCTGCCAGGAGCAGGGCTCCCCCTGTGATCCTCTGGTAGCCATCCTGGGTGGTTGTGTTATTGTCCCCTCTTCATCAGGCCCCGGATTGTCCCACAAGACCCTTTCCAGAGCCCTTTGCCTTAACTGGTCCATGTGCCTTCTCCACTGTAGTCCCCCCTCCACCCTTACATTGTAGGATAGAGGGCCTGTTTGGTCCAGTATCTCCCCTGGCACCCATGGGTGACCTGAGCCATAGTTCCTTGCCCAGATGGCATCACCTGTGCTGAATACTCTTTTAATGCTTGGGGTCCCGACATCTGCTGCCACTCTGTCTGGGTGGAGCCTGTCCAGTGTTGTAATCAGGCATCTACCCCATTGGAGTTCTGCTGGGCTTTTGCCTGTTGCGGTACAGGGTGTGGAATGTTGGTGGAGAAGGAAGGTGGCCAGTCGTTGCTTCCATTCCCCTTGGATGATGCGCTTGAGAGTGTCCTTTGTGGTGCGCACAAATCGTTCTGCTAATCCATTACTGGCTGGATGAAAGGGGGCAGAGGTGACGTGTCTAATCCCCAAGGTCCTCAGGAACACCTGAAAGTTCGATGAGGTAAATTGTGTTCCGTTATCTGACACAATCACATCAGGAAGTCCATGGGTTGAGAACAGGCCCCTTAGTGCTTGAATGGTTCCTGCTGAGGTCATGTTGCCCACAGGCACCACTTCCAGCCATTTTGAGTGGCTGTCTACCACTACTAGGAATGTGTGTCCTTGGAATGGTCCCGCATAGTCAATGTGCACTCTGGACCATGGGGTGTGAGTCTCCTCCCATTTGTGCACTGGTGCGTGTGGCTGTTCGGGGCGTGACCTCTGGCATGTGTAGCATCCTGCTACTAAACCCTCTATTTCCTTGTCTAACTCAGGCCACCAGAGGTAGCTCCTAGCCAGTGCTTTCATTCTCACCACCCCTGGATGGCCCTCGTGCAGTGACTGAAGGATCCTTTCTCTTAGTCCTTGTGGTATTATGACCCTGCTTCCCCATAACAGGCATCCCTTGTGGGTTGATAGCTCATGCCTCCTGGTGAAATAAGCGATGAACTCTTGCCCTGGCAATTTGTCCTGCCACCCAGTGCTTACCCATGACTGTACCCGGCTCAGGATTTTGTCTTTGGGGGTTTCTGCGGCCACATCCTTGGCATTGAGGGGGCATTCCGGCAGATCTTGGATGGCCAGTATTTGGGCAGCAGGTGCTGGGTCTGGCTCAGTATCACTTAGGGGGAGTCTGCTGAGGCCATCTGCGTGCCCCATCTCCTTGCCTGGCCTGTGTACTAATTTGCAGGAGTAGGCTGACAGGAAAATGGACCAGCGCAGCATCCTGGGTGACAGAATCTGAGGTGTCTGTTTGTCTGTGGTAAATAAGCCTAATAATGGTTTGTGGTCTGTGTATATTACGAAGTCCCTTCCGTATAGGTAATCGTGGAACTTCTTTACTCCAGCAACCACTGCCAGTGCCTCCTTATCTATCTGGGCATAGTTCCTTTCAGCTGCTGACAGGGTCCTGGAGTAGTATGCAATGGGGGCCTGTTTTCCATCTTCTTCTAAATGGCTGAGCACGGCCCCAATCCCATAAAGGGATGCATCGCATGCAATGCAGACTGGTTTGTTTTCTATGAAATGTGTGACTGTGGCATTTCCTGCCAGCAGTCTCTTTAGTGCGTTGAATGCATCAGTGTGTGTGGTGGACCAGTTCCAGGGTGATTGTTTGTCTAGCAGGCTGTGTAAGGGTTCTGCTATTGTTGCCTTATGTGGAAGAAAGGTGTGATAGAAGTTGAGCAGGCCCAACTAAGTTGATGCTGAATTTAATCACAGCAGCAAGACTTTTAATAGGTCAATATTGGAAGAAGGAGGAACTGCCGACTATAGAAGAGTGGGCCTTAAAGGTTTCTGACCTGGCAGAAATGGCAAAGATCTCGGCTTATTTGAAAGATCATTCGCAAGAACGTTATATTATGGAGTGGAAGAAATGGATTGAATATATCCAGAACAAATATGGGACTAAAAAGTTTCATTTAGCATTTGAATAAGTCTTCCTTTCTATTTTCTTTTTTTTTAATATGAAATATTAGTATTGCTTGTAGTTATCTTATATGAGCTAGAGAGTGATAGATTTAAGAATTTATTATTGGTAGCAAATGGATGTTTATGATTGTTTTTTTGTTTGTTTTTATACCCTGTACTTAGCTCTGGGAAGTCGGGGGGGAGGGGGGAAAGGGGGAGGAGGGGTAGGGAGGGATAGGTAGGGGAGGGGGAGGGGGGATTGTCAAAGATAAAATGTATTTTAAAACTTTTCAATAAAAAAAAAAGAAGTTGAGCAGGCCCAGGAATGCCTGTAACTCTGCTTTGTTTTGTGGGATTGGGGCCTCTTTGATTGCCCTGACCTTAGATGCTGAGGGGTGGATGACTTGAGCATCTATCCTGAATCCTAGGAACTCCGTTTCTGTCAACCCAATCCTGCACTTCTCCCTTTTAAGTTTTAATCCTGCAGTTCTAAACCTTCCCAACACAGCTTGCAGGCGGTCTGCCAAGATGTCCCCAGAGTTACCTGCAATGAGGACGTCATCAAAGTATGGACAGACCCCTGGTATAACCTTGAGGGGTTTTCCCATGACCTCCTGGAAAATTCCAGGAGCCACACTTACTCCAAACTGCAACCGGTCTACCTGGAATGCCCCCTTGTGGGTTACTATGGTTTTCACTTTAGCAGCCTCCGGGTGGACCGGTAGCTGCTGATAAGCCTGAGCGAGGTCCAGCTTCGCAAATAGTGATCCGCCCTGCAGGGATGCAAGGATGCTGCTGACTGCGGGAACCGGGTATGCGTGGGCACTCAGGGCTCGGTTAATGGTCCCCTTATAGTCAGCGCAAATTCTGACCTCGCCATTTGATTTGAGGGGTGTCACGATGGGGGTTTCCCATTCTGCTCCATCAACCGGAGTTAGCACCCCCTGGTCTACCAGCTTGTCAAGCTCCCGTTCTATTTTATGCTTTAAAGTGAACAGGACTCTCCTAGCCTTTATCCTAATGGGCTGGACCTGTGGGTTCAACTTAAATGAAATTGGGGGACCTGTGTACTTTCCCAACTTCTCATCGAACACATCTGCAAACTCTTTGCAGACGGCTTCAAGCGAACGGCAGCTTCGCATCTGGTGAATCCCGGTGATTCCAATGCCCAGCGCTTTGAACCATCCCAGCCCCACAAGACTGGTTCGCTGCCCTTCTACCACCAACACGTTTAACATCCCCTTGAGCCTCTTGTACTGCACCTCCACTGATGCCTCCCCCCGAATGTTTATTGGAGTGTTTTGGAAGTTTTGGAAGTCAGCGAGGGTCAGCCTGGATGATCTCAAGGGAACCCGCTGGCCGCTCCGCTTGTTTTAAAAGTTCTGGCAGAGATGATTGAGATGGCTGACCCCGAGTCCAATTCCATCGTGCAGGGGACTCCTTGCAATTTCACCCCCAATTTTATTTTAGGGGTGATTGTCTGCAAACCCCCCATTGCACAAACAGCCGCCCGGCCCTCCGTGTGGCTGACCATCAGTCTCCGAAGCCACTCCCCGGTACCTGTGGCAGACTGGAACTCAGCTTCTACCTCGTGCAGGTTGTCCCATTGCTTGCTCCGACAGACCGATGCAATGTGTCCCATCTTTCCGCACGCTCGACACTTTGCTGATTTAAAATGGCAGGTAGACTGGGGATGCTGTCCTCCGCAGCTCGCGCATCAGGTAGACCAGGAGCCGTTTGTGCCGCAGCCGGAGCACTGGGTAGACCGGGGATGTCTGCAGCCGCTGTGCTGGGTAGACCGGGACCCACAGCTGCAGTGTTGGGTAGACCGGGGCCGGTTCACGCCACAACCAGGGAACTGGGTAGACCAGGGGTTGTTCGCTCTGCACCTGCATTCCTGGCACTTCTGTTCCACTGCTGTTGGTCTCACTTCTCTTGTGTTGTTTCAGTTGGTGGCGGACGGTCGAGGGCCACGGTGTATCGCGTCCACTTCAGTTACTGGCCACTCATCCTCGCTGCAGCTGCTCACCTGGTGGATGGCTCCTCCAGGTCTGCTGGCTCTCGCGTCTGATTCCTCCACCATGTCCCAGGCTAGGAACTCCTCCTGGACGTCTTTCAGGGTCAGTTTTGGCTTGGCGAAGAGCTTCTGCCACAGTTTCCTCTCCCTCAGGCCACAGACTATGCGATCCCACAGCCTAATCTCAAGGTTTTCAAAATTACAGAGGCAGGCTGCCTGACTTAGGGCGGCCATATATTGCTTGGCTGACTCACCCGGACGTTGGTCCCGCTTCTCAAAACGGTACCTCCACACGATCTCTGAAATGTCCGGTCGGAAATGCTTGGTCAGCTTTGCCAGGAGCTCTTTGTAGCCGATGGCGTGGATGTTGTCTGGTGAGCAGAGACTGACCGCCAGCTGGTAGGTGTCCGTCCCGCAGCTTCACAGCAACGCCGCTGCTCTCTGGCCATCATCCTCGACCCCGTTCACCCAGAGGTAGCACTCCAGCTGTCCCACGAATGATTCCCACTCTTCGGGACGGCTGCTGTTAAAGAGAGGATACTGACCCAGCTGTGTCATCTTGCTGCCTTGGGTTGTCCTGCTCCGGTGCTGCTGCTGCTCGGATGCTGGAACCAGATGTGGTTGCTTCCGCTAGCGGTGCTTGGGCAGATCCCGCCCTCATTGCCAGTGCAAAGTAGTGTGGTCGCACACAGAGACGGACACTCAGCTGGGTGAGAAGACTTCTTTATTGCAGGCAGGAACAAAGCTGGGGAAAGGGGGTTACCTGGCGTACCTTTATACCTGCCCAGGTGAATACCAACCAATGGATTTAAACCTGGGCTTCTTGCCAGTGCAGGTGGCCAATAGATTTAAACCCTGGCTTCCCGCCAGAACTGGCTATAGCCCGGGGCTGTCAAACTCGTTTAAACCAGGCTTTCTCACCAAATGCAGTTATAGCCTGGAGCTGTCCAGCCCCGCGCCTCCTGCTGTTTTGGCAGCCTGTGTATGCTTTAGTTGCATACACTACAAGTTATATTTGTCTATGCTCATCAGTGAAGGGAAATTTGATTTTATTGAAGCCTGTTTCTTTCTATTTAAAGGAAATAGAGAGTGACATAAAAAGACTCTTTGGAATCCGGTGAAAAGTTCACCATGTTCAGCCAAAAAACTGAAAGAATTTGCTACCACCTTTTCTGACTAACAGATTTCATCAAAAGACAAGCTTCACAAACTGCAGCATGGTGGCTAGATTGATATAAGAGAGGAGAAGACAAGTTGGTTATTGCCACGATGACATGAAACCTTCTGCAGCATGTAGGTTCTGCAATCTCTTGCACAATTTTAAATTAAACTCTGTTGTTTACAAAACAGCCCCTTTGAGATCTGCTATAAATTGTCCTAGGAGGCCTAAATCCTCTGATACTAGCTTGTCTTATGTAAAACTCACCCTCTATTCAGAGGATCGTTGCTGAAAGCAAATAATATATGTCATATTAGAGGGAGACCTCTAATTTTTTAATGTGTACTCCCATTTAACTCTTACATCAATCTAGCCACTCTATGTATCTGACAAAGTGAATTGAAACTCACTAAATGACATTTGACATGATTTTCCTTCTATAATGTCCAATCTTCTATATCTCACTGGACAACCAGATGCATCCAAGAAACTTGTAATCAGGAATCTAAAGGCACTACCCACCTTCCTTTTCTGTCCCCAGGATGGTTTTTTTTTTAAAAAAACACACCATCAAAACTGATTTGTCTTATGAAAGATAGCCATTGATTACATAACTATACATTAAGTCTTGATTTGTCCACATTTAAATATTTAAATTGTCAGTTCTATTGTTTATTTGTAGTAGAGCATAAACTTTGTATACGGGAGGATCCAAATTCAGTCTTTGGTTCTTATTAATAAGAAATATCAACTAAAAAGTGATTGAAAAGTTCTCTACTGAAACTAACACAAACTGGTTGCGATCAGCACTGGGTTTAATGGACAATTTGTACAAACAGTTACAGCAGCTATAGGTTTCTGAGTTTGTTACTGAGGTTAAGCTTTGTTCAGCAGTATATACACATTAAGACAGGCATGAAAATGTCCCTGAATACTGAAATGGTATGTGATAAAGAGATTGTAATCCTGACCTCAAAGGAAGACAAAGTGGCATATAGTTATAAATGCAGTTTTCCAATTCAATGGTTCAGTGAGGGAGTGAAAAAATAAGAGTTTACAAATGGTCATTTCTTTCCGCTTTCTTCTCTTTCTTTTTGTTCAGTTCATTTTCTGAACTGAATGTTTAATGGTCACATAGCTGATTTCTACTGCAGCCATTTCTCGAAGGTTAATGAGAAGCAGCAGTTAAGTAAAAGCAATCAGATGTGAAAGCTTAAATTCTTTTAGAAGTTCTTGTTTGGTCTAGAATTTGCAAGCTATGTTTGAAATATTGTCGCATACAGCCTGCATTAATGTAGGCATACACTGAAAATGTGGGTAATATTTTAACACATGCAATGAGTGTACTGTGTTCATTAGATGGATTATTTAATTGACTCATGTGATTCTGTTCACCTGCAGATTAATGAGATTTATATACTATCCTCCACTTTCAAAATTTTGCAATTATGTATTCAGAAAAGGAGGAAACTTTCAGTGAGACACGATTGGAACAGATATTTGGCTGCATTCCCTACTACTCTCAAGTGGCCAATGAGATCCCTGTTTGATGAAGTTCACTAAAATATTTCAGCGAAATGATTGTCTTTAGTGATGCTTCAATGGTGGATTAGCAGAATATCCAAAAAGAAGACAGAGTTTTTGTCTATGCTCTGGAACCTTGCACTGAAACCCAATGGGACCTCAATGAAAGCCAATAATAATAATAATACTCAGTGGGTTAGGACGCTGAGCTTGTCGATCAGAAGGTCGGCAGTTTGGCGGGTCAAATCCCGAGTGCCATGTAACAGAGTGAGCGCCTGTTACTCATCCCAGCTTCTGCCAACCTAGCAGTTCGAAAGCACGTAAAAAATGCAAGTAGAAAAATAGGGATCACTACGGTGGGAAGGTAACAGCGTTCCATGCGCCTTTGGGGTCTAGTCATGCCGGCCACATGACCATGAAGACATCCTCAGACAAGTGCTGGCTCTTCGGCTTTGAAACGGAGATGAGCACCGGCCCCTAGAGTCAGAAACGACTAGCACGCATGTGCGGGGGAACCTTTACCTTTACCTTTTTAATAATAATAATAATAATAATAATAATAATAATAATAATAATAATAATAATAATAATAATAATAACAACAACAACAACAACAACAACAACAACAACAACAATAATAATAATAATAATAATAATAATAATAATAATAATAATAATAATAATAATAATAGAGTTGGGAGGGACCTTGGAGGTCTTCTAGTCCAATCCCCTGCTCAGGCAGGAAACCCTATACCATTTCAGACAAATGGCTGTCCAGTCTCTTCTTAATAACATGGTTGTTAAGTGGATCTGGCTTCTCCCGTTGACTTTGCTTGTCAGAAGGTCGCAAAAGGGAATCATGTGAGTCCAGGATGCTGCAACTGCCATAAATATGATGATGTCCACAATAGTTTTGGTAGATAATAGAGAACTAAAATTAACTTATAAATTAGAAGATGTGCCTCTTTAAAAAGCCATGTATCCATAGCAGCAGTCTAGACATTTATAGGGCATGCTAAGGGTTATTTTTTCCATCTATAGTTGTAGACTGCTATTTACATGCCACATCTCATCCTCCAGTCAGGTGAGTTAAAATTCAGTTTTATAAAAAGTGAAACCAATAAGAATGACTATTCACTCAGATTCTCATGTTCAAATTCAGCTGAAAGTCAAATTCCGTATTCTGAAATCACGCTCGTTCTGAGAAGTAAACTGCATTAGAAATCAAAAATAGATTAACAATGCTTGTCTCAGTCTTGTTTTTTTCTTGTACTCTGTCCCTGTTTTTAGAAAAATCTTAACTAGTGTACTGTACTGAATAATCAATTTGTGTACAGTTCATCAAAAATATGGAAGTTACAATTAAAAGTTCTTCCACTGCAGCCCTCATAATCATTGGAAACAGAGATTATAGAGTAATAGTCATCTCTATATTTTTCCTCTAATTGCTATTATTTAACCAATTTCTAAAAATAGCATCCCTCTTTAATCATTCAGCATTTTCTCCCTACTTTAGAAAGGAAATATTTCTCTACAGCTATTCAATTTGCTCTTTGAAAAGATGTTTTGATCTTTCTTTTGAACTTAAGGAAGAAAAATAATGCTATTTTGGGGACAGGTAGCATTGGAGGGGAAAAGAAAGCTCAAGAGAACAAGGCAGGTGAAAAAAGAGGGGGAAAATGAGTCATAAGCAGACAAGGGAACTAAAATGATCTAGCATCAAAGTCATATTGATGCTCTAATTTCCACATTGCTGGTTCTTGCTATGTCTGATCTGCAGAATGATACTTACTGTACTATGCCTCCTAAATGATTTCAACTACTGAAGTGAGAAGAAATCTCTCTCTCTCTCTCTCTCTCTCTCTCTGCCAAACATGATCCTATGAAATAAGGAATATGTAGTCCTCTAAATGTTGCTCAGTGCAACTCCAGATTTCCTTATCACTAATCATTTAAACTGGTATTGTACCTGAGCAACTGATGAAACACTTCATGTTTTCCAGCATTCTTTAAAAGGCTGGGATTATTATTATTATTTTTAATCCCATTTATATCCCGCCCCTCTCAGAAGACTCAGGGCGGCTTACAATCTAAGCACAAATCAATACTTTATTTTTAAAATATATGGTCATACTTTACTCACTGGAAGTTTAGCAGAGGTTCCAAACTGAAAATTTAGGTAATTGTGGTGTTCCAAAAATACTTGATTCACCATTCCAACTTTTCTTTATACTTGGAGGTATAATAACAGTTAACAATAATCAAACATCCAACAATATTTGCAATATGTCTAAGGTAAGAAATAATGTAGAAGGATTAGTGGAGCAGTGGGCTAATGCCTCCTTAAGTAACACCAGCTGCCTGCAATTAGTGCAGGTTCGCATCCCACCAGGCTCAAGGTTGACTCAGCCTTCCATCCTTCCGAGGTAGGTAAAATGAGGACCCAGATTGTTGGGGGCAATTAAGCTGACTTTGTAATAATGCCGCTTGGGGTGTGTGTGTGAAAGCCCTAATAAGCAGGCATATACATAGAATGAAGGCTACTGCTAAGCTTGTAAGCCGCCCTGAGTCTTCGGAGAAGGGCGGGATATAAATGGAATTTTAAAAAAAACATAAACAGGGGCTTCTCAAATGGTTTTAGGAAAACTTCCTTTTATTCAGTTTTATCCAATAGGTGCCATAAGTGGCAAATGTCTCTGGAGTCTTCCCTTCATCATTTCACAAATGTGAGATATCAGCAACCTCTCCTGAAATAACCAAGTTGGGTGGGTCAATTCTCCTTAGAGAATTTGTTTCTGCATGTAACCAGTTGTCAAACCACACAAAGATTTATTGGCTAAACATACCACATTGGATTGCATGCAGAAACTTAATTGGAAGCCAAGGCAGCACCTGTAAAACTGTTGGAATATGTTTATGAAGGCACATAACCGTCAATAAATGAGCTTCTTCATTCTGGCCCAATTATACTTTCCAATTAATCTCAAATTATCAGAAGTGTTGCAGTAATATTCTATGCTTACTGGTCAGTTTAAAGTTTACCAGTTGTTAAATATGTAAAATCATGCAACCAAGAATTCTTACCATTCTCAAAATGTGAAATGGTTCACATTCCAACAAAAATTGAATCTGTAAATGAACTGGAATAGTGCTAAATACACATTAACACAATCAAATGAACAATAGAGTTAAAAATCAGGAGTTACAGAAGCATTAGTTAACATCTGTCTGAAATATTTAGAGGATTACAATTAGAATGATCACAAGGTAAAACATCAGCAACATTTCACTAAAGTAATATGGTTGATTTTGTAAAAAAATACCTCAAAAGATCTTTTTATGTAGGGGTGAGAAACCTGAGGCAATACAACCCTAGGGATCTGCTCCTGTGGTCCACTGTGGAGTTGGTACCCCCATTGCATATCTCAAGTACCTTTTCCCAATCAACTATTTAGTAGCAAAAAGTAGACCATTTTACAAAGCTCTTTCACAATTTCACCCTTTATTTCAATAAAAATTTCATAGCACCTCCACTGTCAATGCAATAAGAAACATAGAATGTTTATGATGCATTGTTGAACAATGTTGTTCTCTCTTTGGTGGGGAGAGAGTTTAAAGAATTAGAAGTTGAGAGGCTTCTGGTTTTGCGCAGTAGCGCAAGTAGCCAATGGATTGTGGGGCTCTGCACCCTATGGGCAATATTTTTCTGTTTGGGGACCCTAAATGGGCTTAAACTCACCCTGGAGAGGCGACAAAGAAGGAGGGCTGTCCTGCCAACTGTGGAGAGATGGTGGCCAATCTGGTGATGGGATTTATCAGATAGAATATCTAAAGATTAAAACCTGTTTGAATATGATTAAAGAAAAATTCTGAATATAAATTAACTTTAGTTTAAGAGGAATGGGCCCCTCAAGTAACATAGTATTTTTTATGATATGAGAAATATAAAAATGTTGGGATGGTTTATATGAGGGAAATGTTTGTGATACTCAAGTGTAATTGATTTTGAGAAAAAATTCAATTGATAAGAATGTTTTGAATAGATTTTAAAGATTAGATGATTGGATTTATTAGATGGAATACTTAAAGATTAAACATTTGCTTGAATATGGTTAAAAAGAATAAAAAATTCTGGATATAAATGTATTTTAGCTTAAGAAGGACATGTCTCTCAAGTAGTATTTGTAGCTGGCTGACCGGCTGTATTCAGAATGTGGTCCTCAATGGAACTGCATCTATATAGAGGGAAGTGTGTAGTGGGGTGCCCCAGGGCTCTGTTCTGTGACCAGTACTCTTCAACATCTTCATCAATGATTTGGATGAGGGGATAGATGGGGAACTCATCAAATTTGCAGACAACACCAAGCTGGCAGGAATAGCCAACACTCCAGAAGATAGGCTTAAGATACAAAAGGATCTTGACAGACTTGAACATTGGGCACTATCTAACAAAATGAAATTCAATGGTGAAAAAAGTAAGGTTCTACATTTAGGCAAGAAAAATCAAATGCACAGGTATAGTATAGGTGGTACCTTGCTCAATAGTAGTAACTGTGAGAGGGATCTCGGAGTCCTAGTAGACAATCACTTAAATATGAGCCAGCAGTGTGCTGCAGCTGCCAAAAAAGCCAAAACAGTGCTAGGCTGCATTAACAGAGGGATAGAATCAAGATCATGTGCAGTGCTAATATCACTTTAAAATGCTTTGGTAAGGCCAAACATGGTATACTGCATCCAGTTTTGGTCACCATGATGTAAAAAAGAAATTGAGACTCTAGAAAGAGTACATAGAAGAGCAACAAAGATGATCAGGGGACTGGAGGCTAAAACATATAAGGAATGGTTGCTGGAATTGGGTATGTCTAGTCTAATGAAGAGAAGGGTGAGGTGTGACATGATAGTAGTGTTCCAATATCTCAGAGGCTACCACAAAGAAGAGGAAGTCAAGCTATTCTCCAAAGCACCTGAAGGCAAGACAAGAAACAACAGACTGAAACTAACCAAAGAGAGAAGCAACCTAGAACTAAGGAGAAATTTTCTGACTGTTAGAACAATTAATCAGTGGAACAACCTGCCTCCAGAAACTGTGAATGCTCCAACACTGGAAGTTTTTAAGAAGAGATTGGACAATCATTTGTCTGCAATGGTATAGGGTTTTCTGCCTGAGCAGGGGGTTAGACTAGATGACTTCAAAGGTCCCTTCCAGATTATTATTATTATTATTATTATTATTATTATTATTATTATTATTATTATTATTATTATTATTATTATTATTATTTGCACAGTCAGATGTTCAGACTGGATTTGGCATTTTTGTCTACCTATCGAGTCCTTACCAAGGACCTGGGATAGGCAGATGTGGATGTTTGATGGTATTACAGATATTGTCGCAGGATGGAAGCAGTTCCTAGTAAGGCTGCCTTTTGCAACTGACTAATGGCAAATTTGTCAATGCCAATGGTGTTCAAGTGGTGCTCCAGTTGTTTTGGGATTGCACCCAAGACACCTATAACTATTGGTACTACACTTGCTTGCCTTTGCCAAAGTCTTTCTATTTCTATTTGTAGGTCTTTGTATTTTGTTATCTTCTCCAGTTCTTTCTCATTGGACCTTGTTAACCCAGGCGACATCCGAGCTGGTATGGCATTCTGAAATTTACATCTCACCATATTTTTTATGGCAGAGACACTCTTTGTCTGACTCCTGCCCAGTATGGTTGAACCTCTGACATACTGTAGCTCTCATCTTCCTCAGAGTACACAAGCCCCACAACCACGTCAAAGTAGTGCCTCACTGGGGGTCAAGGTAGTGCCTCACTGGGGGATTATTATTATTATTATTATTATTATTATTATTATTATTATTATTATTATTATTATTATTATTATTATTATTATTATTATTATTATTATTATTATTATTAGTGCTTTTTTGTAAAAGAAAAAGGTGCCGGAACTCACACATGTCATACAACCTGCCTTGCCTACTCCAGAAGGTTCCATCCAAAAAAGGTGCCGGAACTCCGTTCTGAGCGTTCTATGAGAAAAAAAGCCCTGATGATGATGATGATGATGATGATGATGATTTCCTTTTTTCTTCTTTTTTTGTTTTTGTTTTAAGATATGAGAAATGTAAAATTTCTGAGGAAATCTTAACTGGTAAGAATGTTTTGAACATTGTGGGGAAAACAAATCTAAATAAGAACTCTGAAAACAGGATTTATGACAAGGTAATTAAGATGATCAATTAGAAAAGAAGCTTTATATTGATATGGTTGTTACTTGTAGAAATACTAGAAAGATGTTTATATTGAATTGTTATCAAAATACTAAGAAATATACTAACTCAAGGTTGATAAAAGAGAATATTGGAAGAAGAGAAAATGAAGGAAAGCTACTATGTGGATTATGGAATTATAGAAATTAATTGTTATTGATTGTTTTTAAATATAAACCCAGACAACACACTGTTTACCAAATTTTAAGGTGATTATGTTAAAAAAATTATATATATATAAAGCATTGGAAGTTGACAACCTATATTGGAGACTTCCACATTGGTACACACAGTGCTGTATTAATACTGGAAATGGATTCCTGCAAAATGAGATGCTAAGGCCATGGGAATGCCCATAGAATGATACATTAACGATGTATCTAGAACAAACAACTCACATACAAGCTCTAAATAACTTTTGCTTGGACTTTTTTTTTAAAAAAAAAACATCAAATTCTGTTTCTTTACCCACACACAAATTTCTCCTGGCACAAAAAGAGACAAATGCTTTTATTTCTGAAATACTATTTTCCTTGCTTTTTCTGTAAACTTCTATAAAATTGCTATAGCAATTGCCTCTATTCAGCTTTACAAAGAAAGCCAAACATAAAAAACACATCACCTTGAGAGTCTTCCTATTTCTAGAAGTAATTTCTTTGTGTCCATTTATTCCAAGTCTTTTTCCTGCCCTTTAACCAGTTAACACTATCCACAAGAGGATTTGACCTCATAACCCACAACCACTAAGCTTACTGAAGTTTCTTTGACTGAGGAACTTTTTGAAAAACGTCTGAAAATTCAAATGTACAGTGTCAGCTGGATCATCTCTATCTATATGCCGGTTCACAATCTCAAATAATGTCTGTGCTCCATACCCCATATTTCCCAGACACGCAGAGAATAAATGGGAAGGGAGGGGAAAATGTCTGGTCAGTTGCTTCTCAATCCCTCTGCTAGATCCTCCTCAGTATTAAAAGGTTGAGAATTTCTGAGATAGAGAGCAAACCTGCCTGAAAGACTCTCTCTCTCTTTCTCTCTGAATAGGCAAAGATGTAGCTTGATAAATGACTATGAGATAGCATTCCATTTTTTTAATGTATGTATGTACGTACGTATGTATGTATGTAACTATAAAAGGTTACTAGGAACAGAAAGCAGCTATACTGAGAAATAGTGAATAGAAGTTAAAAGGAGGGGAATAGGTGAGAGAAGACCTGAAAGTATCCTTCCTTGAATTGTATGGCTAGTCAGTTTGACACATAATAGAATAGAATAGAATAGAATAGAATAGAATAGAATAGAATAGAATAGAATAGAATAGAATAGAATAGAATAGAATAGAATAGAATAGAATAGAATAGAATAGAATAGAATAGACCTTAGAGGTCTTCTAGTCTAGCCCCCTGCTCAAACAGGGGAACTTATACCATCCTAGACAGGTGAATGTCCAGTCTCTTCTTAAAAATCTCCTGTGATGGAGCGGCCACGATTTTTGGAGGCAAGCTGTTCCACTGGTTGATTGTCCTCACTGTCAATAAGTTTCTCCTTAATTCTCTCTCTTTGATCAGTGATCAAGAGAAAGACTCTTCTGAACCTCCCTGATGTCTTCTTCTCAGATTTTTAACTAGCCTTTTAATTTTTACTCGCTGAATCATGGATTAATCACGAGTAAAAGAAACAGTCTCATGCTTTGGTCACATGCACTGGATCTCATAACAGTAATATAAAACAACTCCTAGTGGTAAATAAACAAAGAAAGAAAAGAAAAGAGAAAAGAAAAGAATAAAATAAAATAAAATAAAACAAAAGCTGGGAATAGCCATAAAGTTTTTACATTTGGGTATCCATTTGTGGAGAATGAAAAGATCATTCCCTCCCTATCTCCTTACAAATTCCAAGGGATACATCCTGAAATTGTTGATAATAGTTATTGGGCGACTAAGCAGAAAAGTTCCCTGAAGATGGGCTCCAAAAACCTGGACAACAAAACCTCTGGTCCTGGGACTGACCCAGATTGGACCCTAAACAGAGATTATTGGAATTTAAGCAGCCAGGTTCCAGGAAATGTGCTTCTCTGGAAGTATGCTTGTTCATAATAGGAAATACAAGCAGGAGCTTGGCAGTGGATCTGGCAAACTCTACAAAGGAACCGAAGAGTTAGAGCTCTAACAAATATTTCCCTTTATATGGCAATGTATATTTAGCTAATCCAAGAGCCTGAGAAAGGAAGATGAAAAAAGAAAGCTTTTTACTACATGTGTTTTAGGAAACAAAACCAAAAGTTAGACAAACATCTATTTTTGTCTGTCTGCATGTCAGGTTCTGCAGTTATGTTTAGCAATGCTTGTGGCATCTTTGTGTTCCTGCCAAAATTCTACCTGGCAAAACAGAAGGTGAACAAATAGGACTCCTGCAGACATAATTTGCAATTCTTTGGCATGTTTGTGTCCTTGCCAGGAATCTACCTGGCATATATTTGGACCCAGTTTAAAACTTGTAATGGTTTTTCAGGAATGAATGGCAATGTTTCAGTCATCAAAGGGAATACGAATACAGATATGGAAAGTATATAGATTTATTAGATTAAACAAATAAGGCTTGACATAAAGAAGTGAGAGAGGCAATTATGAAGCATACCCAGGGGAAAAAAAAGAGTAACAAGCAAGAGAAAGAAATGAAGAAGGTATTTTGCTTTGTTGGAACTCAAAAAGAGCTTTAAGATTATAATAGAAGCAACGGACCATTTTTGTGCCTAGCTTAGAAGACAAGAGATGAGAATTGGACAGGAAAATATGACAGATCTCCCCCTATATATATATAGGGATGCGGTGGCTCAGTGGGTTAGGACGCTGAGCTTGTCGATCAGAAGGTCGGCAGTTTGGCGGGTCGAATCCCGAGTGCCGCGTAACAGAGTGAGCGCCTGTTACTTGTCCCAGCTTCTGCCAACCTAGCAGTTCGAAAGCACGTAAAAATGCAAGGAGAAAAATAGGGACCACTCAGGTGGGAAGGTAACAGCGTTCCGTGCGCCTTTGGCGTCTAGTCATGCCAGCCACATGACCACGGAGACGTCCTCGGAGAAGCGCTGCCTCTTCGGCTTTGAAACAGAGATGAGCACCGGCCCCTAGAGTTGGAAACGACTAGCACGCATGTGCGGGGGAACCTTTACCTTTACCTTTATACACACACACACACACACACACACCCTAAGGGGAGACAAAGAGAAGAGTCATGGTGGTTGAGAAGTTATTCTTAGGAAGAAATTAGGATGGTTAAGCAACTCCTTGTTTGATGAAATATACTATCTATTAGGAGTCTGGGATGGGGATGTCACAGAGCAATCACCAAGACTTATTAAATCCATTGACAATTATTTATGGCTCCTAAAACATTCCAAGGGGAAAAAAACACTTCTATTGTAGTTTTAGCCATTGTGCATGGATATATGATATAACAGAGGCCAATGGAGAATATATTACTTCTACCAATTTTTGCTTGTTTGTTTGGAGGCAATAGCTCATTTAAATTACCCAGGTGCATCCAAAGGATATCTTTTATTTTGACAAGGACAGAACATTTCACACGTTCAGCTGTTGCTTACCTGTGGGGGGGGGGGAAAATAGCACTGAAGTAAAAGGCCTAAGTGTTTATGGATAAATTCATACAGACTAGATACCTGGAAAAATGCTGATTGATAAAAAGACTTTTCTCATTGCTAAGCTGAGTGGCATCCTCCCATCCTTGTAACAACAGACATTATATTGACATATTTGCTGTCCTCATTTCTGATCACTCACCTTGTTCTCTTGTTACTTGACATCCCTCCAAGGTAAGGGGTGATAAACCTAATAACTGTACTTTAATATTTGAAATTGGAACAAGGGAGAAAATACTACTTTAACACTATGAGTTGGAGATGTGATGAAAACAGTAGGAAACAGTAGAAAAAATGGTTGTTTTCCCCTTTTTTTGGTTATGGGTAAGTGCAAGTGGGAAAAAGAATACCATTGAAATCTCAGTTATTTAGAAGTTTGGATCAGTGCTAAGGAGTGAAGTTGTTTATAACTAGGTACTTCTCTCATAAAAATGGGTTGTATGAAAGGCTAAACCAGATAAATATTTCATTATTAAGGGGAGGGAGGAAAGAAGGAAGGAAAGAAGGAAAGAAGGAAAGAAGAGTGGTCAGAGCATATGTATTGATTTATTAAATTTAGGTGCTGTCCATCTTGTCCAGAGAAGATTCTGGGTGGCTTACAAACATTAAATCTATTACACATTAAACTAATAAAGCAAAAAATAAATAAATAACAACGGTAATAAATATTGTTAAAAGATAGAGAAGAAAGGAATGCAAACTACATGTGAAGAGGTGGAGTCGGGCCCCTTTAATAGGAAAAATGGTGGGTGCAGATCTCACATTAGGAGGTACAATATTCCAAAGGGCAGGAGCCATGGCATAAAAGACTCTTCTCCTGAACCCATCAGCCAAAATTCCTTGACTGACAGAGTCTGCAGCATGCCCCCTCTGCTGGCACATATGGGGAGAGCCAATCCAATTGGGGTGAGATTGTTCATCATGCCATGAAGAGCTTTAAAGGTGAGAACCTTTAAATTGCACCCAGAAGCAAACTGAAACAGCCGTGTAATATAGGCCACTGCCCATGCCACTGTGTTCTGTATCAGTTGTAGCTTCTGAAAATACTTCAAGGGTAGGTTCATGCAGAGTGCATTGCAATGATCCAGGTGTGAGATGACCAGGGCTTTAGTGACTGAGCGCAAGAACTCCCAATTCAGGAAAGGTTCAAACTTGTACAGAAAAAAGGAGTTCAATTCAAAGCCTCTCCTAGTTGTGACTGACTTTCTTTTCAAGCAAGAGTTGTGAGTCCAAGAAAAACCCTAATTTGTGTACTGGAATTTGTCTGGAATTGTGAAACCTCATCCAGAACTAGAAATGTTAAACTCCCAGATCTCAAAGTTCCAGGCATCCAAAACCATTTTGTCTTGCCAGGGTTCATTTGAACCAAGTTGTCTCCCATCCAGACTCCCCTAGCCTCAAGGCACTATGAGAATGCAACAACAGCATCACTTGGGTCACCAGGGATGGAAATACAGAGTTGTGTATCATTCATGTACTGATGATACTTCAATCCAGGGTGATGAATGATCTCACCCAGCAGATTCATGTAGATGTTACAAAGAAGTGGAGAGAGTACCAGCCCTGTGGCACACCACAAAGGAGCAGGCATGATCTGGATCTCTCACTCCCTATGAACACTAATTGGAAGAGGTCTTAGAGAAAGGAGCCAAACCAATGCAGGATTGCACTGTCAAGCTGGTAACCAAGGATAGCATGGATGATGGTATTAAAGGCCATTGAGAAGTCAAGGGGAGCAAGAATGTTTGCTCCATCCCTATTCTGCTCTCACCAGAGTTCATCAACAAGAGCAACCAATGCTATTTCTGCCTCATACCTGAGGCTGAGTCCTGACTGGAAGAGATAATCAGTTTCATTCAGGACCCTCTGAAGCTGCTAAACAATCACCTCCTATATCATATTCCCTAAGAAGGGTAGAAACTGGATGAAAATTGTGTTGGCAGGTGGAATCGAGTATTTTTTAAGATGGAAAAAAAAACCAGTGAAACCACCTAGTGGTCACCACCCTGGAGGCTTTCACCTTATACCAGGAGGCATAAGGATCTAATTGACAGGTGGTGCACTAACAGCATCGAGGACCCCGTCCACTCCATCAGGTCCAGCAGGACTGAATTTATTCATTTACTCAAATTTTATTGAACAGGGTTCATATATCTGAATTAGTATTTTGGTACAACAATGTTATTCAGTATTCATTCATTTGAAAGTGATGGATGACAGCCTGGAAGAGAAATGGGGGAAAAACGGGTAGATCTGATGATTGTGGTAAATTCCATTATTGGAGGCTGAAGAAGAGAATTGGGAGCAAAACTATGATGTATAACTATTCCACATGGCAGTCTTAAGCTGCTTGGCAGACGGCCAAATCTGAAGAATGACTTAAAATCTATATGCAGTTTCTTAACCTGATTTTCTTTCCAGACACTTTTAACATTACAACAACCATGTGAAAGAATAACAGGAGAACATTCAAATAGCTCTGCCAGAAGATAGAGGTCATTTATCTTTTGATTGCTTCTGGCATCTCTAAATAATTGTGATAAGAAATTAAAATGTTATCACCCATCACTGATAATACATAAGTCCTTGGCTTACACCCATTTTTTCAGCAATTGTTCAAAATTATGGTGTACTTATGATCAGTCCCCAAAGTTCTGGCTTTCAGAACATCCCCATGGTCATGTGATCACTAACCAGATGCTGGATGCCCAGCTCATGACTACAACATCACAATGAGCAGTGTCACATGATTGCCATTTGAAACCACCTTTGCCAGCTTCTCACAAACAAAATCAATGGGGAAGACAGCAGGGAAGTTACTCCTCATACTCCATAATATCCCTTGCCCACTCAATCCATAGTTTACCCACAGCCTCCCCCACTCCCCAAAGGCCTCTGGCAGCCCTCCTATAATCTCTATCAACCTGCCTAAGGCCTCTGCTGGCTCTTCTGCAGCCATAACAAACACCAAGCACCTTCCTGTGACACCTGTAAATACCCCTGTGTTGTTTACCTGGGCACCTGCTTCTTCCTGTTTACCACCACATCTTGGATTTATGATGGCAATTGGGACTGCTGGGGATAAACTGAGAACTGCCATCAATAAGCAATGTGATCACACAATGTGATTGCTTAATTATGGCAATCCGGATCCCCAATTGTTGCTGTAACCTGAGGACTATCTGTGTTACATGTATTCAGGTTAGCTTTCTGAAGACCAACATGCATCACCTGAGATATTGACAAACCATTCTGGAAACTGGTTCCCCCCACAGCTACTTAGCTATTCCTATTTCAACCCTATTCTGCCCCCTTATGTGGGAGACATCTCTCATGATTTCTTGCAAACCCAGTCTCTGGCTCCCAGATCAGCTTAACCAACAATTGACTAAGCCAGTGGCCCCCCACCTTTCTGTCTTGGTGGCCCAGCAGAGGGGAGAGGGGATAGTTCCCAGTGAGTGGCAGGTGGGTATGCATGAGTGCAAGCAGCTGCCACTTGCACACAGGGTGCTGTGCAAGTGATGGCAAGCGGTCACCACTCATGTGAGGGGGGTTCATGTGCAAGGACAAGCGGTCGCCACTCACATGAGGGAAGCTGCGTGTGTGTTCACGATCTCACCCACCGCTTGCACGGTCTGGTTCTAAACCAGCTTCCTGTTATGTATTGAATGTTATACTGTTATGTATTGAAGGTTATACGATGTTGAAATATAAATAGTTATGAGGTAAAGGCATTGACAGAAACACGCGGCAGCTTTTGACAGCTGTCAAAAGCTGCCGAGAGCAAATACGCACGTGCGGTGGCTTGACAGCTCTTAGCTGTCAAAGCGGCCGACATACTGCGCAAGCACGGCAACCCGTTGACAGCTCCAAGCTGTCAAACCAGCCACCGCTGATTGGACCTAGCTATGCAAGTGGGAAAAGGGCGCTACGCGGATTGGACACACAGCCTCCAGCTGGGGTATAAAAGTGTGATACCACCACACTGTCAGCTGTCCGGTTCCTCACCAATAAAGGTTGTCAACTTAGCCAGCTGTCTTGGAGTGGTCACTTCACTGCCGACAAATAGTGGGCCACAGACTGAGGGTTGGCGACCCCTGGACTAAGCCAAACAGATGCAAGTGTGAGGTTCGGGATTTAGCTTGTCTAGAGTTATACTTTCTGAAAACTGGTGGCTAGAGGATAAGCTGATTGATTTATGGGCAAAGTGATTGTCAAATAGACAGTATAGATGTAGACAGTATAGACCATTCTCCTGAACTATTTCTGTCTTAATTAAGTTAGACCAGATTGATTAGTATGGGCAATGAAATAGGGGGAAAACTGATAGTTTCAAGCAGTGGATCCTCGTGGCTCACTCCTGTCTCCCCAGGTGAGATGTAAGGGAGGGATTAATAATTAATTACAGCCACAGCCACAGAAGGACTAAGAGATATGGCTATTATCTTCAGTTAATGATAAATAAGCTTATGTTGCCCTAGTGGAACAAAAAATAATTTGTCTTAAGACATTTCTTTTTTTAAAAAAATGTGCCAGATTTTATTCTTCTCTTTTTGGTTAGTAATAAATAATTGGTTGACATCTCTTCATTTGTATTACATAGTTTGATATTGTGGGTGTTTTTCTTTAATACTGAGAGTGTGTTTTTCCTATTGTCACTAATTTATTGTTTTGTAGGATTTTCTTTTTTTGCAAATGGTTTATTTATTGCTGAAGATTTGGTATATTGTACTGATTTGGGAGACTCACAGAAAATAAATAAATAGATATGAAATGATGAGAATTATGTAAGATGAATTATGTAAGAAATGAAAAATACATAGGATCCCTTAATGTACACTAATGGAGAATAAATTCCAGTCTTTGAGAACACATGAGGTCATCAGTAACTATAACATTAGAGAGAGAGAGAGAGAGAGAGAGAGTTTGAGGTTTTGGATATAGCTTGGATTCAAGGCAAGCTATGTTCCACCTCCATCATTTTTCTGTGTATGTACATCAACAGATTTCAAATCAAGTTAAATATCAGCAAATAGTAATGACAAGAAAGCAGCCAACACAAGGAAATCAGGCTTATTTAAAATGAAGACTGAGGCACGAACAACAGATCCACATTTGAACAGTTCAAGCAAGCTACTTTATTATATTCTGCTTATAATGCAAGAATCTCCACAGACTGCTTGCCTTGTTTTGGGAACAGATTGATAAGGTTCCACTGAACATTTTCTGGAAAGTGGTGGGAGGTCAGTCTTAATTCCCACTAGAATCTCTTTCATGCTTGGCTGGGCATTTCCCAACATGACTTTTCAATTGCAGTTGGCTTAAGCTTTGGGATTCTGTGTAATGTTAAGTTGTTTCCTGAACAGAGAGCAGCTGTTTATGCACATGGGCATTTTGTATTCCATTCCATTAAAACAAAATTACATACTGTGTTCCCATGACTTCATTTCAGTCCAAATAAGGTTATTATTATGTATAATCTAGTAGTTTACACTGAAGAAATTTGTTTGGAAGCTGAATGGTGTCAGTGAGAGAGGTTGTCCCCTGGAGCAAAAGAGAATTGATATTATGGGCACCATGCAAATAGCCATGCATGAGACAGACATAAATAAAAACTCAATTACTGTGTGAAAAAAGGCTGCAAAGGGAATGAAAGGGAAATGTCAGCAGGGCACTATGTGATAAGATGCAAAGGGGCAAAGGACCCAGATTGTTGGGGGCAATAAGCTGACTTTGTAATAATGCCGCTTGCCCCCCCCCCAAAAGCCCTAATAAGCAGGCATATACATAGAATGAAGGCTATTGCTAAGCACATTGATTTGTGCTTCTTAGATTGTAAGCTGCCCTGAGTCTTCGGAGAAGGGCGGGATATAAATGGGATAAAATAAAGGGGCACCAAAACTTTCTTGACTAACTACTGACAGTTTACAAATGCTGATCAATAGGGAATGATGATGCCATTCAGGATGACTACATGCTGAAATCATATGGTTTTCACATGTCTATATCAAGAACGTCAGGGAAATTCACTGTGAGTTCCAGGGAGAATATATTTGAAGATTTTTATCTCCAGTAACATGAATGCCAGTCACAAGAAAAATCTGGATAATGCGTTTCGTTCTAATTTTTGATCTCTAGGATTAAACTGTCCATTTCAGCGCAGGATAAAATTTTATCTATTATTTCTTCTTCAGTGGGTGTTTCCTTTCTTTTCCATTTTTGGGCATATGCCAGTCTTGCTGCAGTTAGGATATGTACTAGTATTATGAAATTTGGCAAAATTTGTATAATTGGTTAGAGTTAAGGAGGATCGCTGAGATGACCATTGTTTGATTGGTTGATAATGTAAGGATTTCTTATTAGCACCTATATGATGGACACAACTGAAAGATATGTAAATATAACGCTGAGGACTGAATGACAGTTTACTAAAAAAAATCGACAGATGTTATATGTACAGTTTGTTATACTCTGTCCTGTTATAGACTGTATTTTAGGTGTTTGTTATTTCTTTCTGTAACATAAGATAATACTAATAGTAGTGTTGTAGCTAGGGAAGTTGAATCGTGTCCATTTTTGTTTTTAAATGTATATTTAATAAAATTTTCTAAAAAAAGAAAAGAAAAAAAGAAAAATCTGGATAATGTTCGTCTTTTCCCCTACCGTCTCTCTTTCCCCATACCTGCAGATCGGTGGTGGATTTGTGCTTATTTTTTAAAATGTGCCATTATTTGGGTGGTTGTAACTGTATGAAAAGGAAAACAATGGTGTATGAAAAGGGGAAAAATTGGTATGTTTCAGAAATGCAGGCACTTTCAAAGAAAGCCCTTTCCTTATCTAGATTTCCTGGAATGACTATATGATTAACCAACATTATTAGTGCTGCTGGAAGCGCAGAGGGCTTTTAAAGATTGAAACATTAGGAGAACTCTCATTCTCGTATGATTAAAAAAAAATCTACTGTCTACCTTCCTTTGTGTAGTAAATATTTCTTTAGATTAAAAATGCCATCTGATACTGTGCTGCCAATGCTGGCAATAAAACAAAGGAATTTATGAGTATTCACATATCCCCAATCTGCAGAAATTTCAGTGGGATAAATCCAACAAGCTATACAAACTCACTTAAGAAGAGACCTGATATATCTATTTGATGCCTAAAAATGTGAGAGTTAAATTTAAATTAAATTAAGTAATTTACAGCCAGTTTGGCTGTATTTATCCCAAAACAAAGATCTGATTAAGACATAACATACCATTAAGACATCACATACCTTCATTATTACTGCATTACTGCATTATTTCACCAAAGAAATTATGTATTTGGTTTTAAAATTTCATATTTCTGTTTTTACTGTGTTCATTACTTCTTAGTATCAGAATAAAGAACCACAATAACAATTTATCCTGAAGGTTAGCTTTGTTCTGCAAAGTTCATTAGCTTAATCTGAACCTAATCATCTAGAATCTTTACATTGTTTTTGGATGAAATAATCCTAGCATATAGGTCAACTAGTATATTTCTAGTTTTACATAATGCACAATTTTTAAAGTTTCTTCTATTATTTTTACTAAAAATATCATTTTATAGGAACTACATCCCCAAACAATAAAATGATGAATATATCTATTTAAAATCCACCTTTAATAACCTGAGTTTGCACTGCATAATCCTTTCAGAATAAATATCATTAACAGATTTAGTACTTCATAATAAAGTTCCAAAGGTCAAGTTCAAATTGAATTTTCTCATAAAACTTATGAGGAGATTGCATTTTCTCACATATTTCTATAATATCACTAAAAAAGAGATAATATCTTTATTGATTGGACCTCTAAAAATATATTGTCTTGTCTTTGTATTACTGAAATTCAACTGTCTTTCATCTGTGTGTAAAGAAAGTTAGTTATTCATATCTGCAATTTAAGCCTCTTAAACTTCTGACAAAATTTCCTGAGCTCAACATCACTACCGCTTTCTTTCTTTTTATTTTGAAAAAAACAAAGCTGGCTTTTTTGTGAAATTTGACCTGCCCTAATAAAGGTCTCACCATAGTATGCATGTTTGGGTCGCTATCCAATATGCAGTTTACTCACCAGATAAAATTTTACCTGCAAATATGTTTTCAATCAGTGCATAGAGCAAAACTTTAGAATGAGCAAAATGGCTCTCAAATGGCTAATTCCATTCTCAGCTGTCAGGTGTAGTCACACAGTACATGAACACTGGAAGCTCTTCAATCATCAGTAGCATCCAGCATTGTAGGGCCACAACATCCAGCATTGTAGGAGATGAATGATTCTCAAAGAGATTAAAAATCAGAAATTTTGGGCAACACAACATCAAGTTTTTTATTATTATTATTTCTAGAGACCACATATATTTTCTCCAAGATGATCTAGTTCTAATCTGTTATTTCATGTCTTCCAAAGGGTACCCCCATGTGATAAACTCAGGTGCTGGGTTGCAGGAGGAAAGGGATCTTTCCCAAGGACTCAAGGAAGACTTGCCTCTTAGCTCCTTTGGAAAGACGCCCTCCATCCTGCAACTCAACACCAGATTCCACCACAACTCATAATTTCAGTAAATTAATCCATCCACTTGGCTGCTGGTCATTCTCTTTTCCACTTTCCTTCTATCTTTCTCAGCATTAGATCCTTCTCCAGAGCACCCAGTCCTCCCATAATATGTCCAAAGTAGGATAATTTGAGTCTCATCATTTGTGTATTGCATAATAACTCTGGAGTTTATTTGTTCAATGATCCATTTAGCTTGTTTTTTGGGCTGTTCGCCATATAATATACTGAGGAGTCTTCTCCAACATCAGTGTTCAAAAGCACCAATTCTCTTCCTATCCTGCTCCTAAATTTCCCTATGACATCCATAAAGTGTCTGATCTCTGTAGGTATTAACTAACTGTATTATTCTCTGTTATGAGAACCACATCTGTGGTTTTCCTCTAGAGAAATGGGACATAGCAGGAATAAAAAGGAAAACCTTTGAAAAAAAGAAATAAATAAATTATGTTTGACCAGGTGGATTACAATCCAGAATTTTGAAGGAGCTGACAGATGTGATCTCAGAAACATTGAACCTAGTGCACTGGGGAACTACTAGAGGACTGGAAAAGAACTGACATGGTTCCCATGTTCAAAAACGGGAAAAAATGGATTCAGGAAACTACAGATCAATCAGCTTGACATTAATACCTGGAAAGATCCTGGAAAAGATAATCAATACCTAGAAGCAAGCAAAGTTATTTCTGGAAGCCAACATGGGTTTATCGAAAACAGATCATGCCAGACAAATCTTACTGCATTCTTTGATAAAGTGATTAAATTAGTGGACCAGCAAAATGTTGTGGATATAATATATTTGGATTCCAGCAAGGCGTTTGACAAAGTAGACCACAACCTACTACTTGGTAAGATAGAAAAAAATATCAGCAACATATGGATTCATAACTGCCTGACCAGCTGCACTCAGTGTATAATCCTTATTGGAGTTATATGGAGGGAACCATGAAGTCAGGTAAATTCTGTGTCCAGTTTTGGTCACCAAGATATAAAAAAAAAACTATGAAGAGTCTAGAAAAAGTGCAGAGAATAACAACAAAGATGATTAAGGGACTGGAGACTAAAACATATGAAAAATGACTGCAGGAAATGGGTCTGTCTGTTTAGTGAAGAGAAGGACTTGGAGTGATGGGATAGCAGTTTTTTAATATTTAAAGGACTGTCACAAAAAATAGTGGGCCAACCGATTCTCCAAAGCACCTGAGGGCAGGTCAAGAAGTAATGGATCAAAACCTATCCAAGATAGATACAATCTGGAACTAAGGAGAAATTTATAAAAGTGAGAACCATTAATCAGTGGAACGGCTTGTTTTTAAGAAGAGATTGGACAATCATATTTTTTTGGACAGGTATAGGTTCTCCTGCTTGAGCATGTGGTTAAACTAGAAGACCTCCAAATTCCTTTCCAATTCTTTTATTCACAATTCATGGATGCATTTATTTGTGATTGTTTGAATTTTGTATATTAGCCATGTATTATCAAACATTGTTGTATATGCTGAGTCACCAGCCTACAAGCCAATTATCTTTTTTATGTTTAAATAAAAAGTTGCATCTGCTTAATATTAATCAATAAAATATATAGATTAGCTTTGTGTTTTCAAATATGAAAAAAAAACATTCAAACAGAAGGTTCTAAGTACTAAATTTTGCAATCTCCAACTTTTTTTGCCTTCTGCTTCATAGAATGGATATTCTGAAATATCCTTGTGTTTGTCTTTTAGGTAGGGAAAAATCATTCAATTATATTTCACTCTTATTAATGCCTGAATCTGAGATAATATATACCACTTCAAGTATAAATGGAAAGAAGTGTATTAATAACACACAAGGCAACAAATTGCATACTACAGTTTGTTGCCGTGTGTTAGTTATTTTAAAATTCAGCTGTAAGCCAGATGATATACATTGGGATGACTGTAAATTTTCATTATCTAATGTTATTTTATGATTGCCAGGGACTGAAATAAAGAATATTATTACTACTACTACTGCAATTATGGCATATGGTAGATTGTGACTATTAATGTGCTGGTATATAATATAACTTAATCAAGGAAATAAATACTTCTTTAAAAATTATTAATATGATGTATAAAGAGTTAGATGAAAAAAATGGGAATTTATAAATATATGAAGACATGAGGTTATGGTGCAGCAAAAAGAGATTACTCTTCTACATTGGCATGACAGTGAGACTACTTATTCACAATATTAGATCAATGACATGTGTTCATTTCCTGTTTTGAAATGGTTCTTCATTGCTAAAACTTGCTCTCCACTGATGTAATAGAAAGACTGATTAATATTGTTCTGAATGGTCAGGAAGTAGTCATAAAAATGCTGTGAAAATGTCAAAAATGGCTAGGCTGCAGTGTTACTAAATATTCAGTGAATGTAGAATTTCTATTGCATATCAACCATAGAAGGGAACAAAATAGATAATAGGTTTATTGAATCTAAGTTCCAATATAATTGCCTCTTTAGTAGACTTCTTAGTAACCGTACAAAATGTCCAGATCTATCCACAATTGATTACAATGCTTTCTCAGTGGAATAAACAGGAAGACATCTGTGTCCTAGTGTTTGATCTTGGATCGTAAATAACTTTTGATCCATGTTCTAATTAGGGCTATTAGGAATGTGTTACTGTTCCAGGGAAGCTGTAGGCTTAAATTAGAGTTGGTTAGTACAAGTCAGTAAATAAAAAGGTCATCTCAGAATGGCAAATGGAACAGAATTATTTAATCTGACTCTCCACTTATCCTTCTTGTCTGCCCTCCACATACTGTTCCTACTCCTGTGGGACTTGAATAAATGTAAATTATCTGAGGAAGGATAGGCCACAAGATTATTCCTGGTGGTGTTGTTTTTTTTTTGGACTTTACTTTGAAGAGCCAAGTTTGCAAGCCGCCATTGATATCCAAGTAGAATTGCAGTAGATACATGTGAGTGTTTATTGAACATTTCTTGACTCAAAGAAATTGTATGATGAAGTAAACACTCTCTTGAATTATGGAATGTTTTGCACAGATATGGAGTTGAAAGTTGGGTGATGAAAGCAAAAGAGAGGAAATAAGACAGGAAGTGAAGCATACATGCAAAAAAGTGGAATGTGTAGCAAATGATTCGACAGTAAATATAGAGTAAGACCAGGATATGATATTCTTTTGGGTGCTTAATGTATTTAAAGATAAAAGTATAAAGATTGCTTCTGGTGACATTAGAAATATAGTATGTTGGTGTGAATGTTTATTTTTCTTTACTTTATTGAAGGTTAGAAATTAACAATGTAAATAAATAAACCCAAACAGTTAAAAGAAAAGGAGAGAACAAAATATTTTTAAGTTATATTTGATATTAACTGTTGCCTCGTTTTAAGTAACAATACATTTTAAATAAAGTAAACTTGGCTACCATGTGGGTGGGTTTGTGATTTGTGATTTTCCTTTCAAAAATCCTTATAACAGGAAAGGACATGTTGTATTCTATCAATTTCCCTGGTTCCTTTGGTTAAGAAATGGAGATGAGCACCACTCCCTAGAATTGGACACAACTGCAGAGGGAAAACCTTTACCTTTATGAAGACAAATACACTGAGACAGATAATAGCGTGGATGGGAAGATGTTATGTCAGGCCCTGAAAAATTCTTTCCTCAAGCTAGAGAAAATAAGTGTCTACAGATATCTCACAAATTCCTAGCAGTCTATGTCTAGAGCTCTGAGAAAGTGAACTCGATTTGGACAAACATTCAATATTGTTCAGACATTGAAGCCCTAGTTAGCTTGGGCATACTCCAAATTTTGTAAGGAAGCTACAGTTACCCCAAACATTTCAAATTTCTGTTCTATCATTATTGCCCACAATGACATTTAATTGTCTGTTTAGGCCTGGTTATACATCCACGTATAACCAAGGCTGAAATGCTTTTTGTGATCAGCTTAGATCTTTGATTAAAAAAAGGCTTTTTAACTGGGTGCCACTCCATTAAAACAAACGGCCATCTGTAGGCCTTTAAGACTTATATTTATAGACATGAATAAAGACTCATTTATTTCTTTGACCTTCTCTTTACCTCATGGATTCTTAGCTGACTATTTATCATTTTATTCATTTTGGTAGTTTGGGTTTTCAGTATAATGCTTTCTGAAACGGAGGTAACACTAAAGGTGGACTAAAAACATTTTAGATTAATAAAAACAAATGCAATTCTTAATGCTGTTAGGCACCATCTTATTAATTCGATTGCAGAAAGAGATAAAAACTAATTGACTCTCCAGTCCTGATGTTAGTTAAGATGCCAGAAAACATTATCTGTGTTATATAACACTGACATTGAATTTATCACCACTCATCTCAAGAAGCTGTTTCAAGGAAATATTTGAAGGAACAGAGTTTTAAAGGGTCACTAGTGATATCTTTTAAGAAGCAGCTATAATCCTGAAAGCAACACTTCACAGACTGAATGCTGTAATAATTCCCAAACACTGTAAATTTTAAACTGTTTATGAGGCATTATGAAATGCAGTTGAGTTCAATTTACTAATTTCAATTACATATAAGGATGTGTTATTAGGGAATTCCAGTGTTCCTTTAATTAATTTACTTTTTCTCTTGTTCCTAACTTTTGTTGTTGTAGTTGTTCAACTATGTCCAAATATTACAAAGCTATCAATTGTTTTTCAATTCAGAATGAATTTGAAAGCAACATGCAGCCCTAATTTTGATATCTTGTTGACACCTTCCTAATACCTTTGAATTGTTTGGAGACTCTAGATTAAACTAATGCTATCAATTCTGGAACCCATGATTGGAAAGGAAAAAGAAATGAATTCCCTGTCACCATTTGGATAAAACCACTGATTTCTAAAATATTGCACTTTCTTCTACTAAAGGTATCCTATGAAACACTATCTTCCAGGTTAAATATCTGTTACCAACTTATTTTTCTACTTTGTTTTCAGAATAATAGAATAACAGAGTTAGAATGGACTTTGGTGGTCTTCTATTCCAACCCCCTGACCAAGAAGGAAATCCCATACTATTCCAGAGAAATGGTTGCTCAATATTTTCATACAAGCCTCCAATAATAGAGTACCTACAACTTCTGGAGGCAAGACATTCCACTGATTAATTGTTCTCACTGACAGGAAATTTCTCTTTAATTCTAGGTTGGATCTCTCTTTGATAATCTTCCATCCGATAAATCCTGTCTTGCCCTCAGGTGCTTTGGAGAATAGGTTGACCCCTTCTTCTCTATGACAGACTTTCAAACACTGGAAGACTGCTACCACGTCACTGCTTGTCTTTTTCTTGGTTAGATTAGACATATCTAGTTCCTGCAACCCTTCACCATACAGTTTAACCTCCAACCTCTTAATCATCTCTGCATTCTTTCCAGAGTCTTAACTGCTGTATTGTGGTGAACAGAACTGGACATAATATTACAAAAGTGTTGTTTTACCTGTGCAGTATAAAGTGGAAATAATGCTTCAGTTGATGATGATATTATCCCACTGTTGATGCAATCTAAGATTGCACTGGTTTCTTTGGCAGCTGCAACACAGTGCTGGCTCATACTTAAGTGTTTGTCTACTAAGACATCTAGATCTGTTCACAGTTACTGCTGTTGAGCTAGTTAGCATTTATTCTATACCTTTGTATTTGGTTTTTCTTGTCTAAGTCTAAGTTCTTACTTTTGTCACCACTGAATTATATTTTGTTGGATCTTGAGTCTATCTTCTAAAGTGTTGGCTAGTCCCCCTAGCTTAGTGTCATCTGCCAATTTGATGAGTTCCCCTGCTGTCCCCTCATCTAAATCATTTATAAAGATGTTGAAGAGTACTGGGCCTAAGACAGAACCTTCAGATACCCTACTGCATGGTTCCTTCCATGTAGATGTAGCTCCTTGTGAGGACTACATGACGAATGCAGTCAGTCAGCCAATTGCAAATCGATCTTGTAGTGATGCTGTCTATCTCACATTTTTCTATCTTACCAAGAAGCAGGTTGTGGTCTACTTTGTCAAATGCCTTATTGAGTCTAAGTAAACTATCTACACGATATTTCTCTGATCCACTAATTTAGTCAGTTTGTCAAATAATATAATAAGGTTTGTCTGGCATGATCTGCTTTTGACAACCAATGTTGGTTGTCAACAGCTTTTCTTGTTTCTATGTGTTTGCAGGTCTATTGTTCCTTTCCCCCCCAGGATCTTCCCAGGTATTGATGCCAGGTTGACTAGTCTCCAATTTCCTAGATCCATTCCCACCCACCCCCTTTTTTTAATATTGGGACCACATCAGCTGTTTCCCAGTCCTCAGGTAGTTCCAAGTGCTTTGGTGCTCCAGGTGCTTTGAAAGACTATGGTTCAGTGGATCTGAGGTCACATCTACCAGCTCCTTTAGCTCATACCAATGTTCTTTATATTATGTTCATCCAAAAAGTATAATATAGTATAATATAGCCAATGGTGGGATTCAGCCAGTTTGCACCACTTTGGCAGAACCAGTAGCTATTTTTTTGTTGCCCAGCCCAGATGGACTTCCAGAAGTGGCATCCACACAGAGAACCAGTTGTTCACATATTTGAATCCCACCACTGAATATAGTTATCAAATCACCATCTAGTAGTTATTAACATTTCAGATAGAATAAAAACAAGGTCAAGTCTGAATGCATATGTGTAACGAATGTAATCTGAAAATGTTGTTGTAGTATCTGCTTTTGGCATCAATAATGTGTACAGCATTCACTTGGAAATGAGATTCTGTAATACTGGTTCAGTAATACACCATAAAATGAGATTCAGGAGTAAAATATTACTATTTCTTGAGAAGAAGCTGATTGATTTGAGAGTGCATAATCAATAGCTGGCCATAAAATGGCAAGATTTGGCCTGTAAACAAATGCATTGTGTCATCAAAGCAGTAATATATCAGATGAGTTCCCTTGGTTTCACATATGAGATTTGTGGATATGTATTTTCAATTTTTTTTAAAAAAAATACACTTTACAAAGCTACATTTTATAGAGGCAAGATATTATTGTTGCAAAAGAGCTTCTTTTTAATGTTAGAAATATTAATAAAACTTCTAATTTCCTGCTATTGCATGAACACCATTTACTCTTTAAATCAATTCCACTTTAGAGTTCATATTGTTCAAATCCTTCCCTTCCCTTCCCTTTCCTTTCCTTTCCTTTCCTTTCCTTTCCTTTCCTTTCCTTTCCTTTCCTTTCCTTTCCTTTCCTTTCCTTTCCTTTCCTTTCCTTTCCTTTCCTTTCCTTTCCTTTCCTTTCCTCCAAGTAACAAAAAAAAAAAAATTGGGTGATTCCAAACTGAAAGAATTAAAAACACAATAAAATAATGTTTGGATGAAAATCACTCAAATACAGTATGGGATCTATACTGTTTGCATTTTTCAACCTAGTTCAGTTTTAGAAACAAAATATAGCACAGCGATTTAGGCAGAATTCTTTGATTAGTAGAGTAATATCAAGTCTTGGATTATAATACCATCGTATATCTGTTTGGCATTCTATATAATAACAACACCACCAGAATCAGGACTTGCATACCACCCAATAACTAATGTACTGTCCTATGAATGATTAACATATCCTCATAATTAGAATATATGTTTGTGGCTACTAAATACATGCCTCATATTTCAACATCTGAAATATCTACAGGAGCTTCAATAAATATACCATAACGCATTTGAGGACAAAATACAGTGCAATCAGAGCAAAATGAGATTGACATAACAACCATAAATGGAATTTAAATTTGAGAATGTAATGAGTGCTGACACCTATTTACACCATTACTATAACATAGATTGCTTGCAGTCTGATGGCATCACTGTTCCTACCAGGCAAATATGTATTTGCTGAAGGTGAAAATGTCATTTAAAGAGGTGATACTTTTGAAATAGTCTCAGCAAGATGCCACACACAGTTCATGCATCTCAGAATAAATCTCTGCAACTATATACACTGGCTACAGAAATCAAACTGTATGGTTTGTTAGTTTATGAGAGATTTTGCACTTAGCCCTCACCAATTTGTAGGTGATTGGGGTTTTTACAGAAAATGATTAATATTCAAACTCTAGTGCAAATGAAACATTCATTCTCTTATGTACTGACAAGGCATTCGTAGTGTAATTTACTAATCTTGGAATAAGGAAGGCTCATGGTACTCAGTAGGGCTTAGGTTTGAATATGAATACCCATAGGAAATTGAGATTACATCAAAATCATGACATAGCTACGATGATGTTATGAAAAATCCTGCCTCCGTGCTCTTTTGACCTTATTTCTGAAGCAAGTATTGTAGGCCACAGTATTTGTGTTATCATGTATATTTCATAAGATGACCCTCTTCTCCCTGGTTCTGAACAGACATGCAAAAAACCTGACATTTAGAAAGATGCTAACAGAACAATCACAATGATTAAAATAGAAAAAAAGCAATTTATTCTTTTGTTAGACAAATCTTAGATTCTCTTTATGAGAGTCAAATATCATCCAATTTAACTGAGCCATCTTTCATAATTGTCATCTGTAAGTAAAATCCATTTTGCATATGGATTAGAATATAATAATAAAAATGCTGATTAAGTGAAGCTTGGCGTTGTCACTGGAACAAATCTGATGTAGATGTCAGAGCTGGTTGAGTCATCAACTGTCATACTAAATTGTATTGTGTTTAAAAGTCATTCAAGTCTCTGTGAATGCAATAACCATAGCAAGCAATGTGTCGATCCTTTGTCATCCTGGTTTAGCAAGTTCTGTACCCACCAAATTCAACAGCTTTTTTACTATTGCTTTAAAGAATAATATTATTGTACAAGTAACAGAAATTGGCATTTTCTTATTAGCTATGAACTCCATCAGGTAATATTTCATCTAATGCCCTTCAACCAAATCTATTTCATAAAATTGTTCTGAAGTTAAAATATAAGTTGGAGGAAAGGAGAATGTAATCCATTTACTATGCTCCTTGATAGGACAGTTAAAAATCCTATGACAAAATAAATGTGAGAAGATTTTGAGGGCTTTCTTATATGCCTTAGCAAAGTGTTATTTTCTGTACTAAGAAAGTAATAGCCAATCATCACAAAACAGGGGGTCTAACACAGCTAAACCCAGAAATAATAAGGATCTGAAATGCACCATATTTGGGACAAATAATCCAACTTTCTTTGCTGCTTTTTCTAAGACCTCAGAAAATGGCCCCTTCCAGGCTCTGTTGCTGTGACTGTGAAGACAGATATTCTTCCCTAGTGCTTTCATCCTAACTCTTGATCTCTACTACCATTTTCCTTTTATTCGGCAGGGGTGGCAAGATTGGCCAAATCCTGCCATTTATTGATACAGATGATTACAGTGATTTTTATATATTTTTTTGCAAGGAGATACTAATTGCACTTTTATGCACTCTAAACATATTACTTACTTTTAAATTTGGGATTTGTTATACTTCTTTATGCACTATAAACATGCATCTTAAAGTTGGTGTTCATCTTATAAAAAACAATAATTGCCCATAACTTTTTCTGTTTTAATCTAGTTCAGGGGTTTCAAACTGCCGGCCCGTGGGCTGGAGCATCTTTTATTTTTTATTTTTTTTTATTTTAATTCCATTTATATCCTGCCCTTCTCCGAAGACTCAGGGCGGCTTACAAGCTTAGCATCACAGAGAAACTGCGCCCATCCCATTTTCGTCAATGGGAAAAAGTTCCGATACGTCGTGCGACGTCACGTGACGTCACGAGTTTGACATGCCTGATCTAGTTCAAAAGCAGAAAATGGAACACTTGGGTTGGGAATATAATTGATTTGTTACCAGAATGATCTTTATTCAAGTCACAATCTAGCTGTTTCTCTCAATCACGTCATTTCACAATTTCTTTTTCCTAAAAGCTACCCATGCATTTCGGACCAGCCAAAAAAATTCATTTGGTTTTGATTTTTAAACTTCAATGAAACCAGCATTTCAGCAATTTATCTATTAACATTTTAACAAGTCAAGCAAATGCTGAATTGAAATAGGCAAAGAACAGAATGATGGTCTTGATATAGAACTAATATTTGAATAATGCATCATTTTTATTCCTGATTGACATATTTATTTATTTATTTATTTATTTTATTACATTTATATACCGCCCTTTCCCGAAGGACTCAGGGTGGTTTACAGGGTGATTAAAAAACCAAAATACAAAAGTTAAAACAAATTTTAAAAGAAATTATATGTGTCCCTGTCTAAATAAAACCCCAGTTAAAATAAGATTAATCCTCAGCCTGGGCCAGAGAGCTTGAAGAGCCAGGTCTTCAGGCCCCAGCGGAATGAACGGAGGTCGGGGGCAGTCCTCAGCTCCACTGGCAGCTGGTTCCAGAGGGCAGGCGCCCCCACTGAGAAAGCCCTATCCCTGGGTGTTACCCGCCAGCAATCTCTTACCGGTGGCACCCTGAGAAGACCCTCCCTGTGGGAGCGCACTGGACGAAGGGAACTTGATGCCGGCAGCAGGTGTTCCCTCAGATATCCCGGACCCAAGCCATTTAGGGCTTTATAGGTCATCACCAGCACCTTGAATCTCACCCGGAGGGCAACCGGAAGCCAATGCAGCTCGCGGAGTAGAGGTGTTACATGGGAGTATCGGGAAACCCCCATCACAACTCGCACGGCCGCATTCTGCACCAGCTGAAGCCTCCAAGTGGTCTTCAAGGGCAGCCCCATGTAGAGAGCGTTGCAGTAGTCTAAATGGGAGGTCACGAGTGCATGAGTGACTGTGCGTAGGGCATCTCGGTCCAGATAGGGTCGCAACTGGCGCACCAGGCGAACCTGGGCAAAAGCCCCCCTGGTCACGGCTCCTATATGATCTTCAAAATTGAGTCGTGAATCCAGGAGGATGCCCAAGTTGCGAGCCCTATCAACGGGGGGTAACACCTCACCCCCCATCGTTAGAGATGGAATAGTCTGGTTGACCCGAGATGCCGATATGCACAGCCACTCAGTCTTGGCGGGATTGAGACGAAGCCTGTTTCTCCCCATCCAGACCTGGACCGCCTCCAGGCACCGGGACATCATGGCGAGGGCATCGCTGGGTTGGTTCAGGGTGGAAAGAAAAAGTTGGGTATCATCAGCGTACTGATGATACCCCACCCCGAAACCACGAATGATCTCACCCAGCGGCTTCATATAGATGTTGAACAGGAGGGGCGAGAGAACCGACCCCTGAGGAACTCCACAAATGAGAGGCCTCGGGGCGGATCTCTGCCCTCCCGTCAACACCGACTGCGAACAGCTCAGGAGATAGGAGGAGAACCACCGTAAAACAGTGCCTCCCACTCCCAACCCCCTGAGACGCCGCAGTAGGATACCATGGTCGATGGTATCAAAAGCCTCTGAGAGATCTAATAGGACCAGGACAGAGGAACAACCCCTGTCCTGAGCCCGCCAGAGATCATTCACCAGCGCGACCAATGCCGTCTCCGTGCTGTATCCGGGCCTGAAACCCGATTGGTACGGGTCCAGATAATCAGTTTCCTCCAGGAACAGAGGAAGCTGATGCGCCACCACACTCTCAACAACCTTCGCCAAAAAGCGAAGGTTGGAGACTGGATGATAGTTATTTAAAACAGCCGGGTCCAGGGCAGGCTTCTTGAGGAGGGGTCTCACTACCGCCTCCTTCAAGGCGGCAGGGAAGACACCCTCCTTCAAAGAAGCAGTTATTACTGCGTGGAACCAGCCTCGTGTCCCCTCCTGGGCCGCATAAGCTAGCCAGGAGGGGCACGGATCCAACAAACAGGTGGTGGTGCTCAGCCTCCCCATGATCCTGTCCACATCATCAGGGGAAACAGGATCAAACTCAGTCCAGATAACATGCTCAAGACCGTCCGATTCCTCCACATCAGACTCTGCCCAGTCAGAGTCCAGACCGGTCCGGATCTGAGCGATTTTGTCCGCCAGATGATTACTAAACTCCTCGGCTCGTCCCCATAAGGGATCCTCCCTCACCTCCTGATTAAGGAGGGAGCGAGTTACCCTAAACAGGGCAGCCGGGCGATTATCTGCGGACGCGATAAGGGCAGCAAAGTAGTTAGACTTCGCCATCCTTATTGCCGCAAGATAAGACCTTATAAAGGTTCTTAGCTGCAATCGGTCAGATTCGGACCGGCTGGACCTCCAACCGCTCTCTAGACCCCGTCTCTGACGCTTCATCTCCCGGAGCTCCGCAGAGAACCATGGAGCCCACCAGGATCTGCGCCGGGTCAGAGGTCGCAAGGGTACAACACAGTCAAGTGCCCCGGTGGCCGCCCTTTCCCTGGCATCCACCAGGACATCGACTGGGCTGTGGGTAAGGGTGATGGGTATAGGCCCAAGCGCCCTCTGGAACTGTTCCGGGTCCATTAGGTGCCTGGGGCGGAACCACCTGGTCGGTTCCGCAGCCCAGCGGCAGGGGGTGGCATAACGGAAGACCAGCCGCAGGAGGTAATGATCTGACCATGACAGGGGGGCAATGGTTGGTGAACCCCCTCCCAGATCATCCAGCCACTGTCCAGATAAGAACACCAGGTCGAGAGTATGATCCCCCACATGAGTCGGGCCCTCAATAACTTGGGTCAGGCCCATGGCTGTCATGGAGGCCATGAACTCCCGAGCTAACTCAGACGACCCTCCCAGTGAAGGCAGGTTGAAGTCACCCAGAACTATAAGCCTGGGGAACTCCACCGCCAACCCTGAGAGAGTGTCGAGCAGCTCGGGCAGGGCTGTTGCCACACATATTAAATACTAAGGCCTTTTTAATGCCACTCATCTAATTAGAGTAGGATAGCTGATATATGGCTGTCCATGACTTCCAACTGCCTACACAATATGGTCAATGGATCATGGGAATTGAAGTTCAGTGATATTTGAAGGACACACATTATATATTTCTGATCTGCAATATTGATTGTATTAGAGATTATATTGTTGTTTAATATTTTATTTAATTTTTAGTCATTTGAGATGTGTGTTTTGTTCTGAATAACTCACATTATCCAAAACAACACGATTATCTAATTCCAATGTAAAACTTCTCTGAATTTTTTGATGCTATCCTCAAGTTGTTTTAAATACCAATATTAAAGTGTGTATGTTGGAAAAATGAGCATTTCACAGTACAAATATGCCCAAACATTCACATGGGGGGGAATCATAGAAAATCATGCAATTGTTTATTTAGAGAATGTAGAAATGAGAAAGAATGGAAATACATACATAAATGACATGAATTGTAATAGACTGATCTGTACATCCAGAGTTATTTCAAATTGATAGGTAAGATGTTCTTCTCCTTAGGGTTCATTAAAAAATAAGGTTATATGTTTTGGATACAACATTCCTCCAGCAGAAGGAGGAGGCATCATGAACAAGCTACATACTGTAGCTGCTTTTTTAGGAACCAATACTATGGTGTTGGCAATTGTGATCAGGTGGATCCCAGCTTGTTGAGCTGTATGCACATGCACACCAACCCACCACTCACAAGGCCAGGTTCCTCCCCCCTCGGTCAGGCTGCCAAGCCACAAATGTTGGGACTGTTGACTTACATAACTTTTTCAAATCCCAGATGATTATATTAAGATAGAACTGAAAAGGTAAAGGTAAAGTTTCCCCTGCACATGTGTGCTAGTCATTTCCAACTCTCGGGGCCGGTGCTCATCTCCATTTCAAAGCTGAAGAGCCAGCACTTGTCCGAGGACGTCTCCGTGGTCATGTGGCTGGCATGACTAGACACCAAAGGCGCACGGAACGCTGTTACCTTCCCACCGTAGTGGTCCCTATTTTTCTACTTGCATTTTTTACATGCTTTTGAACTGCTAGGTTGGCAGAAGCTGGGATGAGTAACAGGCGCTCACTATGTTACGCGGCACTCGGGATTCGACCCGCCAAACTGCCAACCATTTGATCGACAAGCTCAGCATCCTAACCCACTGAGCCACTGCGTCCCTTGTAAGATAGAACTAAATAGCATTAAATCTATTAAATGAGTGAGAATCTTTCATTTGTGGTTAAAATCACATTTTACCTTAATCCTGGAAAAGAATAGTTTGAGAAGTGCACATAGAAAAGATAGATGGCTTCCCTTTAGATGATATAACAGCTATGTTTAATGATTATTCCAAGATGGCGTTTAGATTAAAAACCCTTGATGAAGATTGTCAATTTGATCAGAGCAGAATAACAAGCTCAGAGTCTTTAGGGGCACAGATTTGCAGCAAAGGTGAGTCACATACTTAAAACATTTCACTCTGCCAAAAATAACACAGGATGATGTTATTAGCATATTTCAATGTAATCTCTTCGGCAGTATTTCAAAGAAGGTAAACACAAATATCATATTCAGATAAGATTTTTTATGTGGCTCTGGAATAATTAAAACACCAGTCTGTATTCTACTCCAGTGCAGTTATTGTTGTTAGTTGCGAAGTCGTGTCCGACCCATCGCGACCCTATGGACAATGTTCCTCCAGGCCTTCCTGTCCTCCACCATCCTCCGGAGTCCATTCAAGCTCACACCCACTGCTTCAGTGACTCCATCCAGCCACCTCATTCTCCCCTCACCTCATTCTTGACAGGGTGATGTCTCTGCTTTTTAGTGTGCTGTCTAGATTTGACATCGCTTTCTTCCCAAGGAGCAAGCGTCTTTTAATTTCTTGGCTACAGTCCCCATCTGCAGTGATCTTGGAGCCCAGGAAAATAAAATCTGTCACTACCTCCATTTCTTCCCCATCTATTTGCCAGGATTTGAGAGGGCCGGATGCCATGATCTTGGTTTTCTTAATGTTTAGTTTCAACCCAAGTTTTGCACTCTCCTTCTTCACTCGCAACAAGAGGCTCTTTAGTTCCTCTTCATTTTCTGCCATTAGAGTGGTATCATCTGCATATCTTAGGTTGTTGATGTTTCTTCCTGCAATCTTAATTCCAACTTTTGATTCATCTAGCCCTGCCTTTCTCATGATGTGCTCTGCATATAAGATAAATAGGCAAGGCGACAGTATACAGCCTTGCCGGACTCCTTTCCCAATTTTAAACCAATCAGTGGTTCCGTGTCCAGTTCTCACTGTTGCTTCTTGGCCCGCATATAGGTTTCTCAAGAGACAAATAAGATGGTCTGGTATGCCCATCTCTTTAAGGACTTCCCACACTTTGTTATTATCCACACAATCAAAGGCTTTAGCATAGTCAATGAAGCAGAAGTAGATGTTTTTCTGGAACTCTCTAGCTTTCTCCATGATCCAGCGTAGGTTAGCAATTTGATCTCTTGTTCCTCTGCCTCTTCGAAATCCTGCCTGTACTTCTGGTAGTTCTCGATCCACATACTGCTGGAGTCTAGCTTGTAGAATTTTAAGCATAACTTTACTAGCATGAGAAATGAGTGCAATGGTGCGATAGTTTGAACATTCTTTGGCACTGCCTTTCTTTGGAATTGGAATGTAAACTGATCTTTTCCAATCCTGTGGCCACTGTTGAGTTTTCCAAATTTGCTGGCAAATTGAGTGTAGCACTTTTACTGCATCATCTTTTAAGATTTTGAATAGCTCAGCTGGAATACTGTCACCTCCACTAGCTTTGTTGTTGCTCAGCTTTTCTAAGGCCCACTTCACTTCACATTCTAGGATGTCTGGCTCGAGGTCAGTGACCACCTCATTGTGATTATCAGGGACGTTAAGCTCATTCTTGTATAGTTCTTCTGTGTAATTTTTCCACCTCTTCTTAATCTCTTCTGCCTCTGTTAGGTCCCTGCCATTTTGGTCCTTTATCATGCCCATTTTTGCATGAAACGTTCCTTTCATCTCTCCAATTTTCTTGAAAAGATCTCTGGTCCTCCCTATTCTATTGTTTTCTTCTATTTCTTTGCATTGTTCATTTAAGAAGACATTCTTATCTCTTCTAGCTATTCTTTGGAATTCTGCATTTAATTGGGCATATCTTTCTTTTTCTCCCTTGCCTTTCGCTTCCCTCCTTTCCTCAGCTATTTGCAAAGCTTCCTCAGACAGCCATTTTGCTTTCTTGCATTTCTTTTTCTTTGGGATGGTTTTGGTTGCTACCTCTTGTACAATGTTGCGAACCTCTGTCCATAGTTCTTCAGGCACTCTGTCTATCAGATCTAATTCCTTAAATCTATTTGTCACCTCTACTGTATATTGAACAGGGATATGATTTAATTCATACCTGACTGGCCTAGCACTTTTCCCTACTTTCTTTAATTTAAGCCTAAACTTTGCAACAAGAAGCTCATGGTCTGAGCCACAGTGAGCTCCTGGTCTTGTTTTTACTGACTGTATAGAGCTTCTCCATCTTTGGCTGCAGAGCATATAGTCAATCTGATTTCTGTGTTGACCGTCTGGTGATGTCCATGTGTAAAGCCGTCTCTTGGGTTGTTGGAAAAGAGTGTTTGCTATGACCATCGTATTCTCTTGACAAAATTCTATCAGCCTGTGCCCTGCTTCATTTTGTACTCCAAGGCCAAACTTGCCTGTTATTCCAGTTATCTTTTGGCTTCCTACTTTAGCATTCCAATCCCCCATGATGATAAGGACATCGTTTTTGGGTGTTAGTTCTATAAGGTGCTGTAGAGCTTCATAGAACCGGTCAATTTCATCCTCTTCAGCACCGGTGGTTGGGGCATAGACTTGGACTACTGTGATATTGAATGGTTTGCCTTGGATTCGAACTGAGATCATTCTGTCATTTTGAGGATTGTATCCTAGTATTGCTTTTCCTACTTTTTTATTGACTATGAAGGCTACTCCATTTCTTCTAAGGGATTCTTGCCCGCAGTAGTATACCTGATGGTCATCTGAATGAAATTCACCCATTCCTGTCCATTTTAGTTCGCTGATACCTAAGATGTCGATGTTTAGTCTTGCCATCTCTTGTTTGACCACGTCCAGCTTTCCTTGATTCATGGATCTTACATTCCAGGTTCCTATGGAGAAAAAATCTTTACAGCATCGGACTTTCCTTTCACCACCAGACACATCCACAGCTGAGCGTCCTTTCGGCTTTGGCCCAGTTGCTTCATTCTTTCTGGCACTACTAGTACTAGCCCTCTGCTCTTCCCTAGTAGCATATTGGACGCCTTCCGACCTGAGGGGCTCATCTTCCAGCATCATATCATTTTGCCTTTTGGTACTGTCCATAGGGTTTTCATGACAAAGATACTGGAGTGGTTTGCCATTTCCTTCTCCAGTGGATCACGTTTTGTCAGAACTCTCTGCTATGACCTTTCCGTCTTGGGTGGCCCTGCACGGCATAGCTCATAGCTTCATTGAATTACACAAGCCCCTTCGCCACGACAAGGCAGTAATCCATGAAGGGGGTGCAGTTATTACAACAATGTTAATTTAGAGTAGACATTGAGTCCATAACTGATATATATAATACAAATAGATTCCACAATAAAATGGTTAAGGTGCTGGCTTAGATACCAGCAGACTGAGTTCTAGTCCATGAAAGCCATCTGGGTGACTTTGGGCCAGTCACTCTGTCTCAGCCCAGTTTACCTCACAGGGTTGTTGCTGTGTGGAAAATAGGAGGAAGGGGCATTATGTATATTTTCCACCTTGAATTATTTATAAAAAATAATAAAGTAAATATAAAAATCAAACAAATAAATAAAAAACCCATTTTACTTAGATTGAACCAGACACACATAGAATGTAAAATAGGTAGAGAGGAGAACAAGCAGGGGTTTCTTTTAAGCCAGGGGTCTTCAGACTTGGCCCTTTTATGACTTGTGGACTTCAACTCCCAGAATTCCTCAGCCAGTTTTGATATTCTGATTATACTAACATTCTGAAAAACATGTAATCTGAAATGTAAAACATTGACATTGGTAGAACCCCTTCCCTCTAAAAAATACATATAAAGTCTTTTTATCCAATTTCTTTGAAATTTGACATATTTAGTGTCTTGTGGTTAAGATGACAATATGTCTTGCACATTTTCTGCCATTTTGATGGGAAACACTAAGGTTTTAAGCACTGCACCATGGCTGCTGCTGCATTCCATTCACCATTTAATACTGAAAGCAAATAACATGCAAAACTGTTGGAGAAAGAGAGAAACAAAACAGAAAAATGAAATGAGCTGAACCATCAGATACACAATGAAAAAATAATAATATGGGCCCTCAAAAATGAAATGGGGAAAGCAAAACAATAAAAATGAGCTGACATGTCATGTTCTTCAAGACTGCTTTGGTCTTTCTTTGCATGGCAAAGAATTCACATTAATTAATGCTGCAACTGTGTTCATAAAAATCAAGCACTAATGTTTACTTCCCTTCCTTGGATTCCAGGATTTCTGCCAGCAGTACATTACAACTAATGTAGTACAAGGGATTTTTGAGGAACATTGTTAATAGCAGCCCAGTTTTCTGTTGTAAAGTTAAAGTTCCCGAGTTGCTCATACTCTGCCCTTTCCCCCAAAATGATGTGACAGAGTAGATCTATTAAAAATATATATAAGCAGTGTTGTAAGACCAACATTTCAATTCTGATAAGAGCAAATAAAATATATTGTATACTGGCAGATGTAATAGGGATATATTTCTTTCTTACGGGATTTGAGAAAAGGGAAATTGCATCCCAAGCTTGTAATAATTTCAACTAACTGACTCAGTAAATATTTATTCATATATGCATACTAGAAACAAGCTCAAAGGAGGTTTTGAATCTTGGCTATTAAATATATGTGAAGTTTAACCTCTAAACATGAGTGTATTTTTTAAGTGTATGGAAACTTGCTCCCACACATGAAAAATAATATTTTTATAATAGAGGTGATACAGTCAATATTTCTAGGACCAAGATTTTTTTAAATAGTTGATGTTTGAAATAATTATTATATTTCTGTAAATGTAAAGACACCCTCAAGTTGAACACAAATCTTTGTAACACTAGGACCCATCACAAGTTAGTTGCACAATTTTGGTTGTTGAATAAACCAAGTTATTCCAAACTTTTGGAAAATTCCAATTTTTGGAAAATGCAAAATTAAGTCAATGTGTGCCACAAAAACTTCTAACAAACCATATCAAAGTCTTTCTCAGCATCCAAATCAACTGGGGATGTACCTGAAGGATTATATTTACTCTACTTTAGTGAGATCATTAAACATCATTCAATGTATAGCTGTTAAAAAATGTGATATTGCCTTTTTTAACCAACCTATGGCAGGCATAATCAATCAACATAACATCAACAAAGTTGTAAATATAGATTTGAATAATCCTAAATGGGGATGACATGAGGAAAATTTTATTAATCCATCTAAAAATTGGATTAACAATCTGAATGTGAAATCTACTTTTTTAAAAAAATAATTTTATTCAAATACAAATAATACAAACATAATACATATAAATCTAAATAAAAAAAAACAATATAAAAATACAAATATTACAGTACACCCACCCCCCTGGAGACCATTTTTATTACCTATATTTCTTCTCATATAATTGCTAACAATATACAATATATTTCAATTGTGCCCTTATCCCCTCCAAAACAGCATACATTTCTGAGTAGGTTTATTCCCTTTGACTTCCACCAACACTGATTTTATAAAACCCTCCCATATTTCATTATAATTATTTACTTTAATCATCCATTTTTAAAATTTAATTTCTGTTGTTAATTTATCATTTATTGCCATATTTCATTATACCATTCATTTCGTTGAATAACACAATTCTATATCCAATATTTAGCCATTACTAATCTAGCTGCATTATCAAATTTACAATCAATTCCTTTTTTCCTTCATTTATATCTTGTTTTTTCACCAGTAACAGTAATGCAATCCTCAGTAGCATATCTAAATTTACATTCAAAAATTCTCTAATTTCCCTAAACCCCATGTCCCATATCTTTTGTGCGCTATCACAATCCCACCACATATGTTTATGTTCCAATCTCTTTCTTGCACTTCCAGCAAATATTTGTATATTTAACATCTATTTGATTTAATTTACGTGGTGTTAAGCACCACCTCCACATCACTCTATATCCATTTTCCTTAACTCTAACTGAATGTGAAATCTATGACAGTAATATTTTGCTATGAATAGAAATTGGATTTAATGGATAGCATCAGAATGGACAATTTTAGGTATGTAATTCAACCTCCCATTCAATGAAGAAATCTAAATTAAAGCATTCAAGAAAGCTGACTGTTTACCTTCCATTTGAATAGATTCAATGAAGAGACAGTTATTATTACCAATCTGGGTAATGGTTTACACCAGCTAGCATGTGAACTTTAATTTGATTTTCCTAATTCCTAATACTTTTATCTGTCTGAAGAGAGTTACTATATCCCATCTCAGTCATATTTTCTCAATATCCTTCAGTCTTTTTTTAAGGTTTAGTTTATAGTTCCTTAAACTAGTTGCTTTTCTGTGAATCTGTTCCATTTTCTCTTCTTCTTAGTGCGATAATGAGAATTAGCACAATCCAGACAAAGCAAGTAAAATATAAAAAAAATTCTTTTGTGATCTATAAATTAGGCTTCTGCTTAATGCAGCCTAAAATTTGATTTATCTTTTCTATAACAATCTCACACTGCTGGCTCATATTCAAGTGGTGAATCAACTATTTTTCCATTTTTTTTAAAAAAAATATATTATTACCGAATACCCATATCTGATCCTTACACTGTACAGTTGCACTTTGTTTCTTATTTTCTATTTTATAACTTCAAGGCAGTCTTAAATCCTGATGATTGCCTGGATTAGTCCTTGGATTTTTCTTGGCAATATTTCAGATGTAGCTTACCATTGCCTCCTTCCTAGAGCTGAGAGTGTGGGATTGGCCCAATTACATCCAGCTAGTTTTGTGCCTAAGGTGGGAATAAAACTCAGCTTCCTAATTTCTACCCTAGGGCCTTAATCACTACATGAAACTAGATTTGTTTGTTTCCTAACAATGATTTTTTTTAAAAAAATGAATTTTATTTCTATCTTCTAGGTTATTTCCTAGATGATCATCTTTAAAAAGACTGAACAGTAGAAGATCCAAGATCCAAGATCCAAGATCCTTGTATGGCACACTGCTCTTTACTCTCTCTTATTTGAAGAGGTTGCAGGCATATAAAACTTGCCAACCACTTTGTTAGTCGAATTCCACAAAAATATTCACCATTCCAGCAAACTGTGACAGATGTATGAGGAAAGAACATATGTAACTCAGTAGAACTGTACTCTCCTTGTCCAAGTCAGAAACTGCTTGCTTGCAGATGTTTTGTTACCCAACAAACAAGCTTGAGTTAGTTGAGTGAGGGTGGTCTATGAATGGAATAAAGGTTTGACTGGTAATTGCAGATGATTTTTTTTAATGACTGGACAATTTATAGCTGTAATTCCTAACATTTTCACCACAAGTTTCCTATCAATCTTCACCTTCACTTGCTAAAACAAAGCAAGGCTATGGCATACACTTGAAAGAAAAACTGGGAAGGTTGTAATTGTGGAACCTGCCTTGCAAGGACAAAGTGTTTATTCACAGAGAATATGCATATGTAACACTTGTATGCATTCTGGATGGTTAGAGAACTGATAACAGAGAGTTAGACATCCTACATAACAAAGCTAAAAGTTAGGAATAGGGGACTTCCGGTTTGCCAACGTGGCCGCCTCAGACACTGGAAGGCAAGCTCTCTGTCTTCCACGTTTGGTTTCGTTCCTCTGGGGGACCCTGGAAAGGGTCGAAAGTCAGCCTGTAGGGGCAACGTGCAAGGAGAGGACCCCTGTTTGATTGCGGGAGGGTGGCAGCCCTTCCGCTTGATCCAGGGCAGCCCTCCAAACTGGCAGAGGAAAGACCGGCCATAGAAATATGGCTTGTCACTAGGCTACAGACAGCCAAAGTCAAACTTACCACCAGGCACTTCTAAAGCAACGCAGATGAAACTGAGTGAGGTCCGATCTTCCCTCTAAGATCCTAAGTATTTTTTTTCCTGCAAAAGCTGCCCAAAGTATCTTTACCCCTGTGAGGAGAGAGGGAAGGGAATTTCTAGACCCAAAAGGGGAAAATATTATGAATATGTTTGATTTATTGATTATTTATTTTATTAGATTTATATTAATTATATTAATTAATTTATATTAACTCAGATAATATATATAATGGGCTTTGATTTATTAAAGAGGATACTGTATTATTAATTAGATGATTTAAATGGGGGAAATAGATAACTTTTAGGAAATAGAACAAGATTATACCCAAATAGATATGATGTGTATTTTGAATATTAGATTATGTTATGAATTGAGATAAAGGAAACTTTGGTTACCTAACACCTGGAAATTATAAATGTCAAATGTTAAATTTGAATATTGATGGGAAACTAAAAATTGGGAAAAACCAATACCAGGACATTTATTGAATGTAAAGATTGAATGTAAAAGTAATTAAGATATGTATAAGCTATAAAAATATTGATAAATGTAATAATGATGTTTTTATTTAGTTGATATAATAAGAACTGTATTAGCTTAAATATGAGATAGTAGATATTAAGGGAAAAAGAGAGGAAATATTTGAGGTTGTAGTTTGAGATATGTACTAAAGATTTTTGCATGTTACTGAAATATTAATTAACCCAGCCACCACATTGCTTTTTAAATACCTAAATGTGAAATCAGAAAAATAAAAATATTTTTTAAAAAAGTTAGGAATAGGGATGGCCTGGAGCAGATAGAATGTGTATTAGATAACTCCAGGAGCAGAGGTCTCCAACCTTTTGGGTACCAGGGACCGTTTCCATGGAGAAAGGTTTTTCCATGGACTGGAGAGGGCGTGGTTTTGTGTGCTGCCTGCATCCCATAGATGGGGCTTTGCTTTTTTGTATGTTGGCATGCCATGGCCCAGTACCGGTCCACAGACTGGGGGTTGGGGATCCCTGTCCTGGAGCGTTCATTAGCTATGGCTTAGAAATAGGGATGGCTAGAAATCAATAGAACAATTTTAGATTATTAATAAAATGTTTATTAGATGATATTTCTTATATATCCTGCCTTATTCTGCCTTCCACTTTAGTGAAATTGTATCAAGCTTTCTTAATTCTATTGTTCAGGGTTCTTAGGCATTTTCTGGCCAGGAGCCCTTTTCTTGGAGCTCTTCAATAAAAGGAAATAAAACCCACACCTCATGTGTGGTGTTCTTCATCGGCTTTGGCACCAGGTTCAGACCAAAATTGGGGACAACAACCACATTTCCTGGGATAATGGAAGTTAGAATTCAAGAGCTTGAATGTGGAAATTGATTCCTTAGCCTCATCTTGCTCTTACATATAAAGGAATGGAGTGTTATTGAATCTCTCGATTAACAGCTTTTTGGGTAAAAAATGGAGAGGCCATTTTCTAGTAGCTGAATTAAAAAAAACTTTGTCTAAGGAATGCTATATTCGTTGTGTCAGTTGTGATCTATAAAGACCTATATGGCATGGGGGCATGCTACTAATGGAACTGGCTTCCTCCCATTACATTGGCCTGTACCATCTAGTCAGGCCTGGAAGATATTGTTGCAGACCCTGTCAGTTAAAGAATTCCAACTGCCAGGGTCTAGGAAGAGAGCTTTCTCTGCCATGACCCCTGCCCTGTAGAATATTCTCCCCCAGAGGTGAGGAAGACCACCCTCTTGTGGCCGTTTGAAAAGGAGTTAAAATATGCCTTTTTGGCCTCATGTGGGGAGTGCAGAGAAGCACACAGCCATGGGGCTGGTTGGTGCTCCAAGAGTCCTTCCTTCACCTTTTAACTAATTTTAACATTTAATCATCCTTGACTCTTTCTGAATTTTTAATTTTAGAAAATTTAATTTTAATCTGGAAGGGACGCGGTGGCTCAGTGGGTTAGGACGCTGAGCTTGTCGATCAGAAGATCGGCAGTTTGGCGGGTCGAATCCCGAGTGCCGCGTAACAGAGTGATCGCCTGTTACTCATCCCAGCTTCTGCCAACCTAGCAGTTCGAAAGCACGTAAAAATGCAAGTAGAAAAATAGGGACCACTACGGTGGGAAGGTAACAGCGTTCCGTGCGCCTTTGGCGTCTAGTCATGCCTGCCACATGACCATGGAGACGTCCTCGGACAAGCGCTGGCTCTTCGGCTTTGAAACGGAGATGAGCACTGGCCCCTAGAGTCGGAAACGACTAGCATGCATGTGCGGGGGAACCTTTACCTTTACCTAATTTTAATCTCCATATTTTAAAGTTTTATTACACAACACCCAGAGTGCCTTACTGAGGAAGATGGGCAGTTCAAAAATGTGAAAAATAAATATGTTCTAATTTTACTCTTATTTCAGATTTGAATAAGAAAATGTAAGAACATATAGCCAAAAGGAAAGAAAAAAGGTCTTTGCAAGATTGCAGTCTCAACAACAATGTTTATAACTGTCTCCATCACATGCAACAAGAATGAATTCTTCAGAGATATCATTGAGTTTTCAGTGTAAGTAGTAAGCACATGGTTCAATTATTTGGAATAAAATTTCATAAATTAACTTAGTGTTTAACTCGGTGTATAATTAAACAAACTTTTATTAAAAATGGAAGTAGCAATTAGGAATTGTTCATGATGCTTTCAAGACCTATAAATGGGAATACATTTATTATTGAGGCTTGTGTGAATACTGACAACAGATTTTTTACAAAATGCTATTACTTCTTTGTGATTTACTTGATTTTAGTGTTCCTGCATGTAATGTATTCAGATTACTACCATTTTAAGGTTAACTGGAATACTGTCATTTGGAGTTTATAGTAAAAGCCATCCAAAAGATGGCTTACTTGATAAAGTAAGCTATAGTTCACAAAAAAATTATACCATAGTCTAACACAGCTCTCCTGTAATAATGGTTCTAGAAGTATGACTAAAAGCAATATGAATAAACAAACTATTCCCAGTTCATTAGTGGAAATACTCTACCCGGTGGAACGCTCTACCTAGAAGGATAGGTAAAAGAGAATTTGTTTTCATTATATAACTCATACTGTATTTGCCACTGCGTTTTTTCTGTTTTTTTCAGTAAAGCAAGTTATAGTTTGTACTTTGCAAGCAGTCTTGTTATCTTATCATTGTAACCATGGTGAGTGTTACATGTTCAGCCAGTTTACTACTGTGTGTGCATACCTAAAGAAAAAGTTACTTTCTTTTTCCTCTTCTTTGTGCTCTCTGAGGAGATAGACATATAGCCAAGAGTCTTTTCTGTGTTTTTACAAGTTTCTTTATAATTAAAAAGGTTAATAGTAAAATATATGCTTCGGGTTTTCTTTGTTTATCATGCATCAAAATTGAACCACAATTCATCACTCTCTGAAGAGTTTTTTACTCTTCTGACAGTATTGACCTAGCTTAGTACTGGCTTATTTGTTTGTTATTTTCATGAACTACCTAAAATAAAAAAATCTGCAGATAGAAATAATGTCCACTTGGACACTATTTCTATCTGCAGAATTACTTTACAAAGTAAGGAACCCATTGATTGATCACATATTTCAATACTTTTCATTCCACATACCAGGTCAGTCATATCAGACTCATATCATTCAGACATGTATTCAAAGCACTACAGAGCCTTAAGGAAATCCTCAGAATAGCAATAACAATAGCACTCAGACATATGTACTTCCCCATAGTGCTTTACAGCACTCTTTGGGTGGTTTACAATGTCAGCAAATTGCCCCAAACAAACTGGGTCCCCATTTTACCAACCTCCGAAGAATGGAATGCTGTCAACTTTGAACCTTGTCAGGATTAAACTCCAGGTTGTGGGTAGAGTCAGTCTGCAATACCGCATTCTAACCACTTTGTCACCAGGGCTCTTAGTACAGCAAGTCCTTTGGCTAGTCTTAAGAATATGCATGGATCAAAAACAGCTTTTCCAGACAACTTCCTCCATGTTTTACACAAATGTAGGCTAGTTTTATCTTTGAAAAACATGCTGAGTCTCTAATACATTTATTACAATGAACAGCTGCTTGTTTAAAGGTCCAATATTTCTTACTAGGCTTTGGTGATCTGTAAGAAACTCCAAAATCATAATCTGCACTTTCTATCAGGCTGACTCTGGCTTGCAATTGGACAATTCTTCTCAATCCATGAATACTTCTTGAGGGATGCTATCTTATCCATCGTGATGATCATCTGACAACCACTTCTGGCTCCTCTGTTGGGGTTCTGAGAAGCAGTTCATTTTCATCTTAATTCTTAGATTTGTGTTAATGCAGGTCATTCTTGCTAAGGAAACTAAAACTAAGGCTTATCTGCTTTTTGCATTAGCCAAAGCTACTACTGATGTTCAAATCTCCAATCTTTGTTTCACCATGTCCATATAAATTTCTCATTACTGAGCAATAGAAAACAATAATATAAACAGTTCAATAGCTCCTTGAAGCAATGTGCAACTACTTGGTGCATAAATTGTATCACTTAACTGGCAAATGGGAGATGTCATTTTCAATACTAATGGTGTACATATGCATATGTGTTTAATACACATTTAATTTGCAGTTATTGGACAGACTAAAAATATAATTGGGTTATGGAAATGGAAAGGAAAGAGAGAAGGAGAGAGAGAATTCCCTCCAAGTAAGACAGGTTAATTTGCTAGGAACTAAAATCTATCCCACTTACGTTATTTACTTTTTATGCATGTCTAGTTATTCTTTGCTAAGTTCCATTTAGTTGCCAGCATCTATTAAGGAATTAATAAGTGGCTAAATTAGTGGATCAGCAAAATGCTGTTGGCATAGTATACTTAGATTATCAGTAAAGCATTTGATAAAGTACACCACAACTTACTTCTTGGCAAGCTAGAAAAATGTGAGATAGATAGCACTATCACAAAATGGATTTGTAACTGGCTGACAAATCAATGTGTAGTCCACAACGAACTACATCCAAATGGAGGGAAATTAGTAGCGGGGTACCCCAGGTTCCATTTTAGGCCCAGTACTCTTCAATGGATTACTTCATGGATTACTGCCTTGTCGTGGCGAAGGGGCTTGCGTAATTCAATGAAGCTATGAGCTATGCCGTGCAGGGCCACCCAAGACGGACAGGTCATAGCTGAGAGTTCTGACAAAACGTGATCCACTGGAGAAGGAAATGGCAACCCACTCCAGTATCTTTGCCATGAAAACCCTATGGACAGTACCAAAAGGCAAAACGATATGACGCTGGAAGATGAGCCCCTCAGGTCGGAAGGCGTCCAATATGCTACTGGGGAAGAGCAGAGGGCTAGTACTAGTAGCGCCAGAAAGAATGAAGCGACTGGGCCAAAGCCGAAAGGACGCTCAGCTGTGGATATGTCTGGTGGTGAAAGGAAAGTCCGATGCTGTAAAGATTTTTTCTCCATAGGAACCTGGAATGTAAGATCCATGAATCAAGGAAAGCTGGACGTGGTCAAACAAGAGATGACAAGACTGAACATCGACATCTTAGGTATCAGCGAACTAAAATGGACAGGAATGGGTGAATTTAATTCAGATGACCATCAGGTATACTACTGCGGGCAAGAATCCCTCAGAAGAAATGGAGTAGCCTTCATAGTCAATAAAAGAGTAGGAAAATCAATACTGGGATACAATCCTCAAAATGACAGAATGATCTCAGTTCGAATCCAAGGCAAACCATTCAATATCACAGTAGTCCAAGTCTATGCCCCAACCACCAGTGCTGAAGAGGATGAAATTGACCGGTTCTATGAAGCCCTACAGCACCTTATAGAAGTAACACCAAAAAATGATGTCCTTATCATCATGGGGGATTGGAATGCTAAAGTAGGAAGCCAAAAGATAACTGGAATAACAGGCAAGTTTGGCCTTGGAGTACAAAATGAAGCAGGGCACAGGCTGATAGAATTTTGTCAGGAGAATACGATGGTCATAGCAAACACTCTTTTCCAACAACCCAAGAGACGGCTCTACACATGGACATCACCAGACGGTCAACACAGAAATCAGATTGACTATATGCTCTGCAGCCAAAGATGGAGAAGCTCTATACAGTCGGTAAAAACAAGACCAGGAGCTGACTGTGGCTCAGACCATGAGCTTCTCCTTGCAAAGTTTAGGCTTAAACTGAAGAAAGTAGGGAAAAGCACTAGGCCACTCAGGTATGAATTAAATCATATCCCTGTTGAATATACAGTAGAGGTGACAAATAGATTTAAGGAATTAGATCTGATAGACAGAGTGCCTGAAGAACTATGGACAGAGGTTCGCGACATTGTACAACAGGTAGCAACCAAAACCATCCCAAAGAAAAAGAAATGCAAGAAAGCAAAATGGCTGTCTGAGGAAGCTTTGCAAATAGCTGAGGAAAGGAGGGAAGCGAAAGGCAAGGGAGAAAAACATAGATATGCCCAATTGAATGCAGAATTCCAGAGAATAGCTAGAAGAGATAAGAATGCCTTCTTAAATGAACAGTGCAAAGAAATAGAAGAAAACAATAGAATAGGGAGGACCAGAGATCTTTTCAAGAAAATTGGAGAGATGAAGGGAACGTTTCATGCAAAAATGGGCATGATAAAGGACCAAAATGGCAGGGACCTAACAGAGGCAGAAGAGATTAAGAAGAGGTGGCAAAATTATACAGAAGAACTATACAAGAATGAGCTTAACGTCCCAGATAATCACAATGAGGTGGTCACTGACCTCGAGCCAGACATCCTAGAATGTGAGGTGAAGTGGGCCTTAGAAAAGCTGAGCAACAACAAAGCTAGTGGAGGTGACAGTATTCCAGCTGAGCTATTCAAAATCTTAAAAGACAGTGCAGTAAAAGTGCTACATTCAATTTGCCAGCAAATTTGGAAAACTCAACAGTGGCCACAGGATTGGAAAAGATCAGTTTACATTCCAATTCCAAAGAAAGGCAGTGCCAAAGAATGTTCAAACTATCGCACCATTGCACTCATTTCTCATGCTAGTAAAGTCATGCTTAAAATCCTACAAGCTAGACTTCAGCAGTATGTGGATCGAGAACTACCAGAAGTACAGGCAGGATTTCGAAGAGGCAGAGGAACTAGAGATCAAATTGCCAACATACGCTGGATCATGGAGAAAGCTAGGGAGTTCCAGAAAAACATCTACTTCTGCTTCATTGACTATGCTAAAGCCTTTGATTGTGTGGATCATAACAAACTGTGGCAAGTTCTTAAAGAGATGGGAGTACCAGACCATCTTATTTGTCTCTTCAGAAACCTATATGCGGGTCAAGAAGCAACAGTGAGAACTGGACACGGAACCACTGATTGGTTCAAAATTGGGAAAGGAGTCCGGCAAGGCTGTATACTGTCGCCCTGCCTATTTAACTTATATGCAGAGCACATCATGAGAAAGGCAGGGCTAGATGAATCAAAAGTTGGAATTAAGATTGCCGGAAGAAATATCAACAACCTAAGATACGCAGATGATACCACTCTAATGGCAGAAAGTGAAGAAGAACTAAAGAGCCTCTTGTTGCGGGTGAAGAAGGAGAGTGCAAAACTTGGGTTGAAACTTAACATTAAGAAAACCAAGATCATGGCATCTGGCCCTCTCAATTCCTGGCAAATAGATGGGGAAGAAATGGAGGTAGTGACAGATTTTGTTTTCCTGGGCTCCAAGATCACTGCAGATGGGGACTGTAGCCAAGAAATTAAAAGACGCTTGCTCCTGGGGAGGAAAGCCATGGCAAATCTAGACAGCACACTAAAAAGCAGAGACATCACCCTGTCAACAAAAGTGCGTATAGTCAAGGCTATGGTCTTCCCAGTTGCAATGTATGGCAGTGAAAGTTGGACCATAAGAAAGGCTGAGCGCCAAAGAATTGAGGCCTTTGAACTATGGTGCTGGAGAAGACTCCTGCGAGTCCCTTGGACCGCAAGGCGATCAAACCGGTCAGTCCTAGAGGAGATCAATCCTGACTGCTCTTTAGAAGGCCAGATCCTGAAGCTAAAACTCAAATACTTTGGCCACCTAATGAGAAGGAAGGACTCACTGGAGAAGAGCCTAATGCTGGGAAAGATCGAGGGCAATAGAAGAAGGGGACGACAGAGAATGAGGTGGCTGGATGGAGTCACTGAAGCAGTAGGCGTGAGCTTAAATGGACTCCAGAAGATGGTAGAAGACAGGAAGGCCTGGAGGAATGTTGTCCATAGGGTCGCGATGGGTCGGACACGACTTCGCAGCTAACAACAACAACTCTTCAATGTCTTCATAAACAATCTAGATGAGGGAATAGAAGGGGAACTCATCAAATTTGCAGGTGACACTAAGCTGGCAAATATAGCCAACACCCCAGAAGAAAAGCTCAATATCCAAAAGATCTTGACAGACTTGAACACTGGGCCCCATCTAACAAAATGAATTTCATTGTAGATAAAAGTAAGGTTTTACACTCAGGCAAGAAAAAACAACTGTATAGGCACAGACTAGATGAAACTTGGCTTAATGCCAATAATTATGAGAGGGATCTTGAAGTCCTAGTAGATGGAGGTTCATTCTCTGATCTTGTGGGTTAATTTCTGACTGTTTCATTACTAGACAAGGTAACATCTTCAGTAGAGTTTAGGGGATGTCAATGTTGGTGTTCTTCTTGTGATCAGTAGGTCTTGTGATGGGGAGGTCATGTCAAGGGAAGTTGCATGGGTTGTAGGAGCATGGGTTCCTACAAAGATGGGGGGCAGGGTTAAACTATTTTCCAAAGCATGAAAAGACAAGACAAGAAACAATGAATGGAAACTATGCAAGGAGAGAAGCAACCTAGAACTAAGGAGAACCTAATGGTGACAGCAATCAACCAATGGAATGGCTTCAGTAGTTGTGGGTGTTCCATCACTGAAGACTGTCAAAAAGAGACTGGACAGCCATATGCCTGAAATGCTATAGGGTCTCATACTTGAGCAGAGGGTTGCACTAAAAGACCTCCGAGGTCCCTTCCAACTCTATTATTATTCTACTATAGGTACAGCATGGCTTAACAGCCAATTTCCTTCTTTCATAATCTAATTATAAAGTTACCTTGGGGGGGGACCCTGCATATTCTCACCTTATTCCCAATACTCACTTTTGAGTATTTTCAGTGATTAAAAGAAAAATAAATTATGTGTTAGCAAAATTAACAGAACATATAAAGTTATTATAGAAGTATTTGAAGCAGAATCCAGGCAAAACCAAACCCACAAATAAATAAGTCTCCATGACACTAATCTATTGTTAATTAAAATAAAGCTCAGAGATAAGGCTTAAATATTTCTGTATGAGCTTTCCAAAGTAGCTTAAAAATATAACATGCAAACAGTGTTTACTGTGTCATTGTATTCCTGAGGACACATAATCTGTTTCTTGCAAATCTAATTTCCTCAATCACATCCAAAAGCAATTCACAGGAAGATGTAGCTGGGAAAGTTTAGCAGCAGGTGCATATTTTGGTATTCTTTCGAGACATTTTGGTGATATAGAGAAATTCATACTGTCTTTATGTGCCTATTTAACAAACAAAGTCTTGTAAAAACAAAATTGCATTCCTCTCTGCCTAAAGAGTAGTAATAAAAAGGAAAAGTAGTCTCATTTTCAATACGGGTGTGCAGAAAAGAAGTCAAAATCCAATCCAAACTTCAAAGAGTTTGGCTAGGTTTGTCAGTCCATCCAAAGATCAGGATTCCAAAAGTAGGATTCATAGGAATCACATACCAGAGTAGCAAATCAGACAGTTGTTTATATTGGAAGGAAAACTTCCAACATATGCCATTATCTTACTACTCCAGCTGATCTGATCACACCTGTATTTGGTCAACCTCAGGTGATTCTTGGCTTGGTGACTCCTGAGGCTGAGTTCTATATTTCCAGCTGAAAACCAATGTGAAGAATGTGTCTTATTTTAATGTAAATTAAGCAATGGGCCGCTATCAGATTGTGACACCATGAACATTTATTTATTTATTTTTATTTTAATTCCATTTATATCCCGCCCTTCTCCGAAGACTTAGGGCGGCTTACAAGCTTAGCAGTAGCCTTCATTCTATGTATATGCCTGCTTATTAGGGCTTTCACACACACCCCAAGCGGCATTATTACAAAGTCAGCTTAATTGCCCCCAACAATCTGGGTCCTCATTTTACCTACCTCGGAAGGATGGAAGGCTGAGTCAACCTTGAGCCTGGTGGGATGCGAACCTGCACTAATTGCAGGCAGCTGGTGTTACTTAAGGAGGCATTAGCCCACTGCTCCACCAAGGCTCCAACATCACTGCTCTACTTTGCTTTTGTTTTGTGTCAGTTCAGTTTGGTTTACCTGAAAGTGAACTGCAGGAGAAAAGGACTGGAAGTAATGGATTAAATCCTACAACAACATCTGCCTCTGTTCTGCTACAGTACAATCACCAGTAGAGGTTTTCCTGCAAATTGCTGACATGAAAAATGAAGACAGCCAGAGGAATCAACCAATCACTTTGTGCTCACAGCACATGGATAACCACAGAGGGGAGCAGACAGGTGTAATCAAGGTAGCCAATTTAATTTCAGGATGATTTTCTATGAATTGAATGATAGCACTTGAATTTTACAGTGAAGAAAAGCATCGGGACTGCTACTACAAAAACAGTAGAAGTTTATAGATATTTAACACAAAATTGCCCATATTTTTCAACTTTCAAATGAATTGGCAAGGCTAGACGCACAATTCAACTCAATAGTCTTTGCGGCAGAAAATGATGGCTTGTATTACATTTCAGAATGAAGGGTGTTTTTTTTTAAAAGGTCACTTTTTTCTTCAGACATTCATGCCAATGGTTGGATCTAAATGTACGGCATAGGAAAAATAACCTCCCTGCCTAGATAGATCATGAACTTGGATCAATTCTCAGCTCAATTGCATTTATTTGTTTTCCTGTACTAGTTTTCCCATTGCTGCTATTGTTACCCAATATAGCCACCATAATCCTAAAACAAATATACCCTAGGCATAAAAATAAAAAAATAAATAAATACTGTAATAGCAAATAGCAGCAGTCCAATTCTTAAGGGTTTTCACAGGGAAGAGGGTATGGTCTTATTCTCCGTTGGCCAAGGAGGGGACAAGTCCTAATTGGTGGAAGCTTTGCAAAGAACCATAATGAAGAGAAAGAGCAATATTCAGATCATGAGAATTATTAAGTAGCAGATAAGCCTGCTTCTTAGTGGCAGTCACTGGAGATTTTCAAACAAAAGTTTGGATAGCATCTTCAGGCAATTGGATCAGAAGGCCTCCAATGTCTATTGTCATCCTATGATTCTATGATTTCCCAATTAGCTTTTTCTAACAAGGTAATACATTTGAGTAATATGTATGCATTTATATTGGGGCATGGTGCATGCACTTCACAAATGACTGACATAGGTGTCACTGCAGGAGTCACAAGCTACAAAATAGCAGGCTTGCATCATGACAACTTCATCTATTATCAATGTGCATGCAATGTCAGCACCATGTACAAAAAAGGTAGAGGTTGTAACCTCAGCCTTTACCCATCGTCTTACAGTTTTTGACCTCTTTCTAGATGCCACTGAGTAGGAGCATGTTATAAAGCAAATTTGATTTAATTTAGATTTACACTGACATGACTTCCCATGATTAATATAATGACTCTGTTTCTGCCACCCAAACAAATGTAGGATTCAGTAAATTTTGGAAAGGATTTGGGAATATATTGTTCCAGGTTTTCCAGTTATACCCTTATCACATTGAAAAGGCATTTGATCTATTTTGTAGCTTTGGAGAAATACTGAAACATGACAAGAATAAATATTTAAAATTGGAAGAAATAACAAGCAAAGAATAGTGATTTAGTCCTTTGGAACCATAATGTCTTGATATCTCATTTTTCTGATTCCCTGTGGTAAGTTGCTTTATATGTTATAAATATATTTAACCACAACCCAAGAGTATTGGATATAATTAGAGTACCAGGGTAAAAGCTGAGTGATCTTTCTTTTATGACTGTTATATTTTTTAAAAAATAAGAACAACTCATCTAAATAAAGTTCCAGCTGAAAACCAATTTTTTTTTCATATTAGTCTTATTTTAATGTAAATTAAGCAATGGGCTATCAGGTTTTTTAAAAAATAAATAATAAAAAAGATTGTGCCTTGTGTTTTTATCTTTGCTCTAAAACACTTGTTTCCACCAAATGTGAAAATAAATGAATTAAAGGATCACACCAAAAACACATAATATGAAAAGACCTTTTATGCTTTGAATAAATATTTCATGAAATTTTTTTAAACAATACCACCTCCCTTCCTGCAAAGTACATTCAAGTGAGATACGAGAGCAGGCAAAAGGTTAAAAATTCAATTCAATCATAAAGGGATTTATATGGACATTGAAAGAGATTCAGGTTGGTACCACCTCTACCCAGTAATGGAAGTAATGGAAAGAGCACTCTAAGGCAATTTATTTTGGGAAAACATCTGAGCTGAACTGATGTGCACTGGAGTACATACATTTCTCATTTCAAGGGACTTGGGAAATCTGAAGCACAAGTGGGTGATTAGTTTAAGGAAAACAGGAAAGCATTTCCTTTCTCTTCTTTGAAGGCTGTTTGAAAGGCAATCCAGATTTGCAAAAGCAAAAGTGAGAGTTGCCAGGAGAAAGTGAAACTTTCCAAGTTATGGGAGAAAAAATAACATGTGTCCTAAAAGTGCAGAAATGTTTTTCAGGCTTCCTCCTTTGATCCATTGTTTGAGTCAGCAAGGAATATGTAAAGGTCTATCTTATCAAAATGCAACTTCCTAAATGGAAAAAATGTGGTGTGAAAGATTCAACCTTCCCAAATTTTATTTTTATATATTTTGTCTTCTTTCTCCAGCTAGGCCCTTATCAGTGCTTCATTAGGATAGAATCTGGGGGCTAATCATAGGTGAGAAGCAGCCAATGTGGAAGATTTGTTAAGTAAAGGAATCAGCTTTTGCAGCTAGCAGAGCAGCAGTAGCTACACTATGGTGCTGTGTCTGTGAGGTCTTCAGCAGCATGTTTTTAGGAAGTAGGGAGAGGCTGCAAAGCATAAGCACATAGGAATCCATCCTGATGGCAGTGATGTTAGGTAGCAGTGGATTGGTTATCTCTCAGAAATATTGATAGGTCACACAAGATTCCCAGGCAGGCCACATGTAGCCCTGAGGCCACATGTTGTATGCATACCTGCTTTAGACCCTTGTATTCACCTTATGTGATGATGATGAGATGATGATGATGATGATGATGATGATGATGATGATGATGATGAGCCTTGGTGGAGCAGTGGGATGGGATTGGGTTTTTTATAATTAGTTTTAACTTTTAATATGTATTAATTACTACGGGCATAGTTGTTTAATCACTTTTTAATTTTTGTATCCTGTTTTTTTATTATGTATTGCCCTGTTCACCGCCCTGAGTCCTTCGGGAGAAGGGCGGTATACAAATTAAATTATTATTATTATTATTATTATTATTATTATTATTATTATTATTATTATTATTATTATTATTATTATTATTATTATTATTATTATTATTATTATTATTATTATGTAACACCAGCTGCCTGCAATTAGTGCAGGTTCGCATCCCACCAGGCTCAAGGTTGACTCAGCCTGCCATCCTTCCGAGGTAGATAAAATGAGGACCCAGATTGTTGGGGGCAATAAGCTGACTTTGTAATAATGCCGCTGGGGTGTGTGTGAAAGCCCTAATAAGCAGGCATATATATATAGAATGAAGGCTATTGCTAAGCACATTTGATTTGTGCTTAGATTGTAAGCCGCCCTGAGTCTTCGGAGCTGAGGACTGCCCCCGACCTCCGTTCATTCCACCGGGGCCTGAAGACCTGGCTCTTCGAGCTCTCTGGCCCAGGCTGAGGATTAATCTTATTTTAACTGGGGTTTTATTTAGGCAGGGACACATATAATTTTTTTAAAAATTTGTTTTTAACTTTTGTATTTTGGTTTTTTAATCACCCTGTAAACCGCCCTGAGTCCTTCGGGAAAGGGTGGTATATAAATGTAATAAAATAAATAAATAAATATAAATGGGATTAAAAAAATGATGATGGTTCATCACACATTCAACTATACATACAGACTAAATCTGGCATTTTTGTCTACCTATTGAGTCCATTGCAAGGACCTGGGATAGGCAGATTTGGATGCTTAATGGTGTTACAAATATCATTGCAGGATGTAAGCTGTTCTGAGTAAGGCCGCGTTTTGCAATTGCAATTTTGTAATTGACTGATGGTGAATTTGTCAATGTTGATGGTATTTAAATGGTGCTACAGTTGTTTTGGCATTACTAGTTTGTCATGTCGTAGCTAGCCAATTCTGGGAGTTGAATTCCATGAGTCATAAAAGAGCCAAGGTTGCCTACCCCTGGTCTATGCGATCTTCTCAGAGCAGTTAACTCTTCCTTTAACTCTTATTTAAAGTGTTTTATATGATTTCTTACTGAGACAACCTCAAGACTTTTTCTTCTGGCTGCAGTCACCTTTCACTGACAGTATCCTGGATTCATTCCTTTAGATGATGATAATATTGATATACTCTAACTATAGATTTCCAAGAGATTCTTATCTTCAACTGTTTCTGCCAAGCCAATAGGTTCCAGTAGAGTAGGTGTGCTAACCAGGTGGTCCGCTGTTCTTCTTTGCATAGGTGGCACTTCATGTCTGTTGCTGTCTTCTCAATTTTGGCTTTATATGCATTTATTTTTAAGGCTTGGTCTTGTCCTGCCATAATTAGCTCCTCTGTCCTTTAGATATTCTTCCAATGCCCTTTTTCAACTGATATAATTCCAACATTCCACACTATTTTCCTTAGTAGGTAGAATCTGTCAATGTCACTGCAAGGATGAAGGGAACTATTCATTGTCATTATTTTTAGGATCTTCTTTTCCAGGGCTTTTAGTTCAGCATGAATCAAGTCCCTTATTCCAGCTATGTATCTGGTGACTGGAATTGTCCAGGTGTTTATTGCCTTGATGGTATTTCCTCCACTGAGTTTGGACTTTTAAGATTTTCTTCACTCAGTTGACGTATTCAGTTGTACCTTTTTGTTCCTCGCTTTCTTGATCTTCTCAGTAGTAACTTTTTTTCTTGATTGCTGTGTGCTTGATGTTGTTAGCTAATTTAGTCATATTTCTTGTCTGGTTTACATGAGAAACCTGACACAGTGTCTGGAGGCTGTAGGGACCTGGATGGGGTGCATAAGACCTCTATTCTAGGATATCCACCCTCCTGAGATAAGGGTGGCCCCGATCCTGTTGGCCTTTCAGAAGACCTTGAAGACTGCATTATGTGCCAGGGCCTGGGGTTCTGAGTGTGTGAAGGGTGTGTTAATATTTACAAATTGTAATAACTCTCAGATGATACACACAGGCACACACATGTACACACACACACATATTTATATTCTCTTTTTAATTGTTTAATTGATTTTATGATTATTTGCCACCCAGTGTTACTTGTTTGGGATGGGCCCCAGTACAAATTAAATAAATAAATAAACTTTGGATATTATTACTTCACTTGTTTTCCTAAAGGACCTGTGCTCATTTCTATTTTTTTTCTTTTTTCTTTTCTTGCAATAACTGGCTTGTATCTTGTATCTATGGGACATTTATATTTCCCCAGTTATATGCCACCCATTTGAGGCAGACACAAAATAAAGAAGACAGAGGTTCATTCAAGAGGGATAGTTTCAGACTTTCAAGATTCTGTTAATGTCTCCTTGCAATAAGGTAGAATTAGCACATTTAGACATATTTCCTGTCTGGTTTACCAGTATTCTGCATTGGATCCATCCAGTGCATCCTATGTTCACAGAAATATTGAGGAAAAAATGATCTGAAGATTTAAACAGTTAGGAGAAACAAGCTAAAGGACTAAAAACGAACCTGGGATGGTGATAAAGTGTTCTTTTTATAGTAAGATGTTAATAAACCTAAGGAAAGTTTTATAATTCTTTATAAAGCCCCAAAAGAACAAATGTTTGTTTGTTTATTTGTTTGTTCTAAAAGCTTCATACAGTATATCTTTAGGAAAAGATTTGGACTTTTGGCTGGAATAACAACCAAAAAAGAATAATATAGTTGGTGTTTCCATGTTGGTAACTTGACTTTGATTTTTTAGGAAAGGTAAAAACTAATGTTTTATGTTTGATAACTTCTTTTCCAACATTGTAGATCTAATAATGTTACCAATGCCTACATTAGAATTAGCAACTCTGATTCTGTGCAATTCACAGTCTGTAAAGATATCAAGCAGGGTTGTCCATCATTATTATTATTGATCATTGCACAGTCAACCAGATGTTCAGACTGGATTTGGCATTTTTGTCTACCTATCGAGTCCTTACTGGGATAGGCAGATGTGGATGTTTGATGGTATTATCAATATTATCGTAGGATGGAAGCAGTTCCTAGTAAGGCCGCCTTTTGCAATTGACTAATGGCAAATTTGTCAGTGCCAATGGTGTTCAAGTGGTGCTCCAGTTGTTTTGGAATTGCACCCAAGGCACCTATTACTATTGGTACTACACTTGCTTGCCTTTGCCACAGTCTTTCTATTTATATTTGTAGGTCTTTGTATTTTGTTATCTTCTCCAGTTCTTTCTGATCTATTCTGCTGTCTCCAGGCACTGCCACGTCCACTATCCAGACTTTTTTTGTCTTTCTTATCAACAATTGTTAAGTCAGGGGTATTATTTTGCAGGTGCCTGTCTGTTTGACTTCTGAAGTCCCAGAGCAGTTTAACTTTATCATTTTCAATGACTTTCTCTATTTTATGATCCCACCAGTTCTTGCTTACAAATAAATGATATTTCTTGCAGATCTTCCAATGCACCATTGTTGCTTCTTTGTCATGCCGCTTCTTGTAGTCAGTCTGTGTAATCTTCTTGCAGCAGCTTACCAGGTGGTTCACTGTTTCTTCTTTGCATAGACGGCACTTACTGTCTGTTGCTGTCTTCTCAATTTTGACTTTGTACGCATTTGTCCTTAAGGCTTTGTCTTGTGCAGCCAGAATTAGTCCCTCGGTCTCTCTTCAACTGTCCTGCTCTTAGCCAGGTCTTGTTATTATCTGCTTTCCCAGCTATTTTTTTTAAATGTACAGGCCATATAGAGCTGTGTCTTCTCATGCCTCTATTCTGTTCTTCATTTGGTCTTTCTTGTAGGCCAGTTTGGTCTCTCCAGTAGTCAGTAAGCATTCCTGATATGCTAATTTCAGTGCATCTTCATCATTGTCATTCAGATATTCTTCCAAAGCCATTTTTTCTTCTTCAACCATCTGATGTACTTGCAGCATTCCACGTCCACCTATTTGCCTTGGTAGATAGAGTCTGTCAATGTCACTGCATGGATGAAGGGCATGATTCATTGTCATTATTTTTCTGGACTTCCTATCCATTGCTTTTAGTTCTGCTTGAGTCCAGTCCACTATTCCAGCTGTGTGTCTAATGACTGGAATTGCCCAGGTGTTCATTGCCTTCATGGTATTTCATCTATTGAGTTTGGACTTTAAGATCTTCTTCACTCTCTTGATGTATTCACCTCTAATCTTTTTCTTGACTTCAGTGTGCTTGATGTTGTCAGTTTGAAGGATACCCAAGTATCTGTAGTAATCTTCCTCATCCAGACTTTTAATGTTATTTTTGTGGGGCATCTTGATTCCTTCAGTTTTCACTATTTTTCCCTTGTTTGAGAGTAAGTGTGGGAAATTTGTCCAAGCCAAACTCAATTGCAATATCTTGGCTATATACACGGACAGTGTTCATCAGCGTTTCTGTTTCAGATGTTGTTTTTCCATACAGCTTTAGATCATTCATGTAAAGGAGGTGGGATAGTCTGGCAGATGTTTTTGATATTTGATAGTCATTTCCTGTGTTATTCAGTATTGTTGACAGAGGAAACAATGCAATAACAAATAGTAGTGGTGATAATGAATCTCCTTGAAATATTCCTCTCTTGATATTAACCTCCCCCAGTCTTTCACCATTGACCTGCAACTGTGTCTTCCGTTGTGCCATCGATCTTTGCACACATTTCCTGATGTTTCTACTGACTCCTGTTGTTTCTAGGCACTTGATTATCCAGTCATGTGGCAGAGAATCAAATGCCTTTTTGTAGTCAATCTATGCCACATTCAGGTTGGTCTTCCTTTTCTTGCAGATCACTTTGTCTATTAAGAGTTGATCTTTTGTTCCTCTGCTATTGGGGCAGTTTCCTTTCTGTTCAGGTGGAAAGAGATTGTTTTCAACTAGATGCTGTTGTACTGCATCAGCTACCACACCAGTTAGCAATTTGAAAGTTGCTGGTAAGCAGATAATTGGCCTGTAGTTGCCTGGTGTTGCCCCTTTTGCTGGATATTTCATTATTAGGTAGGTTTTCCCAGTTGTTAGCCACTTTTTAATTTCTCCTCCTTGTAGTATATTGTTGAACTGCTTGGCAATGAGTGGGTATGTAACAGTTAGATGTTTCAACCAAAACCCATGCAGTTCATCTTCACTGGTGCAGACCAATTTTTGATCTTCCTTGCTCTTTTTTCTACCATTTTTGTTGTTATTACTAGTTCTTTCATTTCAACTTCTGTTTTATTTGCATCCACCTCTTTTAAGCAAGCCACATCCTTGTTGTGTTTCTTTGGGTTATCCCATATCTGCTTCCAGAACTGCACTATTTCTTCCTTGTCAGGTACTGACTGATACATTGCAGTTTTTCCATTGATGGATTGGTAGAAACATTTCTGATTGGATTGAAATTGGAGATTCTGCCTATAATTTACAATTTGAGCATCATATTTACTGATTTTCTTTGCTATAGCTGTTATTTGCTGTTTTATTACTTCCAATGCTTCCTTGGTCTTCCTTTTTTCTAAGTGGTATTTCTTGATTAGGCATTCTTTGGTCTTCTTGTTCTTCAGATCCTTTTCTTTCATCTGTTCTAGCTTGCTTGCATGTGATCTTAACTTGCTGATCTTATTTTCTTGTCTAACCTTCCATTTTTGTGGTGCACTGTTTGTTCATTTTTCTTCTTTGTTGATTTTGCATCCCAGGTATTCAGTTATAACTGCAGCTGTGCTGTACATTAGTTGGTTTGTTTCTTGCAGTGAATTGGTGCTTATTCTTGATATTGCAGTATCTGCATCTTTTAATGCTTGTGTTAGCTGTTTCTTTGGAACAAGCTTCAATGGAGGCAGCCTTATTCTGTTGTTTTTGTGCTGTTCTAGATGCTCAGTTATTCTTTGTTTCAATTTTTTTTATTTCTTTAGTTAGAGGGCTTTGTTCTTCCTGAGGAAGAGGTGCCTGGTTTCCAAGTGAGAACATTTTTATATCTCTGCTGGATTCCTTCACTGCCAACTCCCCCTGGCTTGCCTCTACATTGTGAATTAGTTCTGGCAAGGCTTTGCCCTGGGTAAACCTTTGAAGTTTGTTCAATTCTGTTTCTGTGAATACTTTATTTTGTTTTATAAATCGGCATTGATCTGCTAGTCTCTGTTCTGTTATTTCTGATTCTGGATGTTGTTCTTTCCAGAACTGATGCATTCATTTTAGATATCCTCTTCTTGTTGAACTTGATCTATAATAACAGATCATAATTTCTTTGTTTTCAATCACTGTGTATTTGTGATGAGTTATTATTATTACCGTATTTTCCGGCGTATAAGACGACCCGTCGTATAAGACGACCCCCGACTTTTAAGAAGATTTTCAAGGTTTTTCATCTTATACGCCGGAAAATACTTACATGCCCTGCCCTCCCTGTCCGCCGCAGAGGAGGCGAAGGCCCGACTGGTCCCGCCAGCCTTCCCGCTGCTCCCGCGCTTCTGCCGGCCCCCAAGGCGCAGTGTTTCCCAGGCGGCAGGCAGCGCCGGGGGGCAGCCACCACCCCGCCACGGCCGGTGCCCCTCCTGCTTCCCCTCCCCCAGGCCTTGAAGTTAAACTTCTCCCATTGGGCGCAGGGCGGGACAGCTCTGCCCGCAGCCTCTTTTTTAGAACTCGTGCCGCTTCCCTCTCACTGTCGGCCGAGGTGCGCTCGGCCCGGGCTCCCGGTCCCTCTTCCCGGCCGGCTTCCCGCCCTGCCCTTCATGGAGCTGGACTGGGTGTGCAGCCTCTCGGTGTGGCTGCTTTTCCTGGGCAGCCTGGCGGTGCGGCTCCTGCGCTCGGACCTGTTGCTGAGCCGGCGGCTGCTGCTGCACATGGAGCTGCTGGCGATCCTGCAGGTGCTGGGCCAGCCCGTCCTGCCGCTGCCCCTCAGCGCCGCACTCACGGCGTCTACCTTCTGGCTTGTCTCGGCCAGCACTGCCCGGCAGAAGCGCATCCCCGCGGGGGAGGAGAGCGGTGCTGGCGACAGGTGAGTCCGGCGGGCATGAGGCCCTCCCCTCGGGCCAAGAGCCGACGGGCAGCGCCGCCTTTGTGTGGGGAGAGCCGCCCGACGCTCCTGCCCAGCCGTGTCCCAGAGCCGCACCGGAGATCGCTCGGTTGCGCGGGGCGGCCCGGCTTTGCAAGAACGGGGACGCTTGACTGATTTGTTTTTTTTCCCGGCGTATAAGATGACCCGGCGTATAAGACGACCCCCCCAACTTTTGAGAAGATTTTCATGGGTTAAAAAGTCGTCTTATACGCCGGAAAATACGGTATTATTATTATTATTATTATTATTATTATTATTATTATTATTATTATTATTATTATTATTATTATTATTATTAAAACTTTTATTCATAAAACATGAAACTCGGTTAACTGAACAATCAAATTGACTGGCACTAATGGTTGACATGGGTTATTGCAGGAAGCTGCAATTTCTTGATGTATTTTATTATTATTATTATTTATATTTGTTTCTGATTAGAATGTATAGCAGCTTAGGACATAATTACACATGGTGCCTGAAACTCACCTGTTTACTTGGACTGTCACTGGCAGTCTGTAAGTATATACCCCCCCCATTTAAGGCAAATGCAAGATAAAGAAGATGGAAGTTCAAGCAAAGTGCTACATTAGCAGAATCTTGCAAGTCTGAAGATATAAAATTCCTGCTGCCACTTTTAACTACTTGACTCATTAAAATCACTGCTTCCTACTTTTCTTGGCCTCTGGGAGCTCCTTATTTTCTTGTTTGATGGTTGCCTAGACCAGAGGTCCCCAACCTTTTGGGGACCAGAGACCGGTTCCATGGAGAGAGGTTTTTCCACGGACCGGAGGGTGCATGTTTTATGTGCTGCCTGCATCTGGCAGATGGGGCTTTGTTTGTTTGTGAGGACTGGTTGCTGGCATGCCATGGCCCAGTACTGGTCCACAGTTCAGGGGTTGGGGACCCCTGGCCCAGACAGCATCTCTTCCTCTCATTCCCCAAGGTCATCCACACATTCCATTACAGAGAAGGACTTTCTCCCTCTGAAGATTTAAGGTGCAAATACTTTTGCTAGACATGCTAAATGGGGCTAGGAAAGGTTCAAGCCCCATTCAGCCTGCCCAGTGAAGGATTTCCCACCTTCCCACATGGAGCAAAGAGTTCTCTGCTGAACAAGGGAAGGCAGCTCTTCACTCCCTGGGTGTAAGAGAACTGCCTTCTAGGCAGATTGAATGGGTCCTCTTTCCAAGCCCCTTCAGCCCACGCTGGGAAGGTGTTCTCTTCTACCTCTGCTGGCCCTCCTTCAGCAGGCAGCTCTTTTGCTTCCTGCATGGAAGAGAACAGGTGGACTAAATGAGGCTTACATATTTCTAAGCTCTGTTTAGTCTGTCCAAACAAGGAATTCTCTTCTGCACTCAGAGGCAAAGAGCTTTCTTTCCCTCCTTCATCAGGCAGCTTGTTTGTTCCATCTGCTTAACAACCGCTATGATTTATGACCAGAATTTTGGGGTCAATTGTGGTTGTTAAACAAGGGGCAGTCTATTTCAAAGCAGTGCAAGAACAATGGGAGGGAATGTGAACTGGCTACTTTTGAAGAGGGGTGACTAAAAAGCCATTGAAGGGATTACTCAGAAGTCAGAGAATGAACACATACCTGTTTGGAACTTCCTTTCCATTTTTCGTCAGCTCATCACGCATTCAAATGCATAATAGCACTCCTCTATTTTTCAAATGCATAATAGCACTCCTCTATTTTTTCCTCAAATATTTTTGTAAAGTACAAATTCAGCTACTTTTCCACTTTTCCTATTATTTTGTCAGAATGAGAGTAACTCCACCCACTTTAGTAGCAGGCACATTTACTAATGTGAGTTTTTGATATGCCATTAAAAACCTCATTTAGTAAGAACAGATCTAAACAGCTGATTCTCTCTTGGCATTCTGCTTCACTAGACTCTGCCCTTTGTTCTTTTAATCCTGTAGGCTATAATTGCTATAGTTCAGAGGTTGATATAAACAAAATGATCAAGCATTTAGGATTGAAGTGCTTTGCACTTTCCTTGGGAATAGCTTCACAGTATCTTTCAAAGTAGAGAGCATTATTTGATATGATATGGGTTTGAGTTATATAATATAGTACCTTTTCAAATGTAGAGTTTTTAGTAAGAGTGAATTTTCATTCAAGGGTTTGGACTAACACGGTAATGAAGATTACAGGACCAATTCCGGTTCTAAGAGTATACATACAATGTGATAGACTAGCAAATTTGAAAAAAAAAGATAAGAAAGTGGACAGCATTATTTAAAATATACATTTCAATTATTATGGTTCATTGCACAATCAGCCAGATATTAACGCTGGATTTGTCATTTTTAGCTATTTATCTTTATTATTATTATTATTATTATTATTATTATTATTATTATTATTATTATTATTATTATTATTATTATTATTAGTTTTATTAGTTTTATTAGTTTTATTAGTTTTATTAGTTTTATTAATTTTATACTATTTACATTCAAATATTTGTGAAGCAATACGGTGGCTGGGTAATCAAAAGTAAACAATATCAAATAACAGGTTAATTGTACATAGCTCAGGTTGCAACAACCAAGATTCCCTCTCCGCTTCCCTTAGTTATAACATAGTCCAATTAATCAAATTATACATTTCTAATTGTGACCTAGTCAATTAAAAGAATTTTCATTATATTTTCTCTAGTACATACTGTATCAATATCCTGTTTTTAGGTTTTAGCTAATTGCAATAAAAAGATCTAAAGTAGCCTATAATAAATGAAAGAAAGCTTACTTTTGGGTAACCACATTTCCCTATTTCAATAAAGAATAATTATCCTGTCTACAAAACTTACATTATTCATTTCAAAACATTCTTATTTTTTACCAATATTGTCTATGTATTATCTTAACAAATCACCACTTATAGTAAAATAACTTATATCTTTCCAAATTCTATAATATATATCAATTCTAATAACTAACTTTCTTTTAAAAATTAAATACAAAATGAATTTCTGTCTATATCATTACAACTAATATATTCTATATGTTGTCTTAACCATACAACAATTGTTAAAATACTATCTTTTCTATAATATGGTTCAGAATTATGTTCTAGAAGTTTAATTTTGTTTTCCCTTACAGATCTGAAACCTAAATGTAAAATCAGTTATATTTTTTTAGAGATTCCCCTTAGTCCATTAAGATATTTTTAAACTCTATCCTTAGGAATCCCACAAAAAGAAACAAGTTCAATTTTTTGAAATCTAACTCTTGCCTTCCTTTTGTGCCAATCAGGCTTCCCTTTTGGCATCGTTAAATTCTCAAATGTATCTCTGTTTCTTCCTATACCCCTTATTTGGATCCAGGGACAGCATCCAAATGTCAGTTTTGCAAAGAAAGTGTCCCCTTTGTAACCATTGAAATTTTGCTTTAATAGTTCAGTTTTTGATGATTGATGTAATATTGTTGTCATTAAATCAGTCAGGTCTTTTTCTTCTTCCAGTTCCATCTGGGTTATATAGAAAGTAGTAGCTGGTGTTATGGTTGTCATTTGATTAGCTGAGTTCTCAATGTAATATATTTGAAGGCCTTTAATGTCTTCAGTCTTGATATTGCTTTTTGAGTTGTAAGTTTTGTAATTGACATTGAAATTTGGACTTTAAGGTTCTCTGTAGGTTGCATTTGTTGTTCTTTGAAGTCTTCTATTTTAGTGTTAGTTTCTGCTTCTTCTGTTTCCTTTTGGATTATCATTTCCTCATTTAAGGTCAGAGTTTGGTTTGGTGGCTTTAAGTTGTCAGATTTTTCTTGCAGTTTGGCTTTAAGTTGCTCTGTCATTGCCAAAATCATGTCCAGTTTCAGTTTGTAGTTAAGTGGTGGGATATATTCATCCATTTCATTGTTGTCTTCCATGGAGGCTATTTTAATAAGAGTCAAAGATTATCCACCTCCAAGAGTTGTTTTCAGTGCCAGGTGTTCCCACACTTATCTTTAAAAGTGGTGTCAAGGACAACTCTGTTATTCAGTCATCTCTCACAATAGGAAAAAATATTTACTTGCTGTAACATGTTTTGCCACAAGATGTCATCAATAGTGTATAGAATGCAATGTAAAATTTTTGTTTTTCAAAATTAATATAAAACTTTTATAGCATTAGTCCATTTCCCCCCCTTAATTCACAGCTTAGAGAGAAAGTAGGGTAGTAGATCCCCACCAAAAATAGGAGCTTTTTAGTAATTACAGATAAAATTGCTTAATTTCTTTGCTGAATTACTTGATTTTCTTTTAAGGCTTTAAAATTTCTTCCCCAAGTAAATACTCACCATTTTTTCAAAAAATGGGGAAGTAAATTTTCAGGAAAGTACCACCAGAGAATGCTTAAGGGAATAAGAAAGGTAAAGTCTCACTCAGGTCCTCCAGATTACTTCTTAGTACTAGGTAGTGCTTTTGACTTTCGGCAGGGAGCGGCTTAATAATCGGCCATGTTTATGGCTGGTCTCTTCTTCTTTGGGCCAAAGGAGCTGTTCTGGATTCAAGCAGAGGGCTGCCGCCCTTCCGTGATCACAGGGAGGGCCTCCTCACAGTAGTCACCCCTCCAGAAGAATTTTCAACTCTTTCCAGGGTCCTCCAAAAAAGAAAGAACCGACGGCAGGGAGTGGACCCTACCTGTGCGTCTGGAAGCCATTTTAGCCATTTATCAAGTCCTTCTCAGGTACCTGGGATAAACAGATGTTGAGGTTTATTGTGTTTGAGTTATTGTTGCAGGATGCTTGGTGTGAGAATTATTGTTTTTTATCCTTTATACTGGGTTTTTATTGTTTGTAAGCCATCCAGATTTACTGAGAGTGAGTGGGCAGCCGTATGAATCTAATAAACAAACAAACAAACAAATAAAGGTGAGCTGTTTCAAGTAAAGCTGACTTTTGCAATTACTATTGTTGTTGTTGTTGTTGTTGTTGTTATTATTATTATTATTAATATTAATATTAATATTAATATTATTATTAATATTATTAGCTATATAGTGGTTTTCCATGGTTTATTAACCATATTATATTCAGCTGGCCTAATTTCTTATGTTTGTATAATATAAATTAGAGAGGTTGGATTTGTACTACACATTATGTTGTGAGACATACTTGTTTGGCTTCCTTTAACAGAAAGGAGACAAACCAAAACTAACTTACTTATTGACAAAGTCTGCACAAAAGGCATAAATTATGAATCATAATTTCAGTGGCTGACTTTCCACATCATACTTAATGAACCATACATCACAGACAAAATGCAGTTTAGATTACCTAATTGCATCTGAACAAATAGAAAGAATCCAGTGAGTTAAATAGCTCAAGAGGTGCAAAGAGAAGAGCTTGCTCTAATAATTTTAAACCATGGGTGTCAAACTGCTGGCCCATGGGCCGGTTTCACCATATCGAAGCTGTGCCCACCCCATTGCCGGCAATGCAAAAAGAGTCACGATATATTGCAACACATCACATGACGTGGTGAGTTTGACACCCATGCTTTAAACCCTCTCCTCATAACTAGGTCCACCACATCTGGGCTGCAAAAATCCAGACAATTATATGACAGTAAGATTATTTTTTTTAATCTCTACTATAAAGACAGACGTAGCCTAGGGGCCAATCATTTTCAGGAAGAAGGTCTTCATATTTGTAGCTCCTTTATCCAACCTTACTTTTAAAGGAAAATCAAGGCAGTGGCCAACTTTTCTACCCCATGTTTGCTTCCAATGAGCTTCTCCAGACCCAGTCAGGATTTGGGCACTTTATAATAAATAAAATAGACCTTGACTGATTCTGTGTCTGTATTTCATCTGTTGTTCTTAATGTGTTTGCTGGATTCTGAAGAGCTGGAACAGTTTTGTCACTTGACAAGTGAACATTTTGTGGACTTAAAACAAATTAAAACAAATATGTTCAGTAGTATAATGGCATTTTATAAATGCCATTAACTATTTATTGCCAGACACAATATACACATACATATATATGAAGCAGGAAGATAGCAATGGTGATAATGTAGCCGTGTCAAATGACAGCAACATCAGGAAGAAGGAGTATGAGAACCTGGAGAAATACCAGGGTCTGTGTGCTGGACCAGTATACTTTCAGCTGCTCCATTTTATATCTAGTTTAGGAATTAAGAAGATCTGGATCATGAGATCTTCCCCCTGGAGCTACACAACTGGCTCCAATCAACCAAGCCACAAACGGTAACCAGACAAGTCCATCTGCAATGGTGATGATTCCACAGCAGGAAGAGCAGCTGCTGCAAGACAAGATTGCCAGGACTCAGGCCAGGCTAGAGTCCCTACTGCATCAATGAGAAACAGCATCCCGAGGCGCCGCCTACATGCCCAACCATGGAGGAGAATCTTGGCCACCAGATGTGCCAACTGGCCAGGGAGCCAGCGATACACCAACTGAACAATGAGATTCCCCCCAACAAGTAAAGACACAAGAAGTCAGGCCTCCTCAGCTTAATGTAAAGGCAGAGGAATTCAGGCCAAACTCTCAAGGCCCCTCGTGTGAGCCAAGGGAAGTTACCCTCAACAAGAAGAATTCTGAAGAAAACTGCCAGTCATCTGTGCCACATTTTCTTGCCTTTGAGAGCAGTGCTTATGAGGCTCAACAAGAAGCTACTGATCATGCCCCTGATGACCTCAACACTGTACCAGCCCAGCCTGATGGCAAATACTGCACAGCACCAATGAGTCCTCCAGCATACTGGAGAAGAAGGTTGGATTCAGAAGAGTACAAGGTTTGCTTCGAATGCTTTGAGTCTACGGATCACACAGCCAAAGCTTGCACAGCTAAGGTGAAGTGCCATCCAAGCGAGGGGGACAAACGCCTGGGAGCCCTGCATCCAGACTCTGAGCAGCTACAACAAGCAACTTCTACTCCTTATTCAAACTTGGAGCCCCAGCATGGCTCCAAAGAGCGCCCAGAGATGCTCACCAAGGTCAAATGCACATCAGTAGTTAGCGACCCACCATTACCAAGTGCACCCCCAAGCACAGAAATGCCTTTCACAATGTGCACTGTGCAACAGAGCACGGCGGGGAGGAAAGACACTGAACTCTGCATCCAGTCATTAGATGGAAGCTCACAGATCCTACCGTCACCATTGCCAGTCACTGAACTCCTCATCTAGTCATTAGATGAGAGCTCACAGTTCCTACTGTCACCATTACCAAAATGGGAAGCTTCAGAAAACGATCGCAGTCAAATTTCAACATCAGAGGTAACATGCACCATATGTCACCTGAAGCACATGGATGATCAACTTCCTGATCACCTAAATCCCGAAGCTGAAATCTTGTAAGCTGCATAGGGTTGTCTCCGAAGGCATGGGCATTACATAAATTGAATGAATGAGTGAATAAAAATATAAATAATAAATAAAATAAAATAAAATAAAATAAAATAAAATAATAAAATAAAATAAAATAAAATAAAATAAAATAAAATAATAAAATAAAATAAAATAATAAAATAATAAAATAAAATAAAATAATAAAATAAATAAAATAAATAAAATAAAATAAAATAAAATAAAATAAAATAATAAAATAAAATAAAATAAAATAAAATAAAATAAAATAAAATAAAATAAAATAATAAAATAATAAAATAATAAAATAAAATAAAATAATAAAATAAAATAATAAAATAAAATAATAAAAAATAGGGACCACTACAGTGGGAAGGTAACAGCGTTCCGTGCGCCTTTGGTGTCTAGTCATGCCGGCCACATGACCACGGAGACGTCCTTGGACAAGCACTGGCTCTTCAGCTTTGAAACGGAGATGAGCACCTGCCCCTAGAGTCGGAAACGACTAGCACGCATGTGCGGGGGAACCTTTACCTTTACCTTTATTCATAAGCAAAATGCATTCAGCCATAGCCCCAGAGAAGCAGGACATGACCTTTAGGATATAATAGGATTAACCCACCACCATTAGAATACCCAAAGGGCACATTCAAGCTCAGGTCAAACTATATTGCATAGGAACAGGAAGAAGCTCAAATACAAAGCTATAGGAGCAGGAAGAATCTTAAATACAAAGCACAAAGAAGGTACAAAAGCCCACCTATCCCAACTTCATTTTGTCAACTGTCCTAGAACCACATGCTGTTGGTTCTGTTTTTCAATAAAGAGAACCTTCTTTCCAAACAGCCTCCATTTTATTTATTCCTGACTTGGACTAGACCTGAAGATATTTTTATTTCAACACTAGCAATTTCTAAGGTGCTGTGCAAGTCCCCTCAAGTCCCCAGGTCTTTGGTAGAGGACCCAAGATTGAAGAAGAAACATATACCTCCTATAGGGGAGAAGAGAATTTCTTCATGAATTTGATCTTCAACAGCCAGATATAATTTGGTTAAATTAGTGCTGGAAACATGTGTAGGCTTCAATTTAATTATTCTTGTTTTAAAAAAAAAACACATCATAGATTCTTTGCTGCAGTTCTCACCTATGAAAATATGCTTGAAATCTATACTGGGAGATAAATATTTTATTATTCTGAAAATGAAAACCAGGAGCCACTAAACACCTCTATAGCAGCAGGTGGTAATGCTTAACTGAATGTAGTGCTTCTGAAAAATAATTAAACAAAGTTGGAACTGGTTAGTATTGATAAAAAGTCTCTGAAGTATCTGGACCAGAGTTGGAAAACAAAGAAACAATCAAACAAAAAAACCAAATTCTAATTGTCAAATCACTCCTAGATGATTACAAAAAGAACAAACTGGATAAGTTATCAACTGGACTCAAGCTTGGTTCAAGGAAGTTCTTATCCTTTTAAAAATTGAAATGAGATATAATAGATTTATGTATAACATCAACTAGTGAAATAGATGAGTGTGTCTAAGTGAGAAGATCCTTAGAAGTTATAAGTATTGAAGAAGAGGTTAGTTCTGTGCAACCTTTTAAAACATACCTTCAGGGTTGGGATTAAAGTAAATGTATAGAAACCAATTGTTTTCCTAAAGTTTAGTTGTGTGTTTCAAAGGCCAAGTGTCAGGTTATCCAAATAATTGTTTTGTCATTGAAATCAACAGATATAGCCAACCGTGGGAGCAACATAAGGTAATGTTCAGTTTCCCCACTTAATAGTGTATGTAACTCATCTCATTTAATTTGCTTTCATCTTTCTACAATATGCTACATTGTATACAATATACAACACACACACACACACACACCCATACACAACATCAACTTGCAGGAATGGAATGAGGAATAATGTGATTTGTTTATACAATATATTATTCATTTTTTTTAGATTATGCATGTTGGACAGAATTAACTGTAGTTTGCATAAAGAGTCTAGGGATTGAGAGACTGCTCATGGTTAAATTGTCTTTCGAAATGCAAATCTGGCATAATCTAATGAAGTCAATCGATGTATTATAGGGAATACATGGGTTTATTCAAGAAAGGAATTAAATTCACTGAATATTTGCCCTGTTTCATTTTTTCTACTGGATATTTTTTCTCTTTTCCATTTTTTTTATTTTTTCCTTTCTTTTTACAGTCCAAAATTTAAAAAAGCCTTTTAAAAATTTTAAAGCATCAAAATAAGTTTTCCCTTTGTGCATGCAGAATTTGGCTTTTACTGACCATTAATCCTTAAAAAAAACCTGTTAGAGGTCCAAACTTTCTGCATTAATGTCATAAAAGACATTATAACATCACAAAGCCACCTAGCAATATAATCATGATGTAACCTGCAAAGCAATTTTGTTCCAATAGGACACCTAGATCCTTCTCACTATTGCTACTGTTGAGCCATGTAACACCTATTCTATACCATTTGGTTGTTGTTTGTTGGGTTTTTTTGGGACAGGGCCCTTTGAGATATTTTCTCTGGTGTCCTCCATTAAGGCAGTGGTGTCAAACTGCTGGCCCGTGGGCTGGATGCATCATACTGAAATCATGCCCGCCCCAGCTCCAGCAATGGGAAAAAGTCACGATATGTTGCAACACGTCACGTGACGTGGCAAGTTTGAGACCCCTGTTTTAAGGGCTTAAGATTGGTGAAACTATTCACAAATTGGTGGCCAGGCAAAGTAGTATTTTAAGCAATGAAGTTGCAGTTAGCTTTGCTGTTTAATGTTATTCAGAAGATGATTTTAGAGTAGTGAACATTTGAGGATCATTATCATTAGGAGAGGTGAGGTAGAATTCAAGCTTTCCTGTATCAGGAAAGATAAATGATTGAATATTAGAGCCAATTTAATCTAATATATAATAATTCTTTTCACTCTGTTTCAAGCAGCTTCTACATTAACTTTCTTTCTATTGGGAGATTAATCACTTTCCCCATGTAGGATTTCTTATACTCATTCTACTTTCTCTCTTGTTTCTTTAATATCTTCTCTGTTCAAGATGTAGTCTTAATACCACTAAACATTTATCTGTTCCACATTCAGAATCTCTCATCATTCTTGTATCTTTCACTAATTTCTTCATTCTTTTATAATGAGCAAACAAATAATTCTTGCCTTTGTATTTATTATTTTTCTATGTGAATGAATGATAGGATATGTTTAAATCATGTATTTGGAACAACTGCAACTTATTCTGTATAGAAATAATTGTTCAGGCTCTATCACTTTTTCTATATTCTCTTATCTTGTTCCCACCCACCTATCCATTCATCCATTGAAGGCTGAGAATAGAATATTTTTCTTCTGGACTTCATTCATTCAAAACATTGTACATTTTTTATCCAAATGTATATTTGGTTCTTCAGTGAATATTAATTATCACAGTAAAACATATGGTATCAGCAACATATAGATTTCTATTTTCACATGCTTTCTTGGTAATTCTAGGAGTTGAAGGCCACACATCTTAAAGTTGCCACATTTGAAAAACCCTGATGTAAAATTTTACAAGTTCCCACTGCATTATCAACTTGCTTAGATCATACTCATCTCCATCTAATTAATTCCTGCATGTTAACATATCCTCAAAGATTTGGGAGCAAAGAAAGATAAATTCTCCTTGGTATTTCAACATTTTAATGATGTATGTTCAAAGGTTAGCTAATCATATGTTAGCATGTAAAGGCTTTGCAGAAACATTGCAAAACTATCTCATTGATTAGAGAATGCAAAAGGAAAATAAGGAGGAAAATCATAGGTATTGAGAGAACTTTAGCAAATGGAAGAGATCTGAAAGGAAAACTTCAGAAATAAGATAGTGGAGGACAAGGGTAAAGAAAGTTCAGGAGTCAATAAGCAAACAGGTGTATCGATGACCTAATATATACAAGTGATGGAATATAAGGATGTTTAGAACTGGGGACTTTTGCTGAAAGTATTTAGGAAATTAAATGATAGGATCTTTCCCTTTCCCCAATTCCTACTTGCTAAACTACTTGGTATCAATGAAGCAGAAAATATTTTTCCCCAATGTGTTTAAGAACACAAGAAATATCCAGAGGCGAAGAAAAGCAGGCTCTTCACAGGCCTGCATTCAGCCCTTGTCTGGGCTGAATTTAAGGTAAAACCTTTTGGAAAAAGAATTCAGCAGAAGACCCAGCGTGATGATGGTGTTCTTATTATAAAGAATGACATGCCAACAAAACTATTCTCACAATGGTGGGGGGAGATTGTTATCTTAATTGAACAATATGGATCTATTTTTTTATCAAATCAATCAAGAATGATAGAACAGCAGTTTCCTGAGTGGTGGGCAAAACGTTTCCCAGGATCAAATGCTTCGTTCTGTGCTGAATTTCTTTCAAGGGTAAATGCTTTGTCAATAATTTCTTTTTTTTTCTTTTTAAGCACACGCCAAGCAAATGAAGCACCTTTTGAAGTTGATTAATAATGGAAAGCAACCTGTAAGTTGCAATATAAGAATAAGTCATTGCTTAGCTTGCAAATAGCAACTTCCATGCTTAGGGATTATTGTGAGATGGAAAACTTCTCCTTTGTCAAAGAGGACTTGGTCTCAATTTTGGATATTATACTTTCTTCCCATTATCTTTCTGCAATCTCTTTAATAATTGTCCTAAAACTTTGAAATAATAGCTGGGCAAAGATTCACTTTGGAAAATGCTTTCAAATGCTTTCTTATCTAAGTTCCAATGGTTGTATTAGATACCCATAGATGCAGTCTATTGCATCACTTCTGGTCCTACATGCCATTCTTGGAATTTGCATTTGATTCCTGCTGTCTTGCATTTAAAGAAACATGCATTTCATTGGATTTGGGGTTTATAGTTATTAATTCTTGCATTTTAAATTAATACTTTAATTTTTGGGATTGTTTTTAAAAAAACCAATCGTTAGCTTCCTGGAGTACCTCTTTGAATAGATTAATTAAATGAACAGACAACCAAATGAATAAATAAATAAAATGAGGGAGAGCAAAATATAAAACAAGTTGATTCTCCTAATTGCAACTCGGAATATTTGGATATTCCAATGTATTTTGGAATTAAATGTAACTTGAGTTACAAAAAATAATTTAAATAGCAAAATACATATAGCTCCTTTCATTAAAAATATTATTGATAGATGTAGATATAGATGCAGATATAGTTGTAGATAGATATAGACAGTGCTTTTTTTGTAAAAGAAAAAGGTGCCGGAACTCACACATGTCATACAACCCACCTTGCCTACCCTATAAGGTTCCATCCAAAAAAGGTGCCGGAACTCCGTTCTGAGCGTTCTATGAGAAAAAAAGCCCTGGATATAGATATGGAGAGAGAGAGAGAGAGAGAGAGAGAGAGAGAGAGAGATGATAAAGACAGAGAGATAGAAATGTAGATATAAATATATAGAGAAACATAGATATAGACAGAGACAGAGATATTCAGGGCTTCCATCAGACAAGGAATGATATAAAGAAATAACCTGGTAAAAGGAAGTACAATACCAATATATGGCCAAAATAAAAAGGATGGAAAATTAAATAGAATATTCTGTAACTGTGTTTGAACACTCTCTCTTTCAAAATGAACAGGTTTTCTTTGCAGGACTTAGTAACAGGACTGAGTTCCATTTGTTGATGAGAACCACCAGCAGATCACAGAGATTATAAAACAATAAATAAAAAATGTAAATAAATAAATATTTTGTACAATGCCACGGTATGCTACTTTAACAACAAAGTAAAATCACCTCAAAATCAGACAGGCAGCAATCAAATTGAATCAAACCATAAATAAATAAATTGTTTCCATAAATTGGAAACATTGCTATTTGTTTCAGAATTCAACTCTTCTGTTTTTAAAATGATGTGTCTTCCATTTCTATATAGCAGTGTTCTGAAGGTTGGCTTTTTCAAGGCTCTGTTTAAGCCATCTTTTCTGAATTGAAGATGAGAATGATGGGAAATGCATGTGTCTTCTAAAGATGATTCTTCAGTTCTTTCTTTAGTATTCTTACTCATCTAGAAGGTACCAGGTTTAGGCATCAAAGTTCTCTAATAATAATAGATTGTCATAACATATCTGGCAGTTATAGAGGTAAATTAATATTATGTTTCAGAAAAGCTGAAATTGGACTGAGCAGCAGAATAAGAACAGAGTTTTGCTGTTGTTTACTTGATTTTGTTAACTGTTTTTTTTTATAATTTGGGTGATAACTGGAATCAGGCAATTCCACAATAGCAATAGCGCTTAGACTTATATACCACTTCACAGTGTTTTACAGCCCTCTCTAAGTGGTTTATAGAGTCAGCCTATTGCCCCCAACAATCTGTGTCCTCATTTTACCAACCTCAGAAGAATGGAAGGCTGAGTCAACTTTGAGCCGGTCAGAATTGAACTTTTGGCAGTGAACAGTGAGTTAGCCTGCAATACTGCATTCTAACCACTTTGCCACCATGGCTCTTATCCAACTATGCATGACAAAGTATTTTATAGTTTCTGCCAAAGGGCCAAAGCTCCGTTTATGGAGCATTAATGACCATAAAATAGAACAAGTGATGAGCTTTAAATATTTAGGAGTTGTTATGAGTGCCACAGTATCAAGGGAAACCCACTGTGAATATACCCTGCTACTAGACAAACATCTGCTAATTCAATCCTTATTTTTTTCTATTCCAAGGGAAAATATGTTCCAGGTACACTTAAGTTCTTTCAGATGTTTATCCTGTGTACTGGTCCATAACGGCAATAAACTGAACTGAAATATTTTATATGATTTTTTTTATTTTATTTTTTTATTTTATCACATTTGTATACCGCCCTTTCCCTGAGGACTCAGGGCGGTTTACAGGGAATTAAAAATCAAAACATACAAAAGTTAAAAACCAGTTAAAAAATATTAAATTCACCCTGTACACTTAAAAACCCCAGTTAAAATTTTCTCCTCAGCCTGGGCCCGGGAGCTCAAAGAGCCAGGTCTTCAGGCCCCGACGGAATGATCGGAGGTCGGGGGCAGTCCTCAGCTCCACCGGCAGCTGGTTCCAGAGGGCAGGCGCTCCCACTGAGAAGGCCCTATCCCTGGGTGTCACCCGCCGGCAATCTCTCACCGGCGGAACCCTGAGCAGACCCTCCCTGTGGGAGCGCACTGGGCGAAGGGCATTTGATGCCGGCAGCAGGTGTTCCCTCAAATAACCCGGACCCAGGCCATGTAGGGCTTTATAGGTGATAACCAGCACCTTGAATTTCACCCGGAGGGCAACCGGAAACCAATGCAGCTCGCGGAGTAGAGGTGTTACATGGGAGTATCGGGAAACCCCCATTACAACTCGCGCGGCCGCATTCTGCACCAGTTGAAGCCTCCGAGTGGTCTTCAAGGGCAGCCCCATGTAGAGAGCGTTACAGTAGTCCAAACAGGAGGTCACAAGCGCATGAGTGACTGTGCGTAGGGCGTCTCGGTCCAGATAGGGACGCAACTGGCGCACCAGGCGAACCTGTGCAAAAGCCCCCCTGGTCACGGCTCCTATGTGATCTTCAAAATTGAGCCGTGAATCCAGGAGGACGCCCAAGTTGCGAGCCCTATCAACGGGGGGTAACACCTCACCCCCCCATCGTTAGAGGTGGAATAACTTGGTTAACCCGAGACGCCGATATGCACAGCCACTCAGTCTTGGCGGGATTGAGACGAAGCCTGTTTCTCCCCATCCAGACCTGAACCGCCTCCAGGCACCGGGACATCACGGAGAGGGCATCACTGGGTTGGTTCGGGGTGGAAAGAAAAAGTTGGGTATCATCAGCGTACTGGTGATACCCCACCCCAAAACCACGAATGAGCTCGCCCAGCGGCTTCATGTAGATGTTGAACAGGAGAGGCGAGAGAACCGACCCCTGAGGAACTCCACAAATGAGAGACCTCGGGGCGGATCTCTGCCCTCCTGTCAACACCGACTGCGAGCGGCCCTGGAGGTAGGAGGAGAACCACCGTAGAACGGTGCCTCCCACTCCCAACCCCCTGAGACGCCGCAGCAGGATACCATGGTCGATGGTATCGAAAGCCGCTGAGAGATCTAATAGGACCAGGACAGAGGAGCAACCCCTGTCCCTAGCCCTCCAGAGATCATTCACCAGCGCGACCAATGCCGTCTCCGTGCTGTGTCCCGGCCTGAAGCCCGATTGGTATGGGTCCAGATAATCAGTTTCCTCCAGGAACAGAGGGAGCTGATGCGCCACCACACTCTCAACAACCTTTGCCAGAAAGCGAAGGTTGGAGACTGGACAATAGTTGTTTAAAACAGCTGGGTCCAAAGCAGGCTTCTTGAGGAGGGGTCTCACCACCGCCTCCTTCAAGGCGGCAGGGAAGACACCCTCCTTCAAAGAAGCAGTTATTACTGTATGGAACCAGCCTCGTGTTCCCTCCCGAGCCGCATAAGCTAGCCAGGAGGGGCACGGATCCAACAAACAGGTGGTGGAGCTCAGTCTCCCCATGATCCTGTCCACATCATCAGGGGAAACAGGGTCGAACTCAGTCCAGATAACATGCTCAAGACTGCCTGATTCCTCCACATCAGACTCTGCCCAGTCAGAGTCCATATGATGTTTCTCACAGGAAGGGTTTCCTTTGGAGATCAGACAAATTAGGAACCAGAAGCAGATGAGTCTATGGTGATTCTTCCCCACCCCACCCTGCAAAAAAATATAAGAAACCAGGATGCATGATTTTTTTGTAGGCAGCAGTAAAACTTCACAAAGGAATAACATCTGCCAAAACTCTGTTAAACCTATTTTACATGGTAACTTCATTCCAGCCATGAATTTGGATTCAAACTTTATAGGCAAAATAGGCAAAAAAGCAGGAATATGAGATTTATTATCCCGGTATCAAGGAAGGAAGGAAGGAAGGAAGGAAGGAAGGAAGGAAGGAAGGAAGGAAGGAAGGAAGGAAGGAAGGAAGGAAGGAAGGAAGGAAGGAAGGAAGGAAAGAAGGGAGGGAGGGAGGGAGGGAGGGAGGGAGGAAGGAAGGAAGGAAGGAAGGAAGGAAGGAAGGAAGGAAGGAAGGAAACAAACAATATATAGTTGGGGCAATCCTACTCCAATTGAGCATGATTCTTTTGCAATATTTATTATATGCCCCATACACTCACCTCTCAATAATGGCTATTTTTCTAACTTTATGTATGCTTTGCATCAAAATATTACAATAATTTCAGCTATTATTGATAAATATTAATTTATTTATGGGCTGTTGGTTTGATGTCCGAGCTTGGCAATTTGGCTGCAAACGCTTCATCTCCAATCAGGGGACAGCTTCAGTGCGCTTTGAACTGTGCTCATTCGTCAGAGCCCTCACCTTTAAATATCTTTTTGTGTGATGTAAATTGGTGTGGGTGTTATTTAATTCATTTTTAATTTAATTTATTTTATTTTATTAGATTTATATACCGCCCTTTCCCGAAGGACTCAGGGTGGTTTACAGGGCATTTTAAAATCATACCAATACAAAATATAAAAGTTAAAAGACAATTAAAGCGATTAAAGTATCCCTGAAAATAGAACCCCAGTTAAAATTCTCAGCCTGGGCCAGAGAGCTCAATTTATTTATATATTAAACAATCACATTTAGAAATTAGTGTCGTAATCTTACGCTTTGTTAACTCAGGAGACTGTAGGCCTTTCTACTCAGACTTATTGTGTATAGTAAGACTTCATCCCAGCTAAGTAATACTAAGACGTCTTCCATTATTTTAAACTGAATCCAATTCCCCTTTTACAGTGGGAACAAGCATTAATGAACCCAACAGTACTTATTTCTATGTAGACATGCCAGGATTCAGCTGTTAACATCATTAAGTCCCCTTGAAATTGACTGTTCTTTACCCACTCCTATGGTCTGTTGATTTTAACTAGTGCTATGGACACAGTGTGCATAAATCTCTATTTAACTCACCATGTAAAACAAACAATATGCGGTATAATATGATTCATGTAAGCAATAAAAGAAGCCTATTTGTATTACTTAGGCTGGATATACAGATCCATTTCCATAAACTCAAGGTATTATTTATTGATGCTTTTATTTATTGATATAACAGATTTTCTCCAGCATCTCAAGATGGTTTATCCTTTTATCCCTATAAGTTTATGACTTCAGTTTAAACTGAGTGAGACAGAGTGTAACTTGCTGAAAATTACCCTGTGAATTTTCATGTTTTTCCCCCTAATCCTAGTATGGCACTGCTAAGCGAAATATTTTGTCTGTGACAGAGATATTTACAGATTAAATGTAATGGGAAGGTAGATATTTGACTCCGAGGTTCATATATGACACTACTTAAACATAGTGATATTTGGTACACAAGGATCCCTGGATGAAGCTAGCAAGAACCATTTCATATATAGGCATTTAAAAGTTGGTTACACCTATCCCATATCAATGGCAAAAAAAATCCTTTTCATCACATTTTGTGCATCATATTCTATTGGGAAAAAAAAGCTAACTACACCCTAGTCTACATGTTTTATACATATGTACGACTTCTCTAAACTTGAATGCAGCTATAATGGTACCTGGAGATGGGAAAAGAAAATGCTGCCTAGGAAATGATCGGATAAAAGAGGGCATAGGGTCAGAGACTCAGACAGGAAACTCCCTAACTCCATAGTGGTGAACCTACGGCACCCTCTCTGTGGGCATGTGTACTGTCGCCCCAGTCCTAGGCCTTCAGCTGGGTTTTATAAAACCTTTCACTTTAGGTCTCCACAGAGATGTGCAAAAAAAAAAGGTTCAAACAATTAATCAATTTCAACTTCTCGTGGGAAAAAAAAAGATCTCACAAAGTTGGAATTGATTGGTTCAACTTTTTAGTCCCACCCAGTCTGCCATTACCACTGCAGCCACACCGAATGGGCCACGTCCACCCAATGAGGCCAACCCATCCAATTGACCACACCCACCCAATGGGCCACGCCCACCCGGCACCCGACAATACATAAGTGGGTTTTGGGTTGCAGTTTGGGCACTCGGTCTTTTAAAGGTTCACCATCACTGCCCTAACTTCTCAGGCTGTAAAGAGACAACAGAAAAGTTGTACAGTCAGACTTGCAACATTCTGTTAATATATCCTTACAATAAAGAATTAGCTCATCTGGTTGTGTTTCCTGTTTGGTCTATCTAGGAATGCAGACAAGCAGCTTTCTCTATTACGGTACATTCTTTTTCAGGAAACTAATATGATTTTGAACAATACTCTCTGCATAAACCTTTTAAGCAGCACCACTGTAAATTTTCCCAAATAACACACGAGTACATAAGTAAGATGCCATCCAAATAAAGATGAACTGCTGAGACAATGCCTAAGGCAGCAGCAGGCATGGGAGGAAGATCAAACAGAGGAAGTGCCATGGCAAGAGAAGATGTACCAATGGGATGTACCATTGCCAGATCGCTGAAGTAGCAGACAATAGAAAATCCTATCAGTGGCTGGAAAGGGATGGGCTAAAAGACAACAACAAGATACTGATCATAGCAGCACAAGAACAGGCACTAAGCACTGGATCCACAGAATCCCTAAAAGCAGGGGTGTTCTGACCACAGAGCACTTACTGCTCTGATGGGACAGGGTTAATTTCTTTCTGTTCAGCTAACTTACAGATAAGTTTAGCAACCCTGACCTTGCTGTCCAAAGTAGGTACAGCATGTTCCCTTCACAAGGAGGTGTTCAGGGTGTGTGTGTGTTATTATTCGCTTCCCCTTTCTTGTCTCATCGCTTCCCGTTACAAGCATTGATGGGAAAGAGAAGCGAAGTGAAGCCATTCCAGCCTCCGTTTTGCTTTCACAGAGGCCACTTACAGTTTTTCAGCTGCAATTTCAACCCATCTGGGGGTATCACAGATGAGCAGCGTATTCCTGCACACCTTTAGACAATTTAGGCATTGGGTAGTGATGGTGGTGTAGGAGCAGTCATATTTTTGGCCTAGTCAGTAAGTAGACCATGTTATAGCTAGAAGCACATGGTCTCCTTTATGCAGCATGGTTGCTAATTGTTATTCATGTTGCACTCATAGTTTATAGTTTTGCCAGATTTTGCAGTGTTGAATAAAGTTTAGGTGGTGGAATACTGTCTCCTTTATTGAATGGCAAGAAAGGCTAACTGCCTGGATAGCTTTCTATAGAGACACAGGGTTACAGATTAATGAGTTCAGGGGCAGGTGTCTACCAAATTAGATAGGATCCAAGGTGCATACCACCGGTGTGCAAAGAGACCTTAGGCCAAACCGTCATGCTGGGGTATAAGTTTCTATGGAGATTCTCAGTCATCCAGGTCATATTTATTCCAAAGATGCTTTTTCACAAGGCAACTGAACTCTCTTGTTTTTCTTTGAAAATGCTTCTTGGATGAGAAGCAAAATGTCTTCAAAGAAAAATAAGAAAGTCCAGTTGCCTCATGAAAAAGCATCTTTGCGACTGGGGTATAAGGGCACAGGTAAAACCAGCATACACTGAAGAGCACAACCAAGTACATTGTGTACAGAACATCTGCTCAGTATATGCTACAACTAATGCAGAATTGGTGGTGAAGCAGTTCTTGGTCCCTAGGGTGACCTGCATTGGCTGCCTGTTTGCTTCTGGGTGCAATTCAGTGTGTTGGCTATTACTTTTAAAGCCCTTCATGGCATGGTTCCAGGTTACCTGAAGAACTATCTCACCCCAATTGCATTGGCCAGGTCTATCCATGCTGGCAGAGAAGGCACGCTGTGGCCAGTCAAAGATTTTCAGCTGACAGGGTCCAGGAGAAGAGCATTTTCTGCCATGTATCCTCCCCTTTGGAACATCATATTTCCCCCCTCCCCATCCTCTACCAGTTGGCCTGGGGCATCAATGGGAGTGCATTATTCTGGTGGTGGCTATTGGATTAGGTAAGATCCCAGCTCTTCCCATATGCTTCATGTTCCCCTCTTCCCCATATTTTAATGGTATTCATTATTGTTGTTATTTATTGTGTACTAGTTTCAACTAGTATTTGTAAGCTGCATAGGGTTGTCTCCGAAGGCATGGGCATTACATAAATTGAATGAATGAGTGAATAAAAATATAAAATAATAAAATAAAATAAAATAAAATAAAATAAAATAAAATAATAAAATAAAATAAAATAAAATAAAATAAAATAAAATAAAATAAAATAAAATAAAATAAAATAAAATAAAATAATAAAATAAAATAAAATAATAAAATAATAAAATAAAATAAAATAATAAAATAAATAAAATAAATAAAATAAAATAAAATAAAATAATAAAATAAAATAAAATAAAATAAAATAATAAAATAAAATAAAAAATAAAATAAAATAAAATAAAATAAAATAAAATAAAATAAAATAAAATAATAAAATAATAAAATAAAATAATAAAATAAAATAATAAAAAATAAAATAAAATAAAATAAAATAAAATAAAATAAAATAAAATAATAAAATAAAATAATAAAATAAAATATCGGTTATACACTCCCAAATCCAGATGGGAGATTCCATTGAAAGTTATGGAAAATTACCAGTCCTATGGGACTTCCAAACCAGATAGACAGACTGACTGATTAGTCAATCAACCAGACATTATGGTAGTATATAAGGTCAAGCAATAGAGATAGATATGGCAATGCTAGTAACATCAAGGAGTAGGGAGCATGAAACTGGAGAACGACCAGAGGCTGAAGGCTAAAGGGGTCCCAGTGGTAGTAGGAGCACTCAGGGTAGTGATTCCTGATCTGGAAGAGTGACTCCAACAGATCCCAGAAATGATATCAGAGCTGTCTGTCCAGAAGAGTGTAGGGTTAGGAATAGCTAAGATAATGCAGAGAATCCTCAAACTCGCAGGCCTCTGGTAAAAGACCCAAGATTGAGAGTTTCCTAAGTAGGTTATCCACTAGAATATTTGGATTTTCCAAGAAGACAATTCAAATGACATTTTTATGTTTTCCTTGTGATACCCTACTTGGCTATAGTTTTTTATCATTAAAATGTTATTAAAAAAACAGATTGTTTTTAGTACTGTAATAATTAAACAATGTTCAGAAAACACTATACATTACTGCCCCAATTTATCAGGTATTTTGTCATTGCTCTATAATATAAAAATTGGAGCAAGAGTTACAAAGTAAGCATTTATCACAAATTAATAATTAATGGAGTTGAAAAATTGGGACCATCAAAAGCCAGAAGAATGCTATTTTTACTTCTGATGTTTAACACAAAATGGGATGTGTAATATGTCTATTTCCTAGGGCAAATTTCTTGACCGTTAGTTTGTCTATAATCTGGATTTTTTTACTCAGACTTTCACTTGCATGCAGTTGAAGTTTTCATCTCTTTTTCTCTTCTGTAATCATCTTTTCACCTTTAAGAACCACTTACCAACAAGGTACAAGATTAAAATACTCATTAAAATACTTGAACTTACTGAATTTACGAAGTAAAGATGAATGAGAATTTTGCTCACTTCAATTGGATTTTTTCCCCAGAGATTACAGAAGAAACATGTGAACTTGATGAATTCATCCATTCCAGGGAAGAAAGTGATTGAAACGACTGAATAATTGGGCACTATGAACTTACCAAACAAATTTGGCATTGAAAACCACAATCTGAATATTAATATTTAAGAGTATGTAATGTCCTTCATAAGTAATACTAATGCATTTGATGATGTTTGCAATAGACATCAAGATTATTATTCATACCATTTATCCTTTTAAATGTGTAGCTATTCTGAGAAAAAAATGAATTACCATTTTTAACATCCAGGAAATTTCAAAGAACTTGATCTGTGGCATTTAACATGACTCCATATTGAGCACGCTCTTTTATATTCACCTTAAAGTCTTTATTCAGTTCACTGAATGGACACTTTGTAGAGTTCAAGGTTTTTAAGCTTACTGAAGGAAGTTCACATGAGGATGAGGGAAAACTATGATTAATACATCCACGAGTATAATAGTAGTACCGTGCTTGTGTTAAATACAAGTTTATATCCAACATAATTGTTTTTAACATAAATTAAGCCTATTGATCTGTTTTGTCATTGAAGGACTGTGAAATTTTCCTCTAAGCTCTGGTTTACTAGATGCTAAAAGTCAATAATATGACTGCAGAAGTTTTCTGAACGGGACAAATTTTCTTTGTTTTGTGTTTCTGAGTCAATGTCGACTCTTGAAGACTGCCTAGACCAGGGGTAGGCAACCTTGGCTCTTTTATGACTCATGGACTTCACCTCCCAGAATTCCTGAGCCAGCATGGCTGGCTCAGGAATTGTGGGAGTTGACGTTCATGAGTCATAAAAGAGGCAAGGTTGTCTACCTCTGGCCTAGACTAATCTCTGTATTTTTTCTTGGAAAATGTTTTTCAGAAGTGGTTTACCATTGCCTTCTTCCTAGGGTAGATGAGAGTGACTAGTCTAAAGTCTCCCCAGCTGGTATTCCTAAAATGAACTAAAATTCAGCCTCCCAGTTTCTAGCCTGATACTTAACCACTACACCAAACTGACTCCTAAATTTTAATTTGTTCATTTTAGTACACAAAACAACTTTGTGATCAGAGTTACATAGCCGTAAAATATAGCCAGACTTTTAAATTTTCTCTGTTGTTCTACACATCCAGCAGAATTGATCTCTGTCTGGTACCCTCCTGGAGTTCTGCATTTCTCTGTCCACAGTGTTATTTAGAACAGTAAATATTCAAATTATCCTAATATCAGGATGATTGTGTAAAACACCAGCCATCAGTTAGTTTAGTCAATAAATACAGGACATATAGATCACACAATCACACACAATCAGATCAAAATGAATAAAAAATGGGAAACTGCTGCTTCACTGTAGTCCATCACACCAGCTCCTTCCCCGTAAGTATCACTTTTTACAATACATTTACTTATCAGAAGGATTGGGATTGCCTGATTTAAAATTGTACTTTACAGCCAGCTGTTCTGTTTCGATGAAAGTGTGGGTGTTAGTAAGAAATAGATGATTCTTTAGAATTCAAACAAGATCTGTGGTTTGGTTAGCATAGTTTTCTATGGTATGATAAGTGACAGGTTGTGAATATGGGATAATCATAAACTCAGACTGTACCTGAAAATGCTTTTATGGGCCTCAGTACAAGAAACATTTCATAGGAAAGAAAAAGCAGGTAACGATTAACCTACTGAGAGTTTTTGGAACAACAGCAGGAAGAATTTAAGATGAAACCAAGAGAACAATTAGCTCCAGAGGGATTTAGTTTTCAATGGTTTTTGCACTTAAAATTAAGAGAAAAATTCAAGGTAGATAGCAAAACATTTGGAATCAAGTAACAAAACACAGAATGTAAAGTTAAATGATGTACAAATGATTAATATGTAATTGTGAATATGCATAAACTTGCTGAAATTTGAAATGGAAGATGACCAAGTGAAAGATTGCATGAAAAAAAGGGCTAAACATTTTGTACAGAGCACATTGTTAGAACAGTGGAAAAGCATGTGATTGAAAGGTTTGAAATTTAGATCACATTGAAATTTAAAAGAGAATGTCTATAACATTATGTATCATTGGTTACGACTCCCAAAAAATTATTCATAGTGTATGAGGGTATGTGGGCAATAAGAACAGTCATTTCATCATGCCTGGTAGAATTTTTTTAAAAAGCCAGAAAAATTGGGATTCAAATACATATACTGATACAAAGAATTCCAAAAACTAAGATTTAACTGAAAAAAAAAATAACTTGGGACTAATGGGCAGACAACTAACAAAGAACCACAGATGACTATCTTTATATATGATCACTGTTGCAAGACTACTAATACACTAACTGGAAACACTGATAATACCAATAATGGAGCAACAGTGGAAATGATGATGGAACTAGCAGAGGTGGCAAAATTAATTTGTTTGCTTAGAGAAAGATCAATGTTTGCATTTATTAATGACTGGAAACCCCTTATGGACTTTTAGCTGCAAAAATGGATTTGTGATTCATATGTTTGATGTTCAGAGCTTAAGGAAGAAGGAAATTATGATATACCCTTAGAGAGGCATGATAAAATATAAATTCATTTAAAACTATGTCTAAAAGATCTGAAGCTGCTTCATTTTCTTTTCTATTTCCTTTTCCTTTCCCTTTTTTACTTACTATTCTTCACTTTCTTTCTTCTTTTTCTTTTCTAATATTTGTATTGCTTTTATTTTGATAAACTTTTATTTTACACATGAAATTTACTTATTAGGGGCAGAATATAAATTGACCTAATATCCTTGTAAAATATACTGTAAAATATTACATATCAAATGGTTTCAATCTCTTTGAAGCACATAGGCAGATGACTTGATTTATGGGACTTTATAGCCCCATGACTCTAAAACATGTGGTAAGATATTGTATTTGGCTTTGAACATTGCAGTTATCAGCTTGGGGAAAATATGGTTCTGTAAATATTTTTTCTGTTTTCCAAATGTTTTCGTTCATCTAATTCTGCCATATAAAGGTAGTTTGTTAACTTTAGCTTGGAACTCCATATCCTGTAGTCTTTGGGTGAATAATTGTTTAGCTTGGCCATACCCTAGAGCAGGGATCCACAACTCCTGGTCCATGGGCCAGCACCGGGCCATGGCATAGCAGCAACTGGGGCATGCAAAGCCCCATCTACTGGATGCAGGCAGCACATGAAATCACGTCCCCCTCTGGTCCGCGGAAAAATCTTTCTCCACAGAACTGGTCCCTGGTGCCCAAAAGGTTGGGGGCCTCTGCCCTAGAGACGTCAGGAATGGTACGGAAAGCACCTTTGGTGCTAACTTCCACTATATAGCCTGTTAAAGAAGAAAGGTTATCTGTGAAAACTGATGTGGTCAATTCAGCTGGAAAAAAAGCCCTTGGATTTTCAATACAGTAGTTTATTATACTCTCCCAGTCTCTAGGGCTGGATTGTGGACATTCCTTCCCGATGTTTTAGCCAGACATTTGCAGTTCTGTTGGCTGCAGTCAAACAGAATTGTAAGTGCTTGAAGTCAAAGTCCAATAAATTTAGGATGTTAATGTATATTTTTATTTACTGAATGCCTAACATAATAACTAATTTATTTGTATAGTAATTTTTACTATTTTATATCCATATAAGTCCAGGATTACTAGATCATCAAGGAGGTCTGATCTTGGCTAAACCTTCAAAGTGAAATTAGGTTAGACCTGACATGTCAAACTTGCGACATCACGTGACATCACGCAACTTATCTGGATAATTTTGCCATTGCCGGCAATGGGGTAGGTGTGGCTTCTAGATGACGCATCTGGCCCGCCTGCTGGGATTTTGACACCCCTGGGTTAGACCGATCATCATTTAGATGAGGGATCATCCAGAAATTCCAGGCTGTGGGCAAAATTGGGGAAGTTGGAGAAAAAAATCCCTAGTAGACAATAACCTTCATATTATTGCCAAGAAAGTATACAGCCATGCCCATTGTCTGTGCAGTCATCAGGAATTGATTTTGATTCAAAACTGTCTTTATTTTTCCTATCAGGGCTAGGGCTTCTCTGCATTGGTATCAGAAGCATCTCTCCCATAGTGCTTTTTTTAAAGTAGGGTGGGGAGGAGTGCTTTATATCACTGACATTTATTTTTGTCCTAATATAAGACTTTGTGTAACTTATAGTCGTCAAAGTTGGCTTGACTGTAGCTTTTTTTGTGTGTGATGCATCTCAACAAGTCCTTTAAATGCTGTTTTACTGGGGGGGGGGACACCTCAATTTGAGGGGAAAAATAAGTGTAGGGAAATGTAGCAGAAAACTTGACAATAGTACTAAGGAATATGCACTTGATTAGGCAATTAGGCAAGAGCCAAATAGGTGGGTGTTTTATGCTAGTTATTTTTATGCATCGTTGGAGTTGTGTCTTAGAAGGTTGCTAATACATATTGAATAGCAAATTAAGATGACAGCAGTGGCAACATTGGTGACTTCTAGCAGGCACCTGAAGTTTATTTAAGAACAAAACTACTAATTAAAAGTATTTTCTCTGGATTTCAGCTTTAATTATGGGAGAAATCTATTTAGCGTGCCAGTGTGTGTTGGAGTCACCTAGAAAAATGCCATCAAAATAATCTGTTCTTATTGTTGGAGTTTGTAATGGCAGGCTAGCAAAAGTGGTATTTCTGACAGTTCCTTACAGTAGAAATAAGTGTTATTTTAATTGCCCTCCAAATGTCAGGAGGGCAGAGTGGTTAGATTTCAAGACACACAGCTACTTCCAACCACCTAACCAGCTGTCAACCAATCTCTCCTTAAAACTGACATTAGAAACATGTTTGCATAAATCTTTGCTAGTCTGTTGTTGCTATGCTAAAAGAGCCACTATTATGTTAATTGCAGCACCCAAGATTTAATTTGCTTGGTGATGGTGGTTTTCTAATTTTTTCTTCATAATGACTGCACAAGATTACCGTAGTAATGATCTACTTTAGAACTTAAACTTTTCTTTTAAACTGAACACTACTTGAGGACTGGAGCCAAACCTTAGTGTAATGCTGAACCAAGTGATTAAAAAGGTGGTTCTTTCTTTCTTTCTTTCTTTCTTTCTTTCTTTCTTTCTTTCTTTCTTTCTTTCTTTCTTTCTTTCTTTCTTTCTTTCTTTCTTTCTTTCTTTCTTTCTTTCTTTCTTTCTTTCTTTCTTTCCCAACCTGTTTACCAGTTGCATTATTCTGCTCCTTACATGGATGTTCTTCTCCTTTTCCTGATCACAAGTGCACTAAAATAGTCCCCTAGAAGGACACAGTGAGAAATGAACTATCACTTCACTTCATACTGTCCATCCTCTTGGATTATTCAAAATTTTGCCCACCATTGAAAAACAGTTAGTGAAGTGAGATACAGTAACATGGTTAATCAGTTATATGGGCCAAAGGTTCCTTTCATTATTACACTGGCTGATTACTAAGAAAATTCTCTTTGTTGCAGAACTAACTCTTCACTGCTTAAGATCTTAGTTGATCTTAAGCAGTGAATGTCACTGCGTGTTTTTTAGTTTTGCCAGCTTCGCTCATTTCTAGTTGTACATCTCTTTTCTGCTCTGCACCTTATCTTATCTTGTAACCATCCTCTGCTACCAAATGTCACGGAACAACCACGGTCCATCCACCTCTGGTCGGACTGTTAATTGTTCCGCGACATTTGGTCCCCGAGGATGGTTTATTTTTATTTGCAAGATTTATTGATAGGCAATTAACCAGGCAGTTTAGTCCAGCACTGAGGAGGCTGTGATTCATTGCTCAAAATATGCCAAGTAAAAGGAGAAAGGAGGCCGGTTATTCCTCTGCTGAGGAGGAGGCAGCCGTTCCACAGAGAGATCTTCCTTCAAGTTTACAGACTCCGTTGGCATTGGCTACACGTCTTGGAGAAGCAGCCTCTGAGCCAAGGTCAGTTTCACCATTTTCTGTTTCTACAGACTCTCATGCTGATCCCCCAGTTGTAACCTCTGCTCATGGGGATCAGGCTGATTATGAGAGGTTTGGTGCTAAACCTAAGGCTACACTAGGGAAGGAGGTGAGCTATTATTCTCCAATCCCTGAGCAAACTGTGCATGAGAAGGCTTTGCAAAGTTATTATGAACAAATTGAAGTTTTAGAGAAGGATCTGCTAAACGCAAAGTTGTGTGCAGCATGGTATGAAAAGCATGGGAGAGCCTCTGCTGGCATTCAGTTTTCAGAATCGGCCATTTTGCCTCCCTCTTCACAAGCAAAGCCACACCCACAAGGGATCGCCATTTTGCCTTCTCCCTCAAAGACAGAGGCACGCCCACAGTGGAATCTTGTGTCAGACGAATGGGAGCCTGACTGTCTTCTGTGTCAAAGAATGCAGAATGCAGTTTCACAGATATCCCTTCAGCAGGCATCGCTTCAAGCTGCCACACCTCCTCATTCATTGAGAGCTTCAGCTAGAATGCCTATTAATACTGCTACTATTAAAGTTCCTGTCTCAGATGGAGCACAGCAGTCTTCACCCCAAGTGCAGCCTCCACTGGTTCCTCAAATACAAAGGCCAGTGCTAACTGCAGGCCAACTTAATGTAGCATCTCATGCACCAGCATCTTCTGCTGGCCAGGGTGGCATTGCAATTCAAGTACAGCCACCCCCAGCACCAGTACCTGTAGCAGCTTCAATGCAACTGCCACAGGCCTTGGCACAGGTGCCACTGGTGCCCCCTGCTGGTTATGTCCGGATGGCACAGCCTGCACAACCAGCGCCTCCTGCAGGCCAAGTCCCAATTGCACAACCTGTACAGCCAGTACCCCAATTGCATGTTCCTCAACAGGCACCCTCTATTGTACCACTGGCTGGTGATTCAAAACTGAAGCGGTCAGGACAGAATTACAGGGCATGGGTCAGTGAAGTTGGACTTTTGCTTCGTAGAGAAGGTACCCATGTGATGGTGTTTAATCCTCCTGCCCAGCCATGGCCTCCTGACATATGGGACTTGAATACTAGAGCATGCACAACGTTATTGATGTCCATGGACACTGAATTGCAGCTCACTTTTTCACAAGATGCAACTGCCCAACAAATTTGGGCTCAATTAGAGGCATGTTACCGGCCTACGTCCATTGAGTCTACATGTTTACTTTTGTCCGAGTTCCATGGTTCTAGATTAAAACCTGGTGAGCATATTGGACAACACTTAACTAAAATGAAAGGAATAAGAAAAGAACTGGGTGAAAGAGGCTATCCTATTGATGACTTTCAAATGATCAGCATTATCATTAACTCTTTGAATTATGAATGGAAAGATGCTATTTCTAAGATTAATCAAGTGCCTATTGCTCAACGCACAGTGGATCATGTATGCAGAATTTTAACCGAAGAAGAGGCACTTATGCAAGCTGCGCCACATTTAAGGGAACCACCTGCATCAAAAGCTTCAGCGAGGCGTTCCTTCCGTGGAAGAGCCTACGTTCCAAGAATGCCAAGATGCTACATCTGCAATCGTGTGGGACATGCCACCCGGGATTGTCCCCAACGGTTTCCAGTGCCCGCCATGTACCAGCCCAGAGGAACAGATTCCAGAGGAGGCAGAGGTAGAGGCGGACGACAAGGTCATGGTCGTGGTCCCAGGCGTGATCCTCAAGCTCCACTTGCCACATTGGTTGTAACCAACGATCCACAGCCTCAACCAGAGTCTGACAGATGCCTACTTTGGACTTTGGACAGTGGAGCAGCATTACATGTTACCTACAGAAAAGAGCTTTACACAGAGATGCACGAGCCTGAACCTGAACTTCGTGAACTGTACTCTTTTTCAAATCATCCTGTTCAGGTCATGGGAAAAGGAACTGTCTACATTGAAGAGCTCGGTGCATTCATTCCTGATGTGTACTACGTACCATCAGCTAATAGTAGTTTGCTTAGTCAGAGTCACTTGTCTAGGGTGTCAAAATTCCAGGTACACCATCTCGAAAAAGCAAGTTATGTAGTTAAAGATGGAGATATTGTTGCTGAAACCATGTTGATTGGTGGTGTTTATTACTTAAAACCAAAGTCTAAGCTGCAAGAGCAGGCAAGTATACCAGTGCCAAAAAGGGAGAGCACAGGCCCAGTGAGAGATGTCCCAGAGAGAGATCCTGTTGCTAATTCAAAGGCTCCTAAAGCCAATAAAAGGACAAATAAGACACAGGTTGCTCACAGCAAGCCTGAGGTTCCTAATAAAAATGCTAATGTTGAGAATTCACTAACAGGTAAACCTTTGCATTCCAGGTGTATCCATAAGTGGCATAGAAGATTGGGTCATGCCAGTTTCCGTGTTCTGAAGAAGATGCCAGAGTTCGCAAGAGGTTTGGATCTTAAGGGGTGTAAGGTGTTCTTGGACTGTGCTGTCTGCAAGAAAGCCAAATCCAAAGCAGCGGCAATGCCAAAACGCGCTACACGCCTGTCAACACGCATTTTTGATTTGGTACACACTGACATAGTGGGTCCTTTTGCACCAACAATTGGTGGTAAAAGATATTTCTTGACAATTGTTGATAATTACTCTAGATATGGTTATGTATTTCCTATGAGAGAAAAATCTGAGACCTTTCAGATCTTTAAAGACTTTGCCAATCTTGTCAATACCCAATTCGAAGTCAGCATCGCCAGAATTCAGAGTGATCGTGGTGCTGAATTCATGTCTCAGCGTTTTCAGGACTGGATGCGTAAGAGTGGGATACTACACCAGACCTCAGCTCCTTACACTCCGGCTCAGAATGGAGTGGCAGAACGCAGAAATGGAGTTCTGCAAACCATGATGCGTTGTCTTCTTGAAGATGCTAACCTCAGTCTTCCATACTGGGGTGAAGCTATCAAATATGCTAACCATATCATCAACCGCACTTGGAGTAGTGTGATAAATCAGACCCCTTATTTCTGTTGTGATTCAGGGTCAGCCTGTGGGTTCGGCAGTTGGGTCGGATGACTCGGATGACTCAGACGAGGGGGAGGAGGGGGGTGTTGAAGAAGAACTTGCTGATGATGGCTTGGAGGCTCCGCAGAGCCCCCAGCCAGGCCCCTCTTACTTGGTGGAGACCCAGCTGTGCGAGCCCGACAGTGTGGATGAAGATGACCCACAGCTGGCCCTGTTCAAGGACGCCCGACGCAGGAGGCAGTCAAGTAGGAGCAAGCAGAGAAAGGCTGTGGGACTTCTCGGAAGGAGGCAAAGAGAGGCCACGCCCTGAACTCTTATAAAGGGAGTGTTTGGGGGAGGGCTGGTTTGCTGAAAGCAACCGCTCCGATAGAGGATCAAAGCTCCGGTATCTTGTTTCATGTTTTGTTTGTTTGTGTAATAAATTTGGCAGACGTATTCCAGCCTCTGCCGTTTGTACAGGGGTTGCCTTTCTGCAAGGCCGGTAGCAGGCTGGTACAGAACAATTTCATGTTATATGGACACAAGCCTGACCTCTCACGTCTCCATATTTTTGGTTCCTATGCTATGGTCAATATTCCTTTAGCCCAAAGAAAGAAAGGGGGTCCTGCAGCAAAAAGGATGAGATTTATGGGCATTGATGATAATTCAAAATGGAGCAAATACATTGACTCTCATCATGTAATAGTGATTTCACAATCTGCTATTTTTGAGGAAGATGCTGACTGGTCCAGGATTCATTCTAACGATCCTGGAGTTTATTTTCCTAGAGATGCTGCTGCTGATGCCACGCAGCCTGATGGTCGAGATGCACAGGCGAATGTTCCTTCCACGAGTTCTTCTCAACCCACTGTTCTGTCTCTGCAAGCCACTGATGCTGCTGGCGATGAAGACGAGGACGAAATGGAAGAAGAATGGACGGTTGTTCCGAGACGTTCCAAGAGGACAACAAAGGGAATTCCATCAAAACGGTATTCGTGGCAAGTAACCAAAGCACCTTTACCTTTGATTTGTAATGTGACACTTCCTCCTGAGACGTTCACACAAATCAAACATCTTCCTGAATCAGAGCAAGATAAATGGTTTGAGGCAATGCAGGCTGAAATGGACAGTCTAAAGAAACTTCAGGTGTTTATGCCTGCAAGCCCTCCAGCAAACAAGAAAGTCATTGGCACTCGATGGGTCTACAGAATTAAAAAGAAGCCAAATGGTGAGTCGTTGTACAAGGCCAGACTTGTAGCCCAGGGTTTCGCTCAACGTTATCCTGAGGACTATACAAATACTTATTCACCCACAGTGCGGACTGAGAGTGTGAAAATCGCCTTAGCCACTGCAACTATTCTTGGTCTAGAAGTTCTCCAGTTTGATGTTGAAACAGCTTATCTACACGCTGATCTTGATAAAGAAATTTATGTCAAAGGTCCTCCAGGTTTCCGACAGCAAGAAGGGGATACTTGGTTTCTACACAAAAGTCTTTATGGTCTGAAACAGTCTGGTTTAATGTGGTACTTATGTCTTTCTGACAAACTAAATTCAATGGGCTTTATTAAGTCCGAAACAGATGAATGCGTGTTTACAAAAAGATCTGATAATAGGTATGAGATAATTCTTGTTTATGTTGATGATATTGTTTATATTGGTCCAAATAAGCAGATGAGTGAATGTTTTGCTAAAGCTTTACAACAGTTTTTCACAATGAGGTCTTTAGGACATATTAACACTTATTTAGGTGTTCAAGTTACCAAAACTCAGAAGGGGTTCAGTCTTACACAGGAAGATAAGATTGAACAACTATTGCATCACTGCAACATGAAGGATGCTAAACCTGTGAGTATACCCATGCAAACTGACTTTCACAACTTGACACATGAACTGAGTCCTGAGTTCGAGGATCAAACACTTTATCGCTCAGTCATTGGGTCGCTCCTATATATTAGTAGTTGGACTAGACCTGACATTGCACTTAGTGTTAATCTCCTATCACGACAGGTAGGCAAGGCAAAACAGTTTCATTGGACATGTGTTAAGAAATTATTGAGATATTTACAACACACCAAAGACATGAAGTTGTTGTTAGAACCCACACATACTGACTATGCAGAGTTATGTTATGCAGATTCAGATTGGGCAAGTGATAAGAAATCACGTAAAAGCACTTCAGGTTATATGATGTTTTTGAATGGATGTCCTGTTTACTGGCATGTGCGTAAACAGAACTTTGTTTCTTGTTCTTCTACAGAAGCTGAGTATGCTTGTGTTTCAGATGCATGTAATTCTCTAACGTGGTTTGATGCCTTAGTCACAGATATCTGGACACCTCCGATTCAACCAATCACTGTGATGGAGGACAACGAATCTGTGGTTTATATATCTGAGAATCGCTTTACAGGTTCCAGGTCTAGACACATTGACATCCGTTACCAAAATATAAGACAAGCAGTTAAACAAGGTTTTGTCAAATTGCAGTATGTGTCTACACATGACCAAATTGCTGATATGCTGAACAAACCACTTCCTACAGCCCAACATGAGTATCTGCGCAAGAAGATGTGCCTTATCTGATTTTCTGCTTCGCTGACAAAAGAAGGGGATGTCACTGCGTGTTTTTTAGTTTTGCCAGCTTCGCTCATTTCTAGTTGTACATCTCTTTTCTGCTCTGCACCTTATCTTATCTTGTAACCATCCTCTGCTACCAAATGTCGCGGAACAACCATGGTCCATCCACCTCTGGTCGGACTGTTAATTGTTCCACGACAGTGAAGAGGTTTTCCTAGGATTTCCTAGAAAAAAAAAACAAAAAACTGAACATTTCTGTATCTATCAAACCTAGTCTTTTGTACTATCTATCATATGTAGGCTGTAAAGATTTAGATAACTCCATGCAGGAGCAAAGAATTTAGGTTTTGTGTGTGTGTGTCTTTGCAGCTCAGATATCATAGTTTTATAGGGTAAATAAGATGTATATGCCAAAGATAATGAATTGTGGCACCCTTGGTGCTCTCTGAGATTGGTTGTTTGCAAAACAACAACAACAACATTTCATTACCCAAGTAGATAACGTCATCAGTGTTAGAAAGGAGTGGGGCTTGCCTAGATGTTACCTAGCTGGGAAATGAAACATCAACATGAAAACAACCATGCTCAGAGACCACCAGAGACCCCACAGTTCAACCCAAGCTACAAATATTACTTCTATAATGAACTTTATTCTGGTGCTTATGCAAAAGTGTCCATGGTGATGGGAGGCAGTTTCTAAGCATAATGGCAAACCATAGTACACACCAAATGGAAGCCTTGGCCAACTTAGGCCATTCTACTGTATTGAAACTAAAATTCCAGCATTCTGAAACAATACTGCATATGTTGTATTCTCAATAATATACAGGAAAGAAAACATTGGCTTGTATGTTAGTGCCAGATTAAAGGTATTAATTTACAAAGTATGACAAGAGCATGTTTGGTGTACAATTGGGTTTTGTTTGCATTTGTCGCCTTTGTATTTTGAACAAAGTATGCCCAAACCGACCAATATAGATATAGCCACATAGCCAGTTTACATAGTCTGTTTTATTAAAAAGATGTGAAAGCTTCAAATGGTCAAAATCATAATAGGCACCAAAAGTCAATATATTCAAGGCTAGCAAATGAAGGAAACAAGAACATTTGAAAAACCTTTATCACTAGTAAGCACAATCTTGAAAGTCTGTGACAGTTACTCTCTAGATCAATTTACACATATCAGAGATAGAATTTGAGAGTTTCTTTCTCATACTTCTTCCCTCCCTAGACAAGGGATATTTTTCTACAACAAATTTTATTTCTATTCTGTGTTCCCAGAGTATGCTACAAATTCCATCACACATATGGAAGACTGTGATTTGAAATCTATGAAAACTAAGTGATTAAAAACAGGCATTAAAGAAAGAAAAAAATGTTGCACGTGAAACAAAAAAGAAAGAGAAAGAAATGTAATAAATCTCAGTTCTGGTAGTCTAATTTTTATGGAGTGGAGTTGATGAATACACAAAGAAAAGTGAATGTTTGGATTTAATTATTAATTAATTTATTTTATTTTATTTATTTTAATTCCATTTATATCCCACCCTTCTCCGAAGACTCAGGGCGGCTTACAAGCTTAGCAGTAGCCTTCATTCTATGTATATGCCTGCTTATTAGGGCTTTCACACACACCCCAAGCGGCATTATTACAAAGTCAGCTTAATTGCCCCCAACAATCTGGGTCCTCATTTTACCTACCTCGGAAGGATGGAAGGCTGAGTCAACCTTGAGCCTGAAATGTAGCCTGTAGCCTGAAATGGCTACAATGTAAGGCAGAAAATATAAAGAATGGAAATTGCTTTGGAAACAAATATGGAAGGTTCTGAATTAATGAGATCCATGGGAAAGATTACTTGGTCAGGTTATAAAAATGAATGGTTGAAAACAATATGAGAGAATACAGAAAATGGAATTGGGCTATTTGGAGACCAATGAATAAATGAGGATTGTCATGCCTCAGCATATAATTTGTATATATATTGTTGTTGTTCTCTCACCCCATCTAGTGGATGGGGGCCAAATACCAATCTGTATTCTTTGGAAGCAGACCCAAACGTTTTACCCATCAACCCTCACTCCCAAAACAAGTGCATGCTGGGAAAGCCAGACTCCATTTCCTTTAGTATTTGGAAGGAAACAGAAGCACCGGGAAGAATCCAGCCTAATCTGTGGCACATGTTCATCTGGGGACAATATCTACATCCCATACACATAGCACCACTGGTGAGTTTTAGATTTATCTGCATTTGTTAATTGTTATGTTCACCAGCAACTCAATACTGCTTATTTTGTATTTAGGTTCTTATTGTATGTATTTCTATTTTTCCCAGTTTACCCATCCTATTCTTTTAATAAAGCATCCAGATCTATGCAGACAGTCTGTTTTATTGGACTATAGGTGGGTTTAGCTGCATGTCAAGCTGCACACAGAGTAAAGTGTAGTAAGGACAGAACAAGGATGATATTTCTTTGGTGAATATTTTCTTTGAACAAGTGAAATGCATTGAGGTTGTTTGGAGTAGAGTTGATGAGATTCTCAAAAATAAAATCAGAGAGAAATTAAAGAAAGAAAAGCACATATAAATCAATATATGGATATGGTGCAAATGAAGATAATTTATCAAGACAAACAAATATGGAGAAATAAAGTGATTGGTTTCTTGATTCATTTTTTTTTACTCTTGGTGATTTGCAAAATACTGTGATGAAAGAATAGTGTGTTTTTGTTATATAGTATGTATATATACATGCATGCATGGCTCAGGTGATTAAACATTCCTGTCTGCCTTCTTTCTCAAATCAATTTGCATTTATTAAACATCCAGTTATCTTTCACTGGAGAAAAAAGACACCCTTAATATTAGAGTTTCTGTTTTTCAAAATGACTATTTAATTTTTCATCTCATTAAATTGTACTGTAGGAAGTCAGCACCGCCCCCCCCCCCGAGAAAGAAATAGTTTGGGGGATATTAAAAAAAGGCAGAACATTATATTTTCCCAAAGAAAATCTTAAAAGCAGAAACTCAGCAGTCCAGCTCTGTAGAAATGCAGACTTGATAATTTTCTCAGAAAGACGAGCCAGGAACTTTGGAGCTAATGGGATTAGAAATACAAATTAGAAAGACAAAGACCCCACCCAAAATTTAAAGACATGGACTTTAGGATATGATAGGATTAACCCACCACCACTAGAATACCAAAAGGACACATTGAACCTCAGGTCAAAGGTAACTGCACAGGACAGGAACAATGTCAAACAGGAACAACTCCAAATACAATACCCCAAGAAGGTATAAAAACCCATCATTCCCAGCTCCATTTTCCCCGCTTTTCCAGAACTGCATGCTGTTGCTGTTCTGTTCTTAAATAAACTGAACCTTCTTTCCTAAGCAGCCTCCATTTTGTTTATTTACAGCTTGGACTGGACCTGATGAAGATTTTTCCTTCAACAATATAATGATTTTTTCACATTAGGCTTTTTATTCCTGCTTTCCTTTTGAATTTGGTAATCAAATTCCAAATGATACTTAAAAAAGGGGGAAAAGCAATTATCCAGCAAATTTTCTAATGTAAAATTTTAAAAGCTTCAAAATATAGCCCTATTTCTAATTAACACCAAACAACAACAATTTGTAAACTGTCATGGCAGAATGCGAATGGCTTGATTTTCCCAGTTTTCTCCGAAAGTAGTTTTTGTTATTGGAAGGTTTAGCCATCTGACTTTTTATAAAATTTTCAAATAAGAATGGCTGTTTTCATTACTACCATCCACTTGGAAAAAAGGATTCAGTAAAGGAAGCATTACAAGTTTCTATTTACACAGCACACTTAACTGGTTCATTAAAGGGTTAGTGTGTAGTGAGAACAACCAAAAACGGGTCACTTGACCTAGTAAACAATCTTTATCCTCAGGGTGTTAGCTTTAGTTCCAAATAGACTCCCCCTTATAAAGAGTTAAATGAACTATTGTTCAGGGGACACACATGGACACAAAGGTCAGATGTTTTGTCTATTTATCTAAGAAAAAGAAGTAGAAAGAATGATTGGCTGAAAAAAGCAAGCTGCACAGACAAGGTCTGGAGATACAAAACATACTTTTTAAATGCTAGCTGTACTGGCCAACCCATGCCTACTGTTGCTTTCCTAACTAATAAAGAAGAGGCTAATGAAGTCATAAATTCTTGTCACTTCTGACTTTGTGCAGAGGTTCATGGGATATCAGACACATCTGGAGGACTGTGGATTCACCTTTCAACCCAGCCTGTATGAATGTAGCTGCTAGAAGATTTGACTGGCTCAGTGGGTGGATAGATTAAGAGTATTATTGAGGGCTTTTGTGTGTGAATAGGGCATATGAATCACTGAAAGAACCATCTTTTTTTAAGAATGGAAGAATGGAGGATTTCTGTAAGAACAGAAGGGGAAATGTCAGTAAAAATATTATGAAATCAATAGTGGAACATGGGGAAGCAATATTTTCACTATTAGTCTGCAGTCAATGTTGGCCAGAGTTTCTGAAGAGTAATTTATTTTGTCCTATCACTACTTGGAAACAGATTTTCTGTAGTTTCTTGACAAAGGTTGCCACAGAAGATTCATCCATTAGACCAAAGACTACTCAGGGTAATTGACACATACAGTATGGACTGAACTTTTATTGCCTCCTTCGTTGAAGGGATAATGAAGTCCATCCTTCCTCATTCTTCACAAGTTGTGATCCGTTCTGTTATAGGAATGGTAAAACAACCAATCTTATAAATCTAAATTCATTCTCTTTTTCACAACAAAGTCCACTAGCACCTGGAAGGTGATCATCAAGTGATCATCAAGAAGCAGGTACTGATGGAAAGAGGTCTGACACTATTCATCATCATTTAATATATCTTACACAGAAGGATCTCTCCAGAATTGGAAAGCAGTGGATTACCCACACACATAAAATAAATTATTTGTCATTGTGCACTTTTACAATAGTGTCATCTGAAAAAATTTAATCGGAATCAATGTTTAATCAGGAACAGCAAAACTGAGACTATAACTTGTAAGAAACTTTAATAAATCAGCCCCAAATATATTGAAGTGTTCTCTCTCTCTCTCTCTCTCTCTCTCTCTCTCTCTCTCTCTCTCTCTCTCTCTCTCTCTCTCTCTTTCTGAAATTTTGGAGCAAATTAAAAACAAATAAAATTTATAGGTACACCTAGACAGCTTAGATGTCTCCATTTTGGTACTGATGCCTCTTGGACCTTAAATCTGAAATGTCACTGTGAATTAGTTACTGTCTCCAAAGAAAATAGAAGATTCTACCTTCAGGTGAACCATTAAATATGTATCTTCTGAATTTAAAGGAGGCATTTCAAAATGAAAAATGGTTGGCTCCAACTTTTTTCCATTTCTATATTGTACTACATGCCAGAAATGACTTTGAAAATGATTGCCTGTGGGTAAGAGAGAGTGTATACAAACTGCCTCAATTTACATCTCAATAGGCTAAGTTGCTTACATTAATCAACTTCAGGCAGACTTAATGTTAGCCAAATAGGAAACTTTTGTTTAACCTTTCTGACTTTGTTTAGAAAATGTGGATGGTGATATTGTTTCTGGAAATACGGATCCAAATCCATGAAAGATGGTAAGAAAGGCACTGTGGAGTGATAAAGTGCAATCCCATAGCATAACACAAGAAAGGAAATTCCTCACAATGAAGCCTTGGTAGCATTTCTGAGAAACAAAATGACCTGACAATACTTGTCCCATCATGTGGCAGTTCCATCATACTTTCTCCATCTAAGGAATAACAGCCCCATGGCAAAAAAAGAAAGAAATATACAAAGGGCAACTTTTCCTCCTGTCAGAGTAGATGAATGGCATGATATTGACATTTTGTGTGGGTTGTTTGGCAGTTTATTTCACATTTGCACTCTTGTCGCTTGCTGCTACCAAAGATGATGAATAACCTTAAAGGTTTTTTTGTCGCTTCTCCTATTTCATACATTAATTTGCCGGTACAGTTCAGAGCTAGTCCACACAGTCCTTGCTCGTTTGCTTTTATTCTGTCTCCCTAGTTTATGTTTGTTTAGGTCTCCTTTTAGATATGCATCTATATTACAGCAGATTAAAATAAAAACTCTATAAAATTCATCTATACTTCAAGGGAATATTTCTTTTTATATCAAATGTCATGCTCCTGATTCCTTACGTCCTTTATTTGCTTTCTTTTGATTTTCTTCATTATACATATGCATCTGTGCTCATGTATATGTGATTGTGTATACACATACACACACACACACACACACACACCGATACATACACACACACACACACACACACACACACATATATGTGTGTGTGTGTGTGTGTGTGTGTGTGTGTTTTCTGAGGTTTTCGCGGGTGTTCGTATGTGGACCACAGACAGAATCAGCAAGGTCCTCCAAAAACACAACATCAAAACAGCATTCTACACAGACAGAAAAATATCCACCATCCTAAGAAACCCCAAGGACATAATTGGCTTAGAAAACCAAGGAGTATACGAAATCCCATGCACCACCTGCCCCACCACATACATCGGACAGACCAACAGAAGAATAAGTGCACGCATTGAAGAGCACAAAAACTCACTCAGAAAAGGAGAACAAACTTCATCCCTGGTCCAACACTTTGAAGCCACGGGACATGAAATTGATTTTAAAAAAACCAAAACTATCGCCAAAATTGAACATTTTAACAACAGAATAATCAGAGAAGCCATTGAGATAGAAAAACGCCCCCACAGCATAAACAAACGAGATGATACCTCTCGCCTACCAACCATTTGGAAACCCGCCTTGATTGACAGACGAGTCCCAACCACCAAGAATGATAGACCCAAAGTCTTGATAACACCACAGGACATCACCACCAGACAACCATTCAAAAAGCAAATCCGAACCCACAATGATAACGAGGCACAACCACAAAACAGAAACCTAACTACAGCTGCAACATCAGCCACTTTAAACCCCTCCAAACCACACAATAAGCAAACTGACACCCACTATAAAAACATGGCACCACCACAAACACGAAGCCGAACAAAAGCAGCACAACTCACCAGCTGAGGTCTAAGGCTGGCAGCTGAGACCAGCCCATCTACTCAAAACACACCCCCACCCAATCAGAACACACCCACCATTCAAAACACACTCCCACCCAATCAGAACACACTTACTCCCCCACCCAATCAGAGCACACCTCCACCCACAGAACACACCCCCTCTGGCAGTTTAAAAAAGAGGAACAAACAGCCACATGCTTCTCCCAGAAGAAGGAAGCAGAATCCACCAGCCTGATGATGACGGATGGGATTCCGTCGAAACGTCGCCCCTACACTGCGAAGTTGTGTCCGACCCATCGCGACCCTATGGACAACGTTCCTCCAGGCCTTCCTGTCCTCTACCATCTTCTGGAGTCCATTTAGGCTCACGACTACTGCTTCAGTGACTCCATCCAGCCACCTCATTCTCTGTCGTCCCCTTCTTCTATTGCCCTCAATCTTTCCCAGCATTAGGCTCTTCTCCAGTGAGTCCTTCCTTCTCATTAGGTGGCCAAAGTATTTGAGTTTTAGCTTCAGGATCTGGCCTTCTAAAGAGCAGTCAGGGTTGATCTCCTCTCTCTATATATATTGAAATAGCAACACATAAATGCATACATACAAAGGATAAATAAAAAGTAGTGACTCCTGTGTTATAGCTCATCAAGTGATGGCAGTACTGACATGCTAGGAGTTCTGATGTGTTTTTAGCTATTTATTGCTTCACTTCAGTTGGCAGGAAGTTGCTGTGAGACAAGGTTGTGTGGCTATTGTTTTCAAAATGGAAGCCTGTGTTGAGTGGTTGCCAGTATGCTTTAAGCAATGTGCTATAATTGGACTTTTAGCTGCCAAAATAGTTTTTTCAAGTGAAATTGATTGTCATTCCTTTCAGAAGGGAGTCCCTATACCACTATTTTCCATATAATTTGAGAATATATAAATACTTTCATTGCTTAATTGGAAGACAAACATTGGATTGTGAGGCAGACTTAGGTAATTTATCTAAGAGATTAGATGTTTGTCTGTCATGTGTTTTACAATCCATTCAAAGGAGTCTGCAACTTTCTTGGTATCCTGAGATTCAGATCTCAAGCCAAACAACATCAGGAATAATGTAAATACTGTAAGTGAGTAAATAAATAAAGGAAAGTCAAAATTCAACCGAAGGAAATTCTAAAGTTCTTGAGAAGGAGGCAAGGAAAAAATATTTTCCCGTGTCCCACAGAGAAATAAAACTTTCAGAGTAAATGGAATGTTGGTTTTAGTTAGTAGAAGCTGCATATCATAACCTAAATTGTGTAGATAACCTTGAGAAACTCAATTTTAATGTCATTAGAAAATGAAGGTAATTTCCATTTAAATTGTTATCAAATCATAGTTCCTGTGGTTAATTATTCTCTCATTTTAATTCTAAAAAACATCCACTCAAAATTAAGCAATTGAATTGGCCAATAATACTTTTCATTTATCAATCAAATGTTTTAGGTCCCCAAAGGAAAAGCAAACCACCTCTTCTTTGATAACTGCTTTGTTATGGAAAACAGAAATAATGCAATATTAATTGTATTCTTTCTTTGAATCCCAGCTCAAGTCATTGACATGTAGCTAATTTTAAGATATGCATCCCTGAATAATTTATGTCTGGTGCTATAAGTAGGAACAGATGTGGTAAGATGCTATTATATATTTTTCCCAGTAACACCAGTGTTGTTGAAACATCAATTAACTGGGCCTAGAGATGGTTGTGTAGCTGAGAAACACTCTGCAGGCATATGTGAGATGGGTGGTAAATGAATGAAGGACAGAACTTCCTTCCTCTTGAAGTCACACATTGAAGGGTCCTTGGAATTTAAATAGAAACAGGGGTATACCTAGAAAGCTTTGCTAAGCATGCTTCTGCCCATGTATTATGAACATCAAGAGAAGTTCTGCTAAGAATCTAGCCCCTTTGAGATGTTAGAGTAGTCTAGAATGGAAGTCAGGCTTTTTTGGTGTAACCCTCTGTTAACATACTGCCTCTGGAAGTATACCCAGCCCTAACTCACTTTGCATTTCAGAAGACCCCTAACATTGTTTAATTTTAACAAGTCTTCATATGAAGTACAACTGGCCATCTGAGTGTATTGCTATTATTCTATTATTAATATTACATTTCATGGGCTTAATATTTTTAGATGTAACATCCAAGGGTGTTTTTTTTAAAAAAAAAATTGGTATTGGAAAGAAACAAATAACTGGATGAAAAGGCTATGGTCACAAAACATGCTTCATCAGTTCATGTGAAGAGTACACTTCATTCACATAAATTAAAGTTATTTGGGTTAAGGCTAGATTTGGTTTTCATTCTGATAGCCAAATCTGGCCCTAGGTTCTGTCATGGCTTACTTTTTCCAATGAAGCAATCAAGTCAGAAGATCATTTCAAGCTCATTTAATACTGTGATAATGTAGGGTCTGCTTATAAAAAGGGACTCTGGAATAAAGGCTTACATTTATTTTTATATTTAGCACAACAAAGAACTTCAAAATAAAAGTTGATTGGTTTAGAATTAACCATCTCTCCAGTTATATCATAAGAATCAAAGCATCCAATGTAGGTGAGCATAGCCAATACCATAGAAATGAGCATTGTATTCTGAGTCAAAGTAAAAGAAACATTTGCAAAGGAAAAACATCAGACTAAGTATGGGTGAAATACATTCTCAGGCTTCCCAACTTTCTGGAAAATGAAACTTTTATCTACAATGCAGCAAATTCTCTCCTGCCAATTCTGGTTTCTAAAAGGGAGGCTTTTCTTGAAAGTTAAGGCTAATGGCAAATTATTACCTGTAGATATCCCAGACTCCCAAAAGACCTTTTTTGATTCCTATATTAAAAATTACAAAGTTCTCCCTTCCTGTCTCTAGTGATAACATTTCTGCAATTGTAAAATCTGCTTTCCTCTGCCTGCAAAAGACCTTTTTGATTCCCATATTAAAAGTTTAACACTTCTGCCTCCCCCCCATCTGCAATTGTAAGGTCACATTCCTGCATTCAGTTTAACACTTCTGCCTTTCCTCAATCTGCAATTGTAAGGTCACATTCCTGCATTCAGTTTAACACTTCTGCCTTTCCCCAATCTGCAATTGTAAGGTCACATTCCTGCATTCCATTTCTGCCTCTGGTGATAAAACTCTTTCTTCATTTACAACCACATTCCTGTCTCTGATGATTCTTCATTCACATTTGTATATAACAAGACTTGTTTCATGTAATTGCCCATGCCTCAAGATATGGCTTCCTGTCTCCTGAAATTGTCTCTGCTTCAAGATTATGTCTTTCAAGTCATGTCTTCCTGTGATAACCTTTTGTCTTCCCTGTTAGCATTTGTATATGGTCCCTGTCTCCTGCAATTATCTCTGCCTCAAGTTATGTCTTCCTATGATAATCCTTGTCAACTTTGTTAACATTTGTATAAGATAGCTATGCATTATTGTTTCCTGTAATGACCTTTGCCCTCTTCATTAGCAGTTCTCTGTTAGCATAAACTATGTTTTATTGTTTCCTGTGATGACCTTTGCTCTCTTCATTAGCAGTTGTATACAATGAGTTATGTTCCATATGTTGCTCCCTCATGAGTATGTTTCCCCCTCCCAAATGAAACAGCCTAATAAAAAGAGGGTGTGCGGAGCTGTTCGGGGGCAGACCATCCACCCCGGGCACTCTGTGCTCTCTCACCTTGAACAAACTTGTGTTGGTGCCTCAGTTTGTCCTAGGACTCTGTTCCTGAGCTATCGCAGTTCCCAAGTGTGACCGTTGGAACGTCCGGCACACTGGGTCGGTGGCAAAGGGCAAGATCCTTCCATATTCAAGGTGTTCACCCTTGCGAGCGTCCCTCTAAATTCTCACCCCTGTTACGGGGCTCTAAGAGTTGAGGCCAGAACCCTGATCAACCGCTCAGCGCAACAATTACCAATAAATTTGGGGGAAAAAACAAATTTAAAATACAAGAAAACCCATGTTATTTAGCCAGTGCAACAGTACTACAAAAACCATATTTCAAGTATTACAAAGTCCATCCTGTGTGGCACTCAATATAGCTTATTCTGCTATATTGAATTCAGTCTGTTTCATTAGCTTATCATTCAATGTCCTACAGTATCTGAATCTAGAAAATATATTAATTCAGAAACCGGATTCAGTTATGTTGTATGATTTCAAGATGTAATGTGTGATACTTTAAAACCTATTGAAGGGATTTTATTGTGCTTAAACTTGATGTTAGTAAATATTGATATTAGTAGTGATACTTTGTAATCATGTAACCTACAAAGCTGCTTGCGCATAAACAAATATATATATAATTTGTTTATGCGCAAGCAGCTTTGTAGGTGCTTTATATTGGGAAATTAGTTATATAAAAGCAAATGTTTTATGCTTTAGGTACAGGGGATTGCTTACATGAAAAGAGCATGGTGAGGGGAGGGGGGAAAAGGAGCAGTGATGGAGCCTGGGTTGTTGTGTGTGAGTCATCATGTAGAAATTATTTTTCTGTACCTTTTGGTTCCTAGTACCAAGACCAGATCTCTTTGTTCTGAAGGGGTATAAAAGGTGGAAGATATCTTTCCTGGTTGTTGCCTTCATCTCTCTACCAGCCACGAAGAGAGATGTGGCCACCCAACTCCATTTTGATCAAAATAAAAGTTATTTGCTTGCTGAAACCTCAGCTGAGGAGTTTCTTTTGGTTCTTTTAAATTCCTGAGTAATGCTGGGGCAATTGTGAGGCTAAGTGTAAAACCTTACACTATAACAGGGCTTTTTATAACACAAGCCTGTAGGAACATCATAACACAAATCTACATTTCTCCATGGGTGTACCAAGCTGCTCCCATGGACATAGTCTTTCCCACTTCCCTCCCAGCATTTGCAGTTGTGTTTCTGTTCAAAAAAGAGAAGCACAATTGAAGCCCCAACCTTTTGAACATGCTTATGCCATTGACTGATTTACTTGAACACTGCTGTTATACTGCCTAGTCTTCATTCCTTGATGTCCCACTTCTTCTGCAAGCAAAGTCCTTGGCTATAAGTACACCCACCCCCCATTTTCATTTCCTGGCATATTTAGGGCCTACCTGCTTCCTAGAAACAAATAAAATGGAGGCTGAGACTTCACATACTGCCGGTGCACCTTCTTTAGTTTTCTGTAAAGCCTGGTTATGACATGAACAAAGTTGGAAGGAGCAAACGCCACCAAGAGATGTATCTATAGACACACTGGTATCTTATGGGCGGCAATTGGGACCCCCTGGGAACCAAAAAGAGGAGAATCCTTAAAATTTGTAGGTGAATGAACAGAAGGGGCTGCTACAAACTTGGGAGATGTAAACAAAACATTTTTATAAGGGAGGGATCTGTATGAACATATATTTTGATGATATATTTTAAGTAGAGGTTGAATATTGCCAATCTACCAGGGAATATCCTCTGTAATACTTCTCAAATTTCTCAGTTGGACATCTCCCAGAAAAAGAGAATATAAAACCAGTAAACCTTTTCAACACTGCACACCATCAAATAATTACAAATAATGGTCCGGATACTCTTGTGTTGAAGGTGCTTGAGATCTCATCAGAAAACACCATCTTGTCTTTGAGACCTTGTGCGGTCTTGGATGAGAATGTGAAAACTGCTAGATATCATGTAGAATATTGGTGTTCTCACAAAAGATCTTGTAAGAAAATAAGGTTCTTTCACACAAGACATTTTGTGGCTTTATCCTAAGATCTGGATCTTACAATGTTCCAGACATTTTTCAATTTAACAATTAATTTAAATGTGGGAAATGTGTGCTGTTTTGCAGAGAAGAGACTTCCTGGTGATTGCCTATGTTACTAATTTTGAATATATACAACACATAAGCATACATATACAATTGAGGCATCATGTCTGTCAATATTATAAGATTTGTTAGAAAATTAGCACTGAACTAGCAATATTATTTCTTCCTGACAGGTTTTTATTTAAGAGCTATGCAGAAATGACTTTCAGTGAATTCAGCGGAAGCTTGTTGCACCTGACAAAATAAGAGCTGATCTAAGTGCTCTGAATGCAAATGTGTTTAAAACATTTGGGGAGGAGATTAGCAATAAAATGAGAAATAATGGAAGGATCTCCAGCAGAGAGTTTAAGTAATACAAAGAGAATCGGAGCCATTCTTTTCTTAGGCTTATTTAAAATCCTTCAAGGTAAACTCCTGTTCAAGAAGCTAGGAAAATGTTAGCTCCTGATGAATGCTTTTATCGCAGGAATATATTTGGAAATGTTACATCTTCTGTAGCCAAGGTTTCAGGGCAGATTAAATTGGAAAAAAAAACAGATTAAAAATACAACCCCACAATACAATGCTAGTGAACATTAAAATGTAAAGATTGATAAATGCCAAGGAGCAAATTATAATGCCTAGGATTGATTGATTGATTGATTGATTGATTGATTGGTACAAAAAAGAGCATAGTAGAGAAAAGATAAATTTCCTCAGCAAGGTAATCCAGAACTAGGCAACCATCATCAAAAATGTTCTTTCAAAGTACTCAGCTGGGTGCTGTGTCAGGAGAGGAGATGCTAAAAAGAACTTTAGAAGTATATCTATGGAGATTCTCAGTCATCCTGGTCATAGATGTCTCAAAGGTTTGAAAGAAGAAAAAAAGAGTTCATCTATATTAGAATTGAACAGCCTTCCCTCAGCACAGGGGGAGGAATATGACCCCACCTATCTCCTGTCTACAATGCTGTCCTTTCAGCAATTCCAAAAAGATTTTGCAATCATTTGAATTCTGATTCAGGTGACCTAGAAGACACAAGTAAACCTTCAAGTGGCGTCAATGGATCTCAGAGAGACTGCTAATGACCAGATGACTGCAAAGAAATACAATCCTTTCATCCTCTCCCCCCAGCTTGTCAGAACCTATCCTTTTACCTTCTCACCATCCAGTCACAACTGATGAAGCTTCTTGGATGAGAACGAAACATCTTCTTCTTCCTCAAAACCAACCAAGCAAACAGTCTAGTTCAGAGGTCCCCAACCTTTCTGGGTTGGTGGCCTGGAGGGAAAGGGAAGGGCAGGTGTCTTTTTGCACACATGTGCACAGGTGAACAGAGCCATGTGCACACCGCAAACAAGGCTGCGAGTGTACGTGATGCTCATTCCGATGCTAGCACTCATGTGATGCTCTTGATGATGCTAAGGCCTGTGCGATGCTAGCACCCATGCAACACTTGCAGATATGCTAACGCCCACACTGGCCAGCCACTCACATGGCCTGGTGGCCCACCTGGTAGTGGGCTGCAGCCCACAGTTTCAGAACCCCTGGTCTAGTTGCCTTTTTTAAAAAAAGCAGTTTTGAGACAACCTCAGAAGAACCTGAGGGGTATCAGTACAGTATAGTGGCTAAGACTGGGGTTAAGGCTAAGCTTAGAGAGAACCAAGTTCACGTTTATCCTCAACTATTGAGCTCATTGTCATTCTTAGTCCAACCTACCTCACATGGATGTTGTTATGAGTAAAAGGAAAGGATATAAATCTAACAAGGCAAATACAAATCAGTTCCCTAGTTTTCAAACTGATAATTTTTTTTAAAAAAAAATAACAACCCAATACCAACTCATCAAATATGTGACATAATGTAAATTAAGGAAATTTTACTTATTTGTATTTTATTTATATCCCACCTTTATTCCTTTTTTATAAACAACTCAAGGTGGCAAACATATCTAATACTCTTTCTTCCTCCTATTTTTCTCACAAGAGACTGACATGGATCCATGGGTCTATAACACACTGAAACATGCATATAACTTACTTGGAAGATTGTGAAGACTTTTGTACATGTGAGGCTGAGAGTAATCATGTGACTAGTCCTTTGGCTTTCAAGCAGGACCAAAATATCATCCCTAAGTTCTACAAAAAAAGATACATTTACCCTGAAAGAAAGCATTAATTATAATTATGCCTAGTATGAAATGTCTAGTATAGTGGTCAGGATATTGTATTAGAAGCAGAAGATGCAGGTTCAGGTCCATGTTGATCTGAAATAAGCCCTGCTTTTTCACTAAGGCTATTCTCAGTGATGGTGGCCTGGTGGTTGAGATACTGGGCTTGTTGACTGGAAGTTTGGCAGTCTATAACCCAAGCTTGATAGGGTGAACTCCTGTTTCTGCCCCAGCTCCTGCCCACCTAGCAGTTCGAAAGCATAAAAATGCAAGCAGATAAATAGATATAACTTAGGTAGGAAGATAACAGCGTTCTGTACACCTTGGCTGTCTTATAGTTACGCTGGCTGCACAATCACTGAAGGGTCTTCACATAATGCTGGCTCCCTTGGCTAGGAAACAGAGATGAGTACCGCCCCCTAGAGTCAGACAAGGACAAGGAAAAGCTTTACCTTTTTTATTCTCAAGTGAAGAAAAACTGAATTCCTTTCTGTGCCCGGCTGATCTCCCCCCAAAAAAGCAAGATGTCAGTCTCATAAATCTAACCAAGTTAGGCTTATTTTGTTTCCCTAGTTGATCAAGAAAGAATGATTGCTTCTGATTTCAAGTCTCCTTCTGACCCATTCAATTTTCATGACATTCTACCAGTGATTTTAGGATCCATGAGAAGTACCAATGTAGCCACTCATCCCCAAGGCTGTTATTGCAGCTTCATCTTCTCACACTTTCTGTTAAGAGCCCTAGTTGTTAATCGATTCGGAAGATTATTACAGTACAGTTGCTAGCTTCTATGATGCTTTTTTTAAAAAAATAGTGAAACTGCTGCTGGACAGCAAAAATAGGTTAATTAGGTGACTCGGTTTGTAGCCACTGTGTCAGAGCATATGCCAATGATTTAATAGTTATTGCAGAAATAATAATAGAGATCAAGTAGGCTTTTTTTTTGCATTAGTGAAACTCATGGAGCATGGTGCACATCAAGGTTACGTCGCAGAAATCTCCCATTTTTTTACACAGGGAAGTTGAGTCTGAAATGTTAATTCAAGAATCGAGGTGAAAACCCCTGCAATCCACTAATGGAAGGGTGCTTTCTACCAGTATTAGTGTTTGATTTTTGTTTTGTTTGATTTAACTTAGTATGTTTTATGAATCCAGACATTGCAACCTGTAAACTATGGGGGACGCTTTAGACTGAGGTATGAACCCTTGGGCTTAATAAGAATGGTTAACTAAAAAATTAACAGAAATGCTGCTTCGGTCAATTTGTGAATTGACCGATTTCAGGATAAAGAAACACTTTCGGGTTATGATTTTTCCACACGGTAGGTCCAATTTTTAGAAATTACATCTAATGGAGAAGTCTGTGGAAAATAGTTACTGTATCTGAGCTACATTACTTCAGATATCAACTAGATAATAGCAAATAGACTGTCTGTCTGTCTGCCTGCCTGCTTATCTCTGTCTGTCTGTCTGTCTGTCCGTCCGTCCATCCATCCATCCATCCATCCATCCATCCATCCATCCATCCATTATCTATCTATCTATCTATCTATCTATCTATCTATCTATCTATCTATCTATCTATCTATCTATCTATCTATCTATCATCTAACTTAGATACTACTTAATAATCAGTTTGGTGTTTGCAGCCAAGATATGGTAGCTGTGCAGCCAAAATATACATTTTATATATTGTTACAATGCTTTTGAAAACTAATTATTTTGAAGACTTGTGTAGATGGGTCTGTGTCTTATACATATATAAGGCCTATCACTCATATGTATATTTCTATATAAATGCTAATGCTTTAAAAGCCATGCCTTTGAATTGCACAATCACTTGCATATTCACCAATGAAAATTGTACCAAACTAGGAGACAAAGACAGTTCAGAGTTCTTCGATATAAGCTCTAATAATGTTAGAATGAAATGACAACCGAAAGCAATTATTTCTTGCCCCCTCCCGCATACTTGATGCCAGATCTGAGAAGCATGCCTCCATCCTCATTCTTCCCAAACAATCCCAAGATAATCTGATTCTAGATCACAGAGAATAAGAGTTAAGAAAAGGTATTGAAAGAGAAATCTTTCTTGCAGCTGAATTTTAACAGAATAGTGCAGCCAACCATAGATTTACAGAATACTACTCATTACTAGCAAATAAGATGTTGAAAACTAGCTGAATAGAAATATTGATTTCAGTATAAAGGACATCTAAAGGAGACTGGGATCTCCTTCTGAGTATCTCTGATTTACTTCATTGCCCCTGAAATGAAATCTATATGAAATAGCAGCCTATACTCTATGAGCTAACATAGGAGGTGAGCATCATAGAAGTGTTGAATTCCTTTCTTAATAACATAGTTATTGGTTCATGCAGAATAATGATGATGATGATGAAGAAGCTGAAACTTATTATTTTATCTGTTTGTTAATTAGGGAGCAATCAACATAGGTAATCTTTGACATACAACCATTTGTTTAATGACCATTCAAAGTTACAATGGTACTATAAAAAGTGACTTATGAGCACTCCTTAGGCTTATAGCCATGGTGGTGCAGTGGTTAGAATGCAATATTGCAGGCTAATTCTGCCCACTGTCAGGAGTTCGATTCTGATTGGCTTAAGGTGAATGCTCCAACACTGGAAGTTTTTAAGAAGAAACTGGACAACCATTTGTTTGAAATGGTATAGGAATTCATGCCTGAGCAAGGGGTTGGACTAGAAGACACCCAAGGTCCCTTCCAACTCTGTTGTTGTTGTTGTTGTTGTTGTTGTTGTTGTTGTTGAATCAGCCTTCCAACCTTCCTAAGTCAATAAAATAAGGGCCCTGATTGTTTGGGGCAATATGCTAACTCTGCAAATCACTTAGAGAGGGCTGTAAAAAGCACTATGAAGCAGTATATAAGTTTAAGTGCTATTACTATTATAATCATCATTGCATTTCTGCCATCATGTGATCAGAATTGAGGTGCTTGTCAATCAGCATATGTTTACAACAGTTGCAATGTCCCAGGGCTGCATGATCACCATTTATGACCTTCCCAGGGGGCTTCTGACAAGCAAAGTCAATGGGGGAAGCCCTTTGAAGCCATGTGATTCCCTTAATGGCTGTGGTATTTCACTTAACAACTTAACAACTGCAGCAAAACAAGTTGTAACATAGGACATGACTCAGTGATTTAATTTTCAGTAATAATGGTGATTGTAAGTCAAGGACTACTTGTAAGGGCAATAGTGAGTAGCAAATTAAACAGTGGTTAAGATTAGACTATCAGAACATTTGGCCTGGCAGCACACCTTATCCTAAATAAAATTAAAATGATACCCCAAATCAAGGAAGAGAGTTTACTGCTGTGATCAAAGAAGAAGCAGAAGAAAGTTCTTTAATAATAATAATAATAATAATAATAATAATAATAATAATAATAATAATAATAATAATAATAATAATAATAATAATAATTGTTGGACTAAGCCTGCATGTTCCGTCCCATTTAACCTTCCCTCCCTCCTTCCTTCCTTCCTTCCTTCCTTCCTTCCTTCCTTCCTTCCTTCCTTCCTTCCTTCCTTCCTTCCTTCCATAATAGTGACTGAAGAAAAGGGAAATCTTTCCTATCAATCTAATTCACATTAAGAAAAACAGAACTTGTATGTACAAGAAAAGGAGCAGATGTATTGTAGAGCTGCATGGCATTTGTTAATTCTAAATCCTGATTGTATATTAGTCAGGTTTGACAGGTGAAAATAAAAGAACTCACTAAGCTGTGTTCTATATTTCACTTTGATATTAGAAAGCACTATTACGGACATAATCTGAGAAAAAAATAAAAGAAATTATGATATTGATTAGGAGACCACTCAAGTATTAAAGCAAAGAACAGAATTGCAAGTTTTATTGTATTTGCATGGATTTTATACCAGAAGAACATTAGCACAGCCTTTATTTTAATCTAGGCTTTGAGAGTTTAATCAGGAAGTGGGTAGAGCATCATTTCTCACAAATGCCCTGAGATAACTAAAACTTTTCCCTGATAACTTCTGCAGCAAGGAAGCTTCTACTAATGCTCTCCAAACATGGAAACACTTGATTCCTAAAACAAAATGACTGAACATTCAAAATTTTCCTATATTTCACTATTCCATTGATTAATTACCAATAATTAACTAGAATTAATAATTAATTGGGATTAATTATTTGTAATGATTAATTAAATGTTAATGCTAATGATTGATTGATGAGTGGATCTATGACAGAGCTAATGGAAAGGCACTCTTTCTATGGGTTACATGTTTTTTTTCTTGTTTTTATGTTTTTCATTTAAATTGGTTGTTTTTAGTATATGGTTTTGTTTCCCATATACTAACAGTTTTATTAGATAAATCTTCCAGAGTCACTATGTGAGATGATGGTTGAAAAAGAAGGAAGGAAGGAAGGAAGGAAGGAAGGAAGGAAGGAAGGAAGGAAGGAAGGAAGGAAGGAAGGAAGGAAGGAAGGATATAATGCCATGTTGGCTTATAGCAGATGTCTGGGTTAATTGTATGCTCTCAAAATAGCCCAAAAGCTTAAGCATCCCTTGGTTGGAATTTTTCAGACTCTGAAATGAAGCATTGTTGCTGTGCAGTTAACCTCTATGACTTTTATCAGAACTATGAACAGATAGAAGGCCTGTTACATTTTCTGTAGCACCAACCCATCCATTAAGTCGAATAATGAACAGGTTAAAAATGTGTGAATTTCTTTTATTGACTTTGGTCTGAATATAAGTGTTGTGACTCAGGGTCAGCCTGTGGGTCCGACAGCCGGCTCCGATGTATCGGAGGACTCAGATGTGGGGGAGGAGGGAAACGAACCGGCTGATGATGATTTGGAGACTTTGCAGAGTCCTCAGCCGGGAACCTCTGCTCAGCTGTGTGAGCCCGAGAGTGCGGAGGATGATGACCCACAGCTGGCCCTGTTCAAGGACGCCCGACGCAGGAGGCAGTCGAGCAGGGACAAACAAAGGAAGGCTATGGGACTCCTCGGGAGGAGGCACAGGGAGACCACGCCCTGAGCTCTCTATAAAAGGAGTGTTTGGGGAGGGGCTGGTTGCTGAAAGCAACTCTTTTGCTTGAGAAGATAAGCTCTTGTGTGTTTACTATTAAATCTTGGCAGAAGCCTTTTAGCCTTGGACGCTTTCCAGTCTCTTCTTTTGATTAGGGGTGCGAGAAGAGGGCTGGTTCAGAACAGTTTGCTTTCAGCCACCCACCCCTTAATACTACGATGGAGCAGCTTCTTGCCGAGAATGCCCAGCTCAACCAGCAACTCACCTTGCTGGCCACTCAGGTGGCACAACTGCAGGCTCAGGTACATGCTGCCCCCCCACCCAGGAGGAAATGTCAGATAGCTATGCCGGATAAATTTGCTGGTAAACCAGAACTGTTTCCTGCCTTCCTGGGACAATGCCAGCTTTATATCAGCGTGAGAGCAGCTGATTTCCCCACTGACCGAGATAAGGTGGGATTCGTGTTGAGCCTTCTGTCGGGAGATGCAGCTCGTTGGGGCACGCCTCTGTTGGCACAGCCTAGCCCTTTGTTGGATAACTTTGGGGGGTTTTGTGACCATATGCGCCTCATGTACGAGGACCCGATTAAGGCGCAGACCGCCACCCGACGCCTGAAAGCTTTGAGGCAGGGTCAGCGCCCTCTACAGGCCTATATCAGCGATTTCCGGCTGCTTAGCCAGGATTCCGCCTGGAATGAGGCTGCGCTCGTGGATGCCTTTCAGGATGGCTTGTCAGAGGAGATGTTGGATGAGCTGGCCCGCGTGGACATTCCCTCAGACCTGAATGGGCTGATCCATCTTTGTCTGCGGATCGATGCCCGGCTGCAGCAGCGTAAGAGTCGCCGTGCCACCCCACAGACCCCTGCCGCCCCTGTTGTGCGTGAGCCCCCAGTCCAGAGGGAGGAGCCAATGGAGCTGGGTGCCGCCAGGTCCCGTCTATCGGTGACGGAAATGGACAGACGACGATCGGAGGGGTTGTGTTTTTACTGTGGGGACCCTGGACATTTGGCTGCTTCTTGCCCGAAGAAGCGTCAGCGGGCGTCAGTGACCAAGCCTGCCCCGAGAAAGTCCCCTGCTTTGCTATCGGGAAACGGCCCGAGCCCGATCTAGACGGTGTGAAAGATCGGGCGACCCACAACGATCACGCCGAGCGACGCCGTTCCGACGGTGCCTGTGAACCTCCACGGCATTTGATTCTGGAGGCACGACTGATCCTCCCTGGCAAGCCAGAGGGGATTCCGGTCCATGCCTTAATTGACTCTGGGGCTACCACTAACTTTATGGATTCGGCCTTTGTGGCCAAATGGGCTGTTCCCCAGTGTCCGGTGGATCCGCCCATGCTTGTGGAGACCATCGATGGTCGAGTGCTCCTGTCCGGGCCTATCACGGCCGCCACGCAACCCGTGTGTATGGCCATCAGTACCCATGTGGAGGCCATTCAGTTTTACGTCACTTCGGATCTGCACTTCCCCGTGGTCTTGGGACTGGCGTGGCTCCGGGCGCATGATCCACAGATCTATTGGTCTCAGAACTTGGTCACCTTCCCAAGTTTGCAGTGCGTGGACCACACCCGCCATATCTGTGCCGGCCAGGTGGAGGGTTCCCCAGGGGTTTCCTTGCCTCCCGAACTGTCCGACTTTGCTGACGTGTTCAGCGAGTCAGAGGCGGACCAATTACCCCCGCACAGGCCCTACGACTGCTCCATTGACCTAGTCCCTGATGCGCCTCTCCCAGTGGGGCGTTTGTACTCCATGTCGGAGCCCGAGTTGGCTGCATTGCGGGACTTCCTGACAAAGAACTTGGCTCGTGGTTTCATCCGGCCCTCGTCCTCGCCAGTGTCTGCGCCCGTGCTCTTCGTCAAAAAGAAGTCGGGCGAGTTACGGCTTTGCTGTGACTACCGGAAACTCAACGCCATCACGGTGCGTAACCGCTACCCGCTGCCCCTCATCCCCGAGCTCTTGGACCGACTCCGGGAGGCTAAGATCTTCACGAAACTGGACCTGCGTGGAGCTTACAACCTCGTCAGGGTTCGGCCGGGTGATGAGTGGAAGACGGCGTTTGGTACTCGCTATGGACATTTCGAGTACACGGTGATGCCGTTTGGCCTGACCAACGCCCCCGCTGTGTTTCAGCATTTTATGAACGACATCTTTCGGGATCTGTTGGACCAGTTTGTTGTGATTTACCTGGACGACATCCTGATTTACTCCCCGTCGCGTGAAGCGCATCATCAGCATCTCCGTCAGGTCCTGCAGCGCCTCCGGAAACATCGGCTGTTTGCCAAGTTGGAGAAGTGCCAGTTCTACCAGGTGACCATTGATTTCTTGGGCCACCGCATTTCTCCTGAGGGCATCGCCATGGAACCGAGTAAAGTTGAGTCGTTGCAGAGTTGGCAACCCCCGCGTCGCGTGAAGGATGTTCAGCGACTTCTTGGATTTGCCAACTACTATCGGACATTCATCCCTGGCTTTGCTGCCTTGACAGCCCCCCTCACCCGGCTCCTGCAGAAGAAGACTCGGTTCCAGTGGAACGCCCCCGAACAACAGGCGTTCCAAGCTTTGAAGGACGCCTTCATGAAGGAGCCCATCTTGAAGCATCCTGACCCGCAACGGCCGTTTGTCGTGGAGGCGGACGCCTCCGACATTGCCATTGGGGCCGTGTTGCTCCAGGCAGCGACGCCCAACGGTACCCTTTTCCCTTGCGCGTATCACTCTCGGAAATTGAATCCCTCGGAGCGCAACTATACCATCTGGGAGAAGGAGCTGCTGGCCATCAAGGCGGCGTTCGAGGCTTGGAGGCATCATCTGGAGGGGGCGCGGCATCAAATCGAGGTCCGGACGGACCACAAGAATCTGGAAAGCCTGCAGACCGCTCGGAATTTGAACCAACGCCAGATCCGGTGGTCCCTCTTCTTTGCGAGGTTTGACTTCCGGGTGCAGTACATACCAAGCGGGCACAACCAGAGAGCGGATGCTCTGTCCAGGAAGCCCGAGTACACCCGAGTGGAAGACAAGCTTCCGCCCAGGACCGTGATCCCCGTCGAGTCTTTTGCTGCGGTGCGGGAGCCGGTGGATATACGGGCTCGGATCCGGGAGGCGCAGCAGCAGGAGGCGTGGGTGGCTCAGCGGAAGGAAGAGGTGGGGCCAGATTCGCCTTGGTCGGTCACGGATGGACTCCTGTATTATCGTGACCGGCTCTATGTTCCAGGAGGGCCACTCAGGGGACTCGTCCTCAGCCAATGTCATGATAACCCGGCTGCGGGGCATTTTGGCCTGTTCAAGACTCTGAACCTGGTCTCCCGTACGTTCTGGTGGCCCCGAGTCCGACACGATGTCCAGTCTTATGTCACCTCCTGCGTCCCATGCAGGCAGGCCAAGTCAGCGACAGGGGCCCCGCCTGGTTTACTGCAGCCTTTGCCAACGCCCAAGAGACCCTGGGGGGCTGTGTCCATGGACTTTCTGACGGATCTACCCCCATCCTCCGGCTTCACGACAGTGTTTGTGGTGGTGGACATGTTGACCAAGATGGCGCACTTCATCCCCTGTCGCGGCTTACCGTCAGCTCGCGCCACTAGTCGCATGTTCATCCAACAGGTGTTCCGGCTGCACGGCCTTCCCGATAGAGTCGTCTCCGATAGGGGGGCCCAGTTTACAGCCCGCTTCTGGCAGGAGTTGATGCGGGCGTTGGTCATTAAGGTTTGCCTCTCGTCCGCGCATCATCCTCAGACCGACGGGGGTACCGAGAAGGTCATCGGCATCTTAGAGCAGTATCTGCGCTGCTACGTTAACCTGCAGCAGGACAATTGGGTGGACTATTTGGCCATAGCCGAGTTTGCCTTTAACAACTCGCAGCACACCTCCACGCAGATGACACCGTTTTTGGCCAATGTGGGTTATCACCCCCGGTTTTTCCCCCTTTCTCCCGTGGACTCACCGGAGCCGGCAGCGAACGAATTCATGGCGGAGTTACAGGCGATCCATCGGTTGGTGCGACGGCAGCTGGAGAAGGCCAAGGCCGACTACAAGAGGTTCGCCGATCGGTCGAGAAGGGATACGCCTCCACTATCGGTGGGGGATCGGGTCTGGCTGTCCACCAGGAACCTACCATCCACTCGGCCGGCGAGGAAGCTGGACCACCGTTACCTTGGACCGTTCCCAGTCGAGGCCGTCATCAACCCGGTCGCCTATCGTTTAACTCTGCCACGTTCCCTGCGCGTGCACCCCGTCTTCCATCGGTCCTTGTTGGTCCCCGAACAACCGGCTTGTCCACCTCGCCAAGCGGAACCTCCCCCATCAGGACCTCGTGATGGCGACAGCACCCCCGAGTACGAGGTCGCCAGCATCAGGGATTCCCGCTGGCTGAAAGGTCGCTTCCAGTACCTGATCGAGTGGAAAGGGTACGGGCCGGAGGACTTCACATGGGAAGACGCGACCGCCGTTCATGCCCCTGCGTTGGTGACTGCGTTTCACGAACAGTTCCCATCCCGACCGCATCCGGATCGGCAGACCCAGGGGAAGGGCCCTGCGGTGCGGGATAGTGTTGTGACTCAGGGTCAGCCTGTGGGTCCGACAGCCGGCTCCGATGTATCGGAGGACTCAGATGTGGGGGAGGAGGGAAACGAACCGGCTGATGATGATTTGGAGACTTTGCAGAGTCCTCAGCCGGGAACCTCTGCTCAGCTGTGTGAGCCCGAGAGTGCGGAGGATGATGACCCACAGCTGGCCCTGTTCAAGGACGCCCGACGCAGGAGGCAGTCGAGCAGGGACAAACAAAGGAAGGCTATGGGACTCCTCGGGAGGAGGCACAGGGAGACCACGCCCTGAGCTCTCTATAAAAGGAGTGTTTGGGGAGGGGCTGGTTGCTGAAAGCAACTCTTTTGCTTGAGAAGATAAGCTCTTGTGTGTTTACTATTAAATCTTGGCAGAAGCCTTTTAGCCTTGGACGCTTTCCAGTCTCTTCTTTTGATTAGGGGTGCGAGAAGAGGGCTGGTTCAGAACAATATTTTTGGGGAATCGGGAAGCAATATCCATTAGAACACAGTTCTTTCTTCTGCATTTTTGCCATTCATTTATCCAGATTGAAAAGACAAGAGTGTCTCCAATGAAGAAACATGACTAATAGATAATGAAATCTGATATTTATTAGTGAACCAGTGGCAAAAATCAAGGGTCAATAATTCTTAAGAATTTATAGATAGGAAGCCAAAAAGCTACAAGTAGTATTAGTATTCTGTGATGTATGATATAAGAATGCCAGTGGTGCAAGAATAGAAGAATATAACTTTATTACAGTATAGACCAGCAATAGATGTCACTTTTTACAATATATTAAAAAATAGTACTGACATTAATAATAAATAATAACATCCATGTTAAGAAAATACATGTTCTCAAAATGTTAGGGTCACTCCTTAGTTTACATGAGTGGGAAGCCGATAAATCTGTGAGTAAATACTGTATAATGTTCCAAAAATTGTTAGAGATATCTCCAAAAAATTGGCACAAGTTGACAACTATAATTCTGTAACCATTTTTTTCCTCGTGGACATTGCAGCAACACAGAATTTTGCCACTGCATGTGTAGTAGAAAGGAATGCCAGTGGTGCAAAGAACTAGGTTATACCGTATTTTCCGGCATATAAGTCGACTGGGCGTATAAGACGACCCCCTACATTTCCTGTTAAATTATAGGGTTTGGGCTATACTCGCTGTATAAGACTACCCCTCTTCCAACGCACACCAAATAAAAATTAAAAATAATCAGATTTGATTTTAATATGGTAATTTTAATTCAAATGCTTATGACATGCAGGTACTTAGTAGGAAAACTGTCACTTATAAACATAAGGCTGTTTATCATCAAACATGTAAACATAAAACAGTGCAAGTGGATTAAAGTTTTCCTAATTCACTCTAAAGCTTTCCCTGCGCAGACCAAATGGGAGATCCGCTCCAGGTTTTCCAGCCAGCCCACCCAGTTCCTGAGTCAAATGTGTCCTTAGAGCTAAGCAGCTGCTCTGACTGCTGCATTCCCCACCTGCCTTTCAAGTTGGGATAGACTGCAGCTGCTCTTCAACTTTAGAAGGAAAGATGCCCAGACCCCAGCCTGTAAAAAATCACAGACTGCAGCTTCTTCTCCAATTGGTCCCGCTTTCCCTGCGCAGACCAAATGGGAGATCCGCTCCAGGTTTTCCAGCCAGCCCTGTCCCTAAAGTTTCAGCACCTGGCATATAAAATGACCCCTGACTTTTGAGAAGATTTTCATGGATTAAAAAGTCGTTTTATACGCCAGAAAATACGGTATGCTAGTCTGATGGGGGAAAAGGGCTAAAAATACAGATTCTTAAAAAGTGGGATTTTTGTATAGTTCCTTTTATGCTTAATAATCCTGTTTGACAACGGGGTTATATACACAAAAGGTTTTATTTTGAAATACTAAACATTAATTATAAACTAGCAAAAGTTAAATATCTGGATTTCCTTTAGTTCTTTCCAACAAAAATCCAAAAAGCAATAGCGTTTGGTGGTATAGCAGTCCTATTTCTCAAGCTCATTGTTAAGAGATTTATTAGAAAAAACTTTTTATGCCATTAAAATGTTTTTCCACTCTGTAATACAAAAAATGATTTAATCTCTAAACCACTGAACTTTGCTGGATCCTTTGATGATTCATTAGAAAATACTCGACTACTGTCAGTGAAGATGTCTTAGTTATTATATTAATAGAAAAGGGAATATCATAAGGTGAATGGAGAGGAAAGAGAGCGCAATTTATATTACAGAGGTTACAACAAAAAGAACAGTTATCTGTGCCTTAAGGCTATATTTATATTCTTTTTTTAATATACAAATTATCTCCCCCCCTGTAAGTTTTATTGATTTTTTAAGACATGAGTCACATAATAGTTAACAGTGTGTTTGCTGGGTTTACATTTGTAAAGAAAAATAATTAACAATTGGTTTCTATAATCCATAATCCACATATTCAAACAAATGTTTCTTTTTTAAAATATTCTCTCTGGTAGATCCCATCATCTATATTCTTAATTTTCACTTTAATGTTTTTCTTTTGACCAGTTTCTTTCTTAATCAATGTGTTTTGCTGAATGAGAGAATTTTTCCATCTATTTTTCCCCAACCAATTATACAATTTTTTCCAGATTTCATAATAATCTGTTTCACTCTTATCCTTGAGTTCTAACATCAACTATTACAGAGTAGTTGGCTTAATTTTTAAGTACCGTATATACTTGAGTATAAGCCGACTCGAATATAAGCCGAGACCCCTAATTTTACCCCCCAAAAGTGGGAAAAGTTGGTGACTCGAGTATAAGCCGAGGCTGGGAAATGCAGCAGCTCACCTTATGCTCCTCTCCAGAGATCTTCCCTCAGCAGCGGCCGGCAAAGTAGCTCGCACGCGAAACAAGCCCGGCAGAGGAGCTGGAGCGGCGAGCAGAGGCGCCCGGCCCAGATCCTGCAAGGCCCGGCCGAGACACGCCCCCAGCAGCGGAGCTGCTCCGGCTCCTCTGCCGAGCTTGTTTTGCATGTGAGCTACTTTGCCTGACGCTGAGAAGACCCGCTTGGGCACTCGGGTTGGTGTCAGTCTCCGCAGGCCCTTCTCGTTTCCAGGAACGTCAAGCGCGCTTGGCTCCCCACCCCCACGGCAGGGCAGGGCAGGGCAGAGCAGAGACTTGCTTGCCCTTCTGACGGCCCTGAAGAGAAACGAAGGGCTTGCAAACTCCCCGCGAGAAGCTGGGCGAAGCGCGCGGCTGGGCGAGTGTGTGCCTGCGCGCGTATTTACGAAAGAAACGCTCCGAGAGTTCTTCTTTCTCCGCCCCCTTGGGGGGAACTCTAGCGACTGCTGTAGCCGCGCTTCTCTTCTCGGCTCCGAAAATAGGGATTTCTACTCTCTCTCTCTCTCTCTCTCTCCCCTCCCCACCCCGCATTCTCCTGCCTCTTCGATTGCAACAATAAAAGGGCGAAGGGTGCGCTGGTTTCTTCCTCCTTCCTCCCCCCCTCCCCTCCCCTCCCCGATTGTCAGGTGAGGCAGCTGGAGGTCTGGCCGGGAGATTGTAGCCGTTTTGAAACGCCGCGGCTTGAAACGCCCGATCAGCTGATTTTCGGGTGGAAGAGCCGCGGCTTGAATCTGTTTGCATCTGCCTGAATTAGACCGAAACGGCCTGAATTTGACCAGAGTTGCTTTGTAATGGCTGGAGGAACTGCAGAGGAGGTCTTGCCGGGAGATTGTGGCCGTTTTGAAACGCCGCGGCTTGAAACGCCCGATCAGCTGATTTTCGGGGCGGAAAGAGCCACGGCTTGAATCTGCTTGTATTTGTTTGAACTTAACCAGAAACGGCTCGTAATGGCTGGAGGAACTGCGGAGGGAGTGAATGCTCCAGCCTGGAATATTTGGAAAGGCTGGGGGAACCGGATGAACTGCAGCTTAAGCGACTGTTGCCGGAGGAGCCATGGCTTGAAACGCCCCAGTTTTGGGGCAGCGTTTGCTTGTTCCCTCCCTCCCTCCCTCCCTCCCTCCCCTCTAAATCCTTCCTTCCTTCCTTCCTTCCTTCCTTCCTTCCTCCCTCCCTCCCCTTTCCCTCCTCTCTAAATCCTTCCTTCCTTCCTTCCTTCCTTCCTTCCTTCCTTCCTTCCTTCCTTCCTTCCTTCCTTCCTTCCTTCCTTCCTTCCTTCCTTCCTTCCCCAGCCCTAATCCGGAAAGTGGAAGGAAAGAAGAGTAAAGGCTGGGCGGAGGAGGAGGGGAAGTTTAAAAAGGGGGCGGCGTTCCCTTTAAAAAGCCGCCCGCCACGCCGCGCTCCCTCGCAGCACTCGCGGCGGCTGGCTTCTTGGCTCCCGGTCTCCCCCAGGCTTCCCGGCTGTGATTGGCGAGCGAGCCTCCCGAGCTCCGGCGGCCGTGACATCAGCAGAAGCGGAGCAAGCAAAAGCGAAGGGGGAAGTCTCCCCTCGTCCCGGGAGACTCTCGCTTCCCCCCACCCCCCACCCCCCACCCTCCCTACATCCCGAGCCTTCCAGATCTTCGCCTGCCTACTCGCGAGCAGGCATGTTTTCCAGCCAATCCGGGCCTGGGAGCAGGGCGCCGGCGGCACGTCCACTTTCCCCGCACTCTCCGTTCAGACGGCGCCCTTTGAGCCTGGAGTGATGCGGACGTCGGAAAAGGGCGCCGGGCGAAAGCAGCGAAGCGGGATCGCCGCGTGCCCCCCACTCCTCCTCCTCCTCCTCTTCTTCTTCTTCCTCCTCCTGGTTGGCTTGACACCCCCATTTCGGCTGCTTCGCAAACTGCTTCCTCCACCCCACCCCACCCCACCTCACTCCTCCCCGCAAAAGATGCCGCGGTCGACAGCGTTTTTTCTACCTGGAACAAGCAAACACGCAGGCAACCCTGCACTATTCAGCTCAGTGAAGTCACGCTTGAAACGGCTTGAAACGCCCGATCAGCTGATTTTCGGGGCGGAAAGCGTGCGGTGTTGTTGTGTTTTTTTTCCTCCCCCCGAAAGTGAACGGCAGCTTTCCGTACTAGTGTATTGGCATGTCAAGACACCAGCACAAAGACCAAGGTACAAGGAGCCCTCCTTCAGTCATTATTGAAACATTTGATCAGCCCAACTTCTTCTTCTTCTTATTATTATTATTAAATCTGTTTTTTAACCAAGCCGTTTCAAGCGTGACTTCACTGAGCTGAATAGTGCAGGGTTGCCTGCGTGTTTGCTTGTTCCGGGTAGAAAAAACGCTGTCGACCCCGGCATCTTTTGCGGGGAGGGGTGAGGTGGGGTGGGGTGGGGTGGAGGAAGCAGTTTGCGAAGCAGCCGAAATGGGGGTGTCAAGCCGACCAGGAGGAGGAAGAAGAAGAGGAGGAGGAGGAGGAGGAGGAGTGGGGGGCACGCGGCGATCCCGCTTCGCTGCTTTCGCCCGGCGCCCTTTTCCGACGTCCGCATCACTCCAGGCTCAAAGGGCGCCGTCTGAACGGAGAGTGCGGGGAAAGTGGACGTGCCGCCGGCGCCCTGCTCCCAGGCCCGGATTGGCTGGAAAACATGCCTGCTCGCGAGTAGGCAGGCGAAGATCTGGAAGGCTCGGGATGTAGGGAGGGTGGGGGGTGGGGGGTGGGGGGAAGCGAGAGTCTCCCGGGACGAGGGGAGACTTCCCCCTTCGCTTTTGCTTGCTCCGCTTCTGCTGATGTCACGGCCGCCGGAGCTCGGGAGGCTCGCTCGCCAATCACAGCTGGGAAGCCTGGGGGAGACCGGGAGCCAAGAAGCCAGCCGCCGCGAGTGCTGCGAGGGAGCGCGGCGTGGCGGGCGGCTTTTTAAAGGGAACGCCGCCCCCTTTTTAAACTTCCCCTCCTCCTCCGCCCAGTGGCGTAGCGTGGGGGGTGCAAGGGGGGCTGGCCGCACCGGGCGCAACATCTGGGGGGGGCGCGCTCGCACTCGGGAGGGATGGAAGACGCGCCGAAGCGCCCTTCGCGCGGCTGGAGTCCCGCGGGGGGGATCCGGGGCTGAGGCGCACTCGGGGAAGCAGCAACTCACAACCAGCTACTCTTGGGGGACGGAGGCACAAAGCCGGCCAGACAGGGCTCGGAGCCATCCCAGACCACAGCTGCACTTCCACCTTTCCCAGGGCGGCCCCCGCAGACGGAGCGCAGTGCAGGGCACCAGCATGCCCCACTGCCAGAGAAGCGCCCGCCGGTGCGACCCCGACTCCCTCACCCCGCGGCAGGTGGCGGCGGCGTAGTGGGGCTTGCGAAAAGCGGGGCGGACGGCGGCGGCTGCTCCCGGCGCCGGGCAAGGGCAAGCAGGGCAAGGTCGCTCCTGCTCAAAAGCCAGAGTTCAGCGGCTGGCGAGGCGCTCGCGCGGGGCTCTCCCGGGGCTGGCGGGCCGAACGGGGACCGGCCTCCCCCTCTCCGCGCTAGAGCGGCCCCCGCGGTGGCGGTCCGGCGCACGTGGCTGAGGGGGCGGCGGTGGCGGGAGGGGGGTCAGAGGAGCGAGCCGAGCTCTCCCGGGGCAGCAGGTGCGGGCTGGTGCGGCTCCAGGCTCAGCCGCAGCTCCGGCCAAGGGCTGCCAAGCTCACGGGGCGTCGTGCCGGCCCCCTCCCTCGCTCCCCGTGCCCGGATGCGCCCCCGGCAGAAGCCCCGGCCAGCCGCGGTGCATGCCTGAGCGAGACGGGCAGCTGCGCTGGCGGGTCCCGCTCTCTTCCAGGCATCAGAGGTAAGAAAGGGACGGCGGCGCCCCCAGCCGCCCCCCCCGCCGGCTCCGAAGCGGAGGCTCCGCTGCGCCGCCCGCCTCCTGGCACGGCCTCGGTCCCGGCGCTTCTGCCGCACGTGAGGGAGGGGATGCCGGACCTTCCCCCTTTTCCCGGGGGAGGCGTGGGTGGGGGGTGCGGCGGACGCCCAGGATGCGGGGCTCCCTGCGGCAGACTCGAGTGCTAAAATCCACGGGTTAGGGGGCGCAAATTACTTGCCTTGCCCCGGGTGCTGACAACCCACGCTACGCCACTGCCTCCGCCCAGCCTTTACTCTTCTTTCCTTCCACTTTCCGGATTAGGGCTGGGGAAGGAAGGAAGGAAGGAAGGAAGGAAGGAAGGAAGGAAGGATTTAGAGAGGAGGGAAAGGGGAGGGAGGGAGGAAGGAAGGAAGGAAGGAAGGAAGGATTTAGAGGGGAGGGAGGGAGGGAGGGAGGGAGGGAACAAGCAAACGCTGCCCCAAAACTGGGGCGTTTCAAGCCATGGCTCCTCCGGCAACAGTCGCTTAAGCTGCAGTTCATCCGGTTCCCCCAGCCTTTCCAAATATTCCAGGCTGGAGCATTCACTCCCTCCGCAGTTCCTCCAGCCATTACGAGCCGTTTCTGGTTAAGTTCAAACAAATACAAGCAGATTCAAGCCGTGGCTCTTTCCGCCCCGAAAATCAGCTGATCGGGCGTTTCAAGCCGCGGCGTTTCAAAACGGCCACAATCTCCCGGCAAGACCTCCTCTGCAGTTCCTCCAGCCATTACAAAGCAACTCTGGTCAAATTCAGGCCGTTTCGGTCTAATTCAGGCAGATGCAAACAGATTCAAGCCGCGGCTCTTCCACCCGAAAATCAGCTGATCGGGCGTTTCAAGCCGCGGCGTTTCAAAACGGCTACAATCTCCCAGCCAGACCTCCAGCTGCCTCACCTGACAATCGGGGAGGGGAGGGGAGGGGGGGAGGAAGGAGGAAGAAACCAGCGCACCCTTCGCCCTTTTATTGTCGCAATCGAAGAGGCAGGAGAATGCGGGGTGGGGAGGGGAGAGAGAGAGAGAGAGAGAGAGTAGAAATCCCTATTTTCAGAGCCGAGAAGAGAAGCACGGCTACAGCAGTCGCTAGAGTTCCCCCCAAGGGGGCGGAGAAAGAAGAACTCTCGGAGCGTTTCTTTCGTAAATACGCGCGCAGGCACACACTCGCCCAGCCGCGCGCTTCGCCCAGCTTCTCGCGGGGAGTTTGCAAGCCCTTCGTTTCTCTTCAGGGCCGTCAGAAGGGCGAGCAAGTCTCTGCTCTGCCCTGCCCTGCCCTGCCGTGGGGGTGGGGAGCCAAGCGCGCTTGACGTTCCTGGAAACGAGAAGGGCCTGCGGAGACTGACACCAACCCGAGTGCCCAAGCGGGTCTTCTCAGCATCAGGCAAAGTAGCTCACATGCAAAACAAGCCCGGCAGAGGAGCCGGAGCAGCTCCGCTGCTGGGGGCGCGTCTCGGCCGGGCCTTGCAGGATCTGGGCCGGGCGCCTCTGCTCGCCGCTCCGGCTCCTCTGCCGGGCTTGTTTCGCATGTGATTCCGGGCCAGGTGCTGCTGAGGGCGAGCAGAGGCGCCCGGGCTACCCCAGCAGCGTCAGGCAAAGTAGCTCGGCCGCGCGCATGTCCTCGGTAAGTTCTTTTTTTTTTGTTGACTGGAGTATAAGCCGAAGTGGATTTTTTCAGCCCAAAAAGTGGGCTGAAAAATTCGGCTTATACTCAAGTATATACGGTAGATATAGTATATATCTATGGATTCTCAATCATCCAGGTCTTGGTTATCCCAAAGGTGTTTTTGCCAAAAGGCAACTGGACGTTTTTGGGTTTTTTTCTTTGAAAACATTTCACTTCACATCCAAGAAGCTTTTTACATTCTGAAGAAGTGAACTGAAGAAGCTTCTTGGATGAGAAACAAAACATTTAAAAAAAAAACCCAAGAAAGTCCAGTTGCCTTTTTGAAAAATCAGTCTTGGGATAAACATGCTGTAGGACCAAAATTTATAAACTCATGGTTTGCACATGTCTACAACTTTAGGGCACAGTTCTAAACATATTAACATGGGAATACATTTCATTGAACTCTGATTTATTTCTAAGTAGACTTACATAGTATGACATATTATTGGGTAGATGTGTACAATACATACTTGGTATTTAAATGTGCTGCCACTGATTAAGATGACAGGATCAAGATAAAGCAATAAGCATGCCCATTTTACAAATTAGATCTGATTATTATGCACTGAAATTAAATAATAATAATAATAATAATAATAATAATAATAATAATAATAATAATAATAATAATGATGATGATGATGATGATGATGATGATGATGATGAAGAAGAAGAAGAAGAAGAAGAAGAAGAAGAAGAAGAAGAAGAAGAAGAAGAAGAAGAAGAAGAAGAAGAAGAAGAAGAAGAAGAAGAAGAAGAAGAAGAAGAAGAAGAAGAAGAAGAAGAAGTAGTAGTAGTTGGAAGGGACCTTGGAAGTCATGCAGGAATTTGAGTACGGTAGAGTTTACTGTGAGTTGAGCTGAGGCCTGGTGATTTTCTTGGCAATAACACAAAAGTGGCGTGCTACTCGCTTCAATTTTTTTTTTGCTGCTCAGTCTAGCCTACAGATTCTTCTAGCCCATCTAAAGTGTTAATCCAATGTGACCTTGCTTAGTTCTATGAGATCTGTCAACAATAACAATCTTTATTACATTCACAGACCAGTACCATAAACAAAAAGATTAAAAATAATAATAGCACAAAACAAAAATTAAAGACAGATATAATAATATATTGATGTTGGTGGAGTGGGCAGTTAAAATTTGCGTACTTTTACATACAACATAGCAAAATTTGACAACGTTCAAAGAAACTAATTTGTACTGATCCAATAGCAGTAGTTGCACAAAAAAAAGGTCAGGATTTCCCAGATATTTTATTGGGTAAGCTGTTATAAATTGAATTTGTGAGATCTGTCAAGATTGGTTGGATACTGACAATAACTTGGTTTAATATGATTACAATTGATGTTTTTAATAATTGCTTCTTCTCAGCGTTGTTTGTAGAGATTCAGTGTTTTTAATTCAGGCAATATAATACCTTCCTTTTTGTTATTCACAGTGTATCTCTTTTGTTTCTTGTAGTATCCTGTAAGTTTTTAGGAAGAGACTGGACAGCCATTTGTCTGAAATGTTAGGGTATAGGGTTTCCTGCCTGAACAGGGAGTTGACCTCCAAGGTCCCTTCCAACATTATTGTTATTGTTATTTTCTTTGTTGCAGTTATATCCCAATGTTTCTCTGTCTTCTCAAGATAGCATCCACATGAAAGCCTTGTAAGGTAGCCTGAGAAAGATGATAACTGAACCTAAATCCTTTCTGAACTCTAAGTTTAAACAAGGGTTTTGCAATGTAGCGTGGTCGCACACAGAGACGGACACTCAGCTGGGTAATCACTTCTTTATTGAGGTCAGGAACGAAGCTGGGGAAAGGGGGTTACCTGGCGTATCTTTATACCTGCCCAGGTGAATACCATCTAATGGATTCAAACCTGGGCTTCCCGCCAGTGCAGGTGGCCAATAGATTTAAACCCTGGCTTCCTGCCAGAGCTGACCATGCCCCAGGGCTGTCAGGCTTTGTTCAAAACAGACTTTCCCGCCAAATGCGGTTATAGCCTGGAGCTGTCCAGCCCCCTGCTGTGCTGACATCCTGTGTATGCTTTTAGTCGCATACACTACAGGTTTGAATCTTGTTCTCCCTGATCTAAGTTCAACACCTTGACCAATTCACTATACTCTTCACTATGCTCTAAAAAAATCCATAAAAAGTTCTGAAGTGTGTTTAATAGTTGCTATAGTTTTTCTCTTCCTTGAAAACCTGTAGCAGCAACTTCTAACCTGAATATGTTGTGCAGTGTCAATTTCATTACTAGAGTCTTGTTGGTGCACCAAAGCAGGCAAAGGTGATGTTGCTGATGGAAATCTAACTGTGTTCAGTTTAATTCTCTTTATTGTGGAACATGATTACACAGGTTCAGATTGCATGATCTCCTATATAGATCACTGTATCAGCTTTGATCCTCGTTACATTAACCAATCTAGGTCTTGCTCACAAAGAACAGATATATCATTTGCTGTCTACAACTTCTAAAGAATAACTCCATTTCTATCTTGTTATCCTTCTAAAATTTCAGGGTTAAAATAACCTGCATGAACATTTCTTCCATTTAATACATTACTTTTAACATAGATTTAAGTATTTGCAAGCATTTTTTCAATATGTAATACAATCAATTTTCTTTAACATATATATGCATCAATTTGTCCTACACTACACATTTGTATACATTAATATGGTTGAATATCCATTTTCCTATTATATATATCCATTGTATATCAAATTTCATTTCATGTACATGTGAAACAATGACAACCCAAAATTCATTACAAAAATGGGATAATGACATTCCATTTGCATATTAGTTCAAAAATATGAATTGGGTTGGTGATCACTAAAATATAACCAAATTAATCTGCTGTCCCTCTTACAATGCTTATGATTTTTAAGCTAGTATTCGACTATCTTTTTAGGATATTAAGGTAGAATCAAGCACATTTTCTATTAGTAAATTATACAGTGCTGAATAATAATAATATATAGTAAACATGAGTAAAAGAAAAAGAAGATGGGAAAAGTTCACACAATAGTGCAAATGGTAAAAAAAGAATATATATATATATATATATATATATATATAATTTTTTAGATTGCTAACAAAGAATTAAGGGGAGACTGATATGCATTTCAAACTTATTTGTTTTCATCAGTCAGCCATACCCTTCTGAGATTTGAACCTGGGTTGATTGCACATTAGGCAGTTATTTTAACCTCTAGGCTACAAGCTCTATCTCACTTTGTTAGCTGAAAAGCAAGGGAGATATGAGTTAAATGCTTGTTAACTATTTAGATTACCTTGCTAGGGCCCAAACATGGGACAAATCTTTATTATGGCTGACTGATGAAAAGAAATATATATATATATATATATATATATATATATATATATATATATATATATATATATGGATCTTTGGTCATTCGGGTTTTTTCCCGCGTAGAATTGAAGGTGTAGGAGCAACGTTTCGACAGAATCCCATCCGTCATCCTCAGGCTGGTGGCTTCAGCTTCCTTCTTCTGGGAGAAGCATGTGGTAGTGGCTGTTTGTTCCTCTTTTTTAAACTGCCAGAGGGGGTGTGTTCTGTGGGTGGAGGTGTGCTCTGATTGGGTGGGGGATTATTATTTATTTATTTATTTATTTATTTATTTGCATTTATATACCGCCCTATTCCCTGAGGACTCAGGGCGGTTTACAGGGAATTAAAAATCCACAATACAAAAGTTAAAAAACCAATTAAAAGATATTAAATTACCCTGTATACATTAAAACCCGAATTAAAAATTTCTCCTCAGCCTGGGCCTGAGAGCTCAAAGAGCCAGGTCTTCAGGCCCCGGCGGAATGATCGGAGGTCGGGGGCAGTCCTCAGCTCCACCGGCAGCTGGTTCCAGAGGGCAGGCGCTCCCACAGAGAAGGCCCTATCCCTGGGTGTCACCCGCCGGCAATCTCTCACCGGCGGCACCCTGAGCAGACCCTCCCTGTGGGAGCGCACTGGGCGAAGGGCGTTTGATGCCGGCAGCAGGTGTTCCCTCAAATAGCCCGGACCCAGGCCATGTAGGGCTTTATAGGTAATAACCAGCACCTTGAATTTCACCCGGAGGGCAACCGGAAGCCAATGCAGCTCGCGGAGTAGAGGTGTTACATGGGAGTATCGGGAAACCCCCATTACAACTCGCGCGGCCGCATTCTGCACCAGTTGAAGCCTCCGAGTGGTCTTCAAGGGCAGCCCCATGTAGAGAGCGTTACAGTAGTCCAGTAGGTAGGTGTGTACAGTAGGTGTGTTCTGATTGGGTGGGAGTGTGTTTTGAATGAGGGGGTGTTCTGATTGGTTGGGGGTGTGTTTTGAGTGGATGGGCTGGTCTCAGCTGCCAGCCTTAGACCTGAGCTGGTGAGTTGTGCTGCTTTTGTTCGGCTTCGTGTTTGTGGTGGTGCCATGTTTTTATTTATAGTGGGTGTCAGTTTGCTTATTGTGTGGTTTGGAGGGGTTTAAAGTGGCTGATGTTGCAGCTGTAGTTAGGTTTCTGTTTTGTGGTTGTGCCTCGTTATCATTGTGGGTTCGGATTTGCTTTTTGAATAGTTTTGTGGTGGTGATGTCATGTGATGTTATCATGAGTTTGGGTCTGGTATCATTCTTGGTGGTTGGGACTCATCTGTCAATCAAGGGTTTCCAAATGGCTGGTAGGTGAGAGGTATCATCTACGCGGGAAAAAACCCGAATGACCAAAGATCCACATACAAACACCCGCGAAAACCTCAGAAAACATATATATATATATATATATATATATATATATATATATATATATATATATATATATATATATATATATATATATGCAACTTTCAATCTTATTTATACCAGTCACAAATCTATTATTTCTCCTCCTCTTTAAAGTTACATCACTCTTCCAGTATACCTATGTTCAACTATTTTTAATCAGCAAATCCATAAATCACCAATTCATGTTTTCTGTTTTTAGCAAAAAGTTTATAAGTTTCCAGTCTTTAACAAAACTTTTATTGTCTTCTCCCAGTTTAATTTTGCTCTTTTTGCAAATCCTTTCACTTTCACAACCCATTCTTTCATTGTAGATATTCAGTATTTCCCCAGCTTTGTGCATATAATAAGCTCACTAGAAATCATTTAACCCTGAAATAGATAAGAATAAATATAACAATGACAGTTTCTCCAAATATTAAGTTGTCAAATTCATCAAAAGATTGCAAAGTTTGGATGAACCATATCAGAACAAGGAAGGAATTTTATAATTACATTTCCTGCATCAAAATTTTTCACTTGGGTTGCTGCCTAGTGAACATCTGATGGACAAAGAATCCTCAAGAAAGTCCTTAATAGATTCCTATTTCCAAAGTCACCTGGATGACAGATCAAGCCATTATAAAAGCTGTAATGATTTTTTTTCAGAATAGGCAATACTCAGTATAAAGTGAATAAGCTCTCAAACAGCTTTTAGAAAAGGTTATAGTTTCAGAAGTCAAGAAATTATAATATTGCTTAAATAGTGATCATAAGTCATTGATAAAATACAATAGTTTTGTCCCATTAGATGGCACAAAAGGTTGACTTAAGCTGGGAAGCACAACCGGGTTCTGAGAACTTTGAGTTGCTGGTTCTGTAACCATTAGCCAAGGAAAGGTTGCACGTAAATGTACTGTGGTGGGGCTGTCATGCTGATGGCTACATCTATCAAAAAGGATGAGTATAGGACAAGAACGATAGTTGATTTTGTTTTATTTCAATTGGATGTGATTTCTCCCTCTGCATTTAATTCCCCCCCCTTTCAGTCACATTGGTGGTAACTATTGGAGGGCGCACCCTCAACATTTTTTGAGCTCAGATAACAGCTGGTATTTTTTAAACACATATTTAACAGGTTTTTGAGTGCTGAATTAGTGTTTTAAAAACAAGTCTAATGCTTTTTGAAAAGACTGTTACACTGTGTTTGGTGGGAGCCCTCATAAAATGTGAGAAATGCTTTGGAAATCAATGGTTAGGTGTTAAATAGGTAAAGATCTTTGTATAAACCAGGTTTTCAGTCTCCCCTACACTCTATGCCAAAATAGCCATGGAGGATAATTCTCAGTAATCAAAGGTAAAGATACATACTAGCAGCAGCCTAAGATAGATAACAGGAGTTAAGCTGATCCTATTTTTGACTATATCAGCAACCATATTATCCATTAAACCACACTCAGCCCAAAAAGTTGTGTTGGAGGAGATCACTAATTAGAACAGCTAAAATTGCTTCATATGTGGGCAGAGGATGAGCTGAAGCCAAGAATATGGGGACATACCACTAAAAATACGGTTACCAACCGTATTCAGCCTATAAACTGAGTATGTGCTGCTACTGCAGATTGAAAATAATAAAAAAAGATGCATTTTGCCCAGAAACCAGGTGCCAAAACAAAAGATTTACTTTAAAAACCATCAAAATAACACACTTATGGATATAAACAGCAGGAAAAACAATAATTTATCAGTAATGATAAAGATAATGATAAGGAAAAGATAATGATCATGCCTACAGCACCCTCTGATCATTTGCCGCAGAAGAAAGAAAAAACCTAAATGACACGCTTTGTGGAGAACTGCAGACTGACTAGTCAGAGCACATGTTCATCATCTTTGTCATGCTCCAAGATGATAAAATAAGTGCTGTGGAAATCTGCAGAGTCAAGCATGCTGCTGCGAAGCTCGCAAAATTCTTAAAAGCATGCATTGTGTTTGTGAAAGTGGGTGGAGAAATTTTCAGTGACTTTGGCACCCCTACAATTTTGACATGTGGTAAAATGAGGGCAAAAAGCTGTATGTGAGAACTTTTTAGCACCATATCCGATCCAAAAGCATTTGGGTTACTTGAAATAGCCTTCCCACCTCCCCCTGCCTTTGGCAACTGATGCTTCTAAGTAAAACACGGCACAGGGTTTTGTCATACTTTGGAGATTGTGTTTTTTTTTTTCTGTTAATTTTATTAAGAAGGCAATTCAACATATACTTTTGGAGTTTTACATTGGCAGCCAGGGGATCTCTGATGTGATTGCGAAGCAGTTATGCCTGAAACGTCCAGTCTGGAACTGGATAATTTTTCAGCAAATACAGGGCCAATGCAAATTTTGATTATATATACAGTATATTAAAAGACAGAAGTGTCCAACAAAAAAATTTAAAATGCCCCCTTTTGGTTTTGTTGCTAGTAATAATTCAGGTTTGCCCAATTCTACAAGATGCATTGCAAAACAAAACGAAACACTTACTTTTGATGTAGAAAATACTGTTCTCAACATCTATGTCCATTTCAGCATTTTTCCTAGTAGAAAAGAACAGATGAAAGACTCCCAAGTTTTTATGGAAATAGAATCACTACAAACTACAGATACTGTATATGTTGTTCGTTTCATTTATTTTTATTAGATTTTGCCATTAACTTTATTTTATAAGTAACTTAAGGCAGAAAACACACATAATACGTCTTTCTCCACCTATTTTCACCACAATGGTTCTGTGAGGTGGGTTGGGTGGAACTATAACTCCTGGGCTCCTGGTTTCTTCACCAAACTGGCTTTCATCAAAAGAGAGCTGGCTCTGCTTTCAATTATTGGCCAATTTTTAAAAGATGGTGCTCCTTAACAAACATTTGTTAAGGCATAGTAAAGATAAATGCTCCGGGATGTAACAGAAATGTTTTCAGCAATAAGGAGAATGCAAAATATTTATAAAATTTTTACTGAGTTTCTAGTGCTTTCATTCAATTGACGGTAGAAGTTTTAAACCTTGGCTTTACTTTTTAATGGAACCTAGTGTCTGTCATTGGCTAAACTCTTCCCTTAGTCAGGTACTTACTTTTAAAAATCAATTCTTCTGCCCCAGGGTGATCCTCACTTTATTCTTTTCAATATAAATGGTTAAGGGGGAAAAATTACTTGTTTTTAAACATCCTTATCTTTCTATTTTCTATTTAGCCTCCTCCTCCACAGCCATTTCTCCTGTCAAAATGGTAATCAATCATATCATAAGTTAATCAATGAATAAATCAATGAATAAATTTGCTTTGCCTGAGCACCCTTAATCTTATTTTATATAAACTTTTATTAGTAAACTCCTGGGGCCATTTGCTAGAATATAACAGTCATTTATTGTAATGAATGGAATAGATTCACAATCCATATTTAAAGATTGGGGTGCTCTTTCTATTTCTGTGAGTTAAATATGTTTGAATTCAAAAGAAGCAGGCATCAGAGCTTTGTGTATCACAATAATTTCATTCAGAGGCCTACCTTTGCCATTTATGTGGGGAAAACTAGCACAACAATATTGACATCCACAACAAACTGTTACCAATGTAAAATAGAAAAACCTACAAAATGTCCTCAGATTAAATTAATTTGAAGCAGACCTATCAAACAAATTGCTTTAACACAATATGCCCTAATTTTGAATTCAGTGTTTTCTGGGTGAGCATGTTCTCAGACAATAGAATGGCTAGTTTCATTTAGGGTATTTGTAGAACTAAAACTCAAATGGGCAATCCTGTCTCTTCTAGGTGTCTAAACTCTCATTAGTTCAACAGTTATGGCCAATGCAAAGAGCTTATTGAAATTGTTTTTGAAAAGAGCTAAGAGGTATTGAAGAGCATGGTGATAACTGTATAAACAGGTCTTCTTCTGAGTCAGATCAGTGATGCATCTAGATTAATATTATTACCATTGAATAGTTCAAAGTTTTTAGATTTTTCAGGAACACATTTTTTTCAGAAAATGCTAGGGACTGATGGTGGGACTTTAGAAACAGTACTCCATTCTTAGACTACATCCCTTGAGCTGTATCTGACTGTTTTTCTAATGGAAACCATTAATTATACTGATTTTTCCCCTACAAACATCTCTTCCATTTACCAGGGGCAAGTTAGATTAAAACCCTGGTCTCAAAATAAATAGTGGCTCAAAAAATAAATCTTTAATTCCCCCCACTGCCTCTTGTTTTGGTTATAAAAATATAATAAGCAATAACAATTTAAATCCCAACTTTTTCTTTCTTTTTCTTTGTTTTTAAAAACAACAACAATATCCTCTATTTCCTGAAATCTCCCTTTTGGGATTGGGGTAAAAGTTCATGTTGCATTTTGTGAAATTCTAATTCCGTTAGTGACTTAGTCAAAAGCTTAAAAATGCTTGAGGAAATTTGCAAACAAATTTAGCTGGGAAAGAAGCCCACTTGGATCAAAAATATTGATGCCTTGGACTATCAACAAGGTGCTCAGGAAACATCTGTGGTTAACCTTTATCCTAATGCATTGAAGAAGGCAAAGGGTTTGGAGCTTTTCTAGGATGGGAGGGTGGACTTAACCTATTAAATTAGTAAAACTCTCTCTTAGCAAGTTTCCTTTCACATTATTTGCTGGCATTTAAAAGCACATATTACTTTTCAATTATATTGCTGAATCAGTGTATGCAGCTGAACCCCAAATCTTCCAACTCTTTTGCATATCCATCAAGCATGACAAAATGACCCTTCTTGTTGTTTGCATTTCCAACCTCAATTCAAACTTGCCCAAAATCATCTTGTAAGGGAGATGGGTGGCTAAGTAAGTAAGTAAGCAAACAAGCAAGTAAATCTTCAGATATTCTAGATAAATCTTCTTAAGTCATGGCATAAATGGCACATCATTTTATAACAGTTGTCTTTAAAATTATACTGTAAATTTTAATCTTTTCAACTGCACACTTTCCGAACCACATCTCTACATTACAACCAAAAAATTTAGCCCATTTTATCATACATCATTTCACTTATTCTGTTTCAAATTTCAATAAAAGTTTATACATTTTAGCAATCACAGGTTCATCATTTGTCTACAATTCTGTTTCAGAGTTAGTCTTAGAACAGACATGTCAAACACAAGGCCCGGGGGCCCGATCCGGCCCACCAAGTGGTTTCATGCGGCCCGCGAAGCCATCCTGGAAACAGTGAGGGAACGGCTCCCACTGCCTTGGCCCTGGCCCAGAGACCCTCCTTCTGCCAGAGACCCTCAGATCTGCCCCACTCCTGCCCAGGCCCCCATAGGCACCCTTGATGCGAACGATGTAGAGCTGGCCACGCCCGCCCAGCAGGCCATATGCATTCTAGCCACGCCTACCCAGCAGGCCACGCCCACCCTGGCCACACCCACCCGGCCCCCTGAGGGCAACCGCAATGCTGATGCGGCCCTCAATGAAATTGAGTTTGACACCCCTGTCTTAGAACATTCAATACCACAAATTAGATCGTGTACTTTGAACCGTTTTAATAATTGTAAATAGGAAAACCGTTGACAACTATGTTCCTCTGCAGTCAGTTGTTCTTTTGATTTTATTTTGTATTTCCCTTGACAGAATTCTAGTATCTTACGGTATGTTAATCGTTTACATTTGTCTATTATTTCTTGTCTAAAAAAAAAACACTTCCTGTGCTGAGAGCCACAAATTGTTTTCAGGCAATGTATTTGAATCTATTTCATATTCTCAACATGGCATGTCTAACATACTGATTTTTAAAATCTGTATTAACCTTGACTTTAATGTACCACAACTATCTATGCACCCCAATTTCAGGTCATGCTCTTCTAACTATAAAAGTCTTCTAAAAACAACACTGACTCTTTCATCCAAACCAAACAGAAAACTGCAACATACAATTTCAAATCAGGTAAATCAATGCTCCTCTTTCCTTTGTATACCATAAAACCTTTTATTTAACTTGTAGCTTTTTCCCTTTCCATACAAATTTAGTTACATTTTTTTGGCATTCTTTAAATGTATCAAAACCAATATTATCTGAAACAAAAACAACGCTCTAGGCAAAATATTCATTTTTATCACAGAAATTCTCCCCAGCAATGACAGTTGTAATTTTTCCCATCTTAACATATTTTTCACTCTGTGTCTTAGCATATTCATTTTAAAATAATGCATTTCATTTTGTATTTATTTATTTGTTTTTATCCTGCCTTTATTTTTTTTTATAAATATCTTAAGGCAGCAAATGTACTCAATATTCCTTCCACCTCCTATTTTCCCCAGAAAAGCAACCCTGTGAAGTGCACTGGGTTGGTCCAAGAGAATGGCCCAAAGTGAGCTGGTCCAAGAGATTGGCCCCTATAAAGTGGAATGGGCTGGTCCAAGATTAGTCCAAAGTCACCCAGTTGTCTTTCATAACTAAGGAGAGACTAGAACTCAAAGTGTCCTGGTTTCTAATCTGATGCTAGACTAAACTGGCTCTTTTTGCTGTATGTTGTAGTGTTACAGTGATACTCAGATATTTTACTTTTCTGCTGAATCCTAAAACCTATTTCCTTTATCATTTCTGTTTGATCCTCTCTTTTCACGTTCACATCTTCATCTTCTGATTACTAATCTTAAAACCTGCTAATGTATCAAATTATTTTATTTTGCTTTATTAATTAATTTAGTGCTCTGCACTGGGTTGCAAAGCAATGACCATGAGCTGAATATGGAAAGGCATGAACACCAGCCTGGAAATCAAATGTGGGTTAGTCCACTTTGCTGTGCTCCCTGTAGCTACTTAAGGTTATGAAAATTGGACCTTAAAAAGCAATACAGGAAGAAAATGGCCCTCAAACACATAATACCGTGGACTCTCCTCAGACAAAGAGCAGCCACTGAAAATAAATGACTTTCTTGCTTCTCCAGACCAGGGAGAACACAATTATTCCTCTTTTTCAAATTTGTATTTTGTCTGAAAAGGGAAGCTTAGTTGTTTGATGTGACTTCAGCATTCACTTGTAAAGGGTCTACTTGCAATTGCAAGTTACAGCTTGGACTATCTCCTCTGAGGTAGTTCTGAGAAAATCTTTGGTAATATCTATTTTATGAGCCTTAGTAGTCAAATTTTCAAAATCTAAAGTCTATTCTTGATAAATGTTGTTTTCAGAAATATATATATATATACTCTGTAATTGTCAATTTTATGCCTCTATGTATCAATAAGCTCTAAATTATCATCTTCACAATAATAGTTATTGCAATACCAGGTGAGGCACAAATTAAAGAGAAACAGCTAGAAAAAATAATGAAATACCGCCATCTGCAAATTGAAGTTGAGCAAATGTGGAGGAAGAAATCAATGGTTGTATCAATAGGAATAGGAGTCCTGTTAAGTTTTTACAGTCCCAGACTGTGAATTGAATTGAAGATTAAATCATAAGTAGTAGTAGTAGTAGTAGTAGTAGTAGTAGTAGTAGTAGTAGTAGTAACAACAACAACACCAAATTGACAAAGTTCCTGAAAACGAACAGGTCAAGATCCTGTGGGACTTTGGATGCAAACAGATATCTAGGCCACAACATGCTTGGCATCACTATTGTGGGAAAGAAATAGTGATTAATTGATACTGCTATACCAGTGATACACGAATTGAAGAGAAACAGCTAGAAGAAAATAACAAAATATGTTGATCTGCAAATAGAAGTTGAGTGACAGTGGAGGAAGAAATCAGTAATTGTACCATTAGTAATAGGAGCCCTTGGAGCAATACCCAAAGATACATGTAAATCTTGAACTTATTAGACCTGAATATCTTGACTTGGCAAAAAAACCCATCCTACGTGCAACTGCCTATATACTCAAATGCTACATTAACAGCTCTTAGGTCCTTAGTTAGGACCTGAACTGTTAAGTTTTTACCAATCCACACTGTGAATCTGTCAATTGAAGAGTAAATCTTTAATAATACTTTAGATAATTTACCTTGTGTAATTTTAATATTTTTATCAGAAGTTCTATCTAATTGTGGGGAGATCTGTCCATTGCAGTCTCCCATTAAACACCAATTTTTATAAGAAAAGCCCTCATTTTTGTGTCAAAAGCAACAAAATGTTCACTCTTTTCAATGGCTAAAGACTGGATAATTTATAGGTAAAAAGTGGAAGGGGAATTTATTATTTCTTCTCACTTGCAGGTAGTCCTCATTTAGCAACAGTCATGTTTAGTAGCCATTTGCAGTGATGAAAGTAACTTTCAATCAACCTTCACAGTTATGACTTTTTCAGGTCTTTAAAGGAAAGATAATCTGAAAGAAGGTTATAAGCACTGCTTTGTTTAATGATTGAGTTGCCAATTCCAGTTGTGGTAGACTACCTTTATAGGAAGAAATTAATGAAGTATAAAGTGTCTTTACTCTGGACATGTCCACCTTCTGCATTTAACTCGTAACTCTTCCTTACCCTACACTCAGATGGGCCTCTATGCTAGACTATACTTAAATAATACATGCATAAAGTGCTATCTGTAAGGCTCACCGAAGCTCTAGTCAAAATCTTCATAACATTCCTCTCCTTCTCAATCTTTTTCAATAATTAGTTTCATCTCTGTAGTGTTAAGAACACAGCTTTTGTCCCAGATCAGCACAAATGGCTGCTATCTGGCTGTATGCATGGAAGCAGCTGCCACTACTGGATATTATCTACTGAAATTATTCACTGATATAGAAAGTGACACTGGGAATTATTCCAATAGCCCACCAGGGAAATGGCTGTGTTTGCTTCTAGCAGGATGGCTTCCCGCTTTATAAGAAGCACTCTGAATCCCTATTCCCCTTGATTGTTATATACTGGTGACACATCATTTTAAAATTGGTATTTTAAAATTTGACATTAATAGTGTTTATCTCCAGCAGCCTGTATAATCTTGTGTGAAGGGTGAAATTGCAATTGACATTTGAATCCTTTTTACTGAAATCAGTTTGATCTTTTCGCTGCATTCCCATCAAAATCACGTTGGCTTATATAAGCTTAAAACACAGATCCAATAGTAATTTGTAGAAGCTTATAAACAGCGTCTTTTCAATAATCAAAATAGGGTGTGTGCTGTAATATTCTTAATGCATTAATGCATCCTTGAAAGTTATACCTGTTATGGATCAAACTTTAGTATATGATGTTTAAAATTCTGCTAACCTCTTTCACATTTAGGAAAAGTTGATTAAAAAGCCATGAGAACAATCTGACTGCAGTATTGCAGCAAATCTACTAATGAATCTTGTACTTAAAAAAATAGTGTTGTTATTATTACCATTATGATTACTGGAGTCCTCTTTATCCAATGTCAGTGTAAATCTTGTCTTGGTGGGTTTGTTGTTCTACGTAGTGCCATATGTTTATGAAGTAAGTCCTTCTATTCCCACCATCCAGTCAGAGCTGAAGAAGCTTCTTGGATGAGAAGTGAAACATCTTCAAAGAGAAAAAAGAAAGTCCACTTGCCTCATAAAAAAGAACCTTTGGAACAACCATGACCAGGATGACTGAGAATCTCCATAGACCAGGGGTAGGCAACCTCGGCTCTTTTATGACTCACGGACTTCAACTCTCAGAATTCCTGAGCCAGCATAGCTGGCTCAGGAATTCTGGGAGTTGATCCATGAGTCATAAAAGAGCTGAGGTTGCCTACCCCTGCCATAGACATTCCTCTAGATTGCATACAGCAAAGCACACTCCAGGTCCCTTTCCAGTGCTTTTTTGTAAAAGAAAAAGGTGCCGGAACTCACACATGTCATATAACCCGCTTTGCCTATCCTACAAGGTTCCGTCCAAAAAAGGTGCCGGAACTCCGTTCTGAGCGTTCTATGAGAAGAAAAGCCCTGTCCCTTTCCTTGCCATCTGGTAGGAGTTAGGAGGCATCTCTTTTTCACAGCAGCCATTGACCTTGGGAACCTGTTTCCCCATGAAATCTGGTAAGTACTAAGCTTTTAGCCTTCCATAAATAAGTGAAGAGCTAGTTTTACCTCCAGGTACTGAGACAGTAAGGTTAGAACCTGGGGAATTGAAGAAATGAATGAGAATAATTATGGATTGGCCATCTGGTCCTTCCTTTCTCCCTCTCTTTCAATATTGGTTTTATTGTTTGTGTTTTTATCCCTGTTGATGAGCACCCAGAGTTGTTTTCTCCAAGATGGACAACTAATTAAATCTTTTAAATAAATAACGAGGTTGGACTTCCGGTGGTGACGCTGTGCCGATGGCGGCTTTCTTCTGGCCGCCAGCCCTGCGATTGTGTGAAAAGCGCGTGGAGACAGTGAAAATCAGCTGTCCCGCGGCTTGAAAACCTCCCCCTCAGGAGAAGAGGGGGAGGAGAGTTCTCCTCGGGTAGAGGTAGAGCTCCCCTTGACCCCCTTAATTATTTGGGGGTTGGAGGGTGAGAGCTCCCTCGGAGCCTGAGGCTTTCTCCGCACTCCAGGACGCCTTTGTTCCGAGCTTCAGGAGCAAAGCAAGACGCCACATCCACATCTGTAATTTAAAGGGACTTGTGAGTAATTTAAATGCAGGCAGAGCTGACCAGGAGAAGTAAAAATTGCAAGTGCTGGAAACTTTAACTCAGGGAGAATTAATCTTCTCCATATTTTAATTTGACTTAAAAGGAAAAAATGGCGCCGGAATGCTGTTTCTTTGTTTGAAAGGACAGTGTCAAGAAAGAGATACATTTGGCAACAAAGTTTAAACAACATATTAGACTTTGTGTATTTACAGTTTCTTTCATTCTTTAAAAGAAAGAATTCTTACAGAATATTTTTTCTTCTTTTTTCTGGGATTTTGTTTTTTACTTTTTTTCTCTTTAACTGCTGATTTTGTTGTAGGGGAAAGTGAAACTTATAAGAAGTGGATTTATATAAGTAGGAAAATGGCTTCAAAGCATTTGGGAATTTCTGCTGTTTCTAAAAATACAATCTCCTCTTCTGTAGCACAGCCTGCAGTGCAATCTAAGCCTAAATCCCCTCCACCTTCTCCCCCACCACCTGCATTTACACTTAAAGACATTCAATATGCTTTAAAGCAAGCAACACAAGAAATAAAGGAGAAGATGGCTGATCACCTTGACAGTAAAATGAAGGAGGAGATGGCTGACCTTCTTGAGAATAAAAATAGAGAAATGAAGGAAGACATATTGCTTGCACTTCAAGCGTTAGCTACACATATTGAACGTTTGGATGATCGGGTGGATGAAGTTGTGGAAAATACTAAAAAATTAGAAAGCAGAGTTGTCAAAGTTGATGTAAAATTATATAAGAATAATTATGAGACATTATGGTTAAAAGTACAAAAAGACTTAAATAATTGGAAAAAATACAATTATCTTTGTTGGGGAAAATTGCAGCTGTTAAAATGAATGTTCTACCAAAGTTTCTCTTCTTGTTTCAAATGATACCTATTTTGAAAAAAAGATGCTAATTTGGATGATTGGCAGAACGGTATCAATAAATTTATTTGGGCGGGGAAAAAACCAAGAGATAAACTTAAGATTTTACAAGACGCAAGGGAAAGAGGAGGACTTAAGGCGCCGAATTTGAAATTATATTATGATGCAGTGGTTTTAACACTGGTTAGTGATTGGCTTAATTTAACAAATAAAAGTATACTTCATCTTGACGGATGGGACATTATATGGGTGGCATGCATATTTGATTTATGATAAAAAAGTTGTCAAGGCTTTTAAATCTCATATTTTAAGAAGTGCTTTATTGCGTGTCTGGAAAAAGTATTATTATAAGTTAAATTATAAAATACCAATTTGGGGGATTCCTGGACATGCAATAGAGGGTGTATCTATGGGTGTGAATTTGGATATGATTTCTTATAAGAAATTACTTAGATTGGTAGGGAATGATTGGCAATTAAAGTCGTTAGATGAGTTAAAACAAGAAAATATTGTACAGTCCTGGTTTCAGTATACACAATTGCAAGCTAGTTAGATCAAAAGGTTGGTATTACATTAATGGATGAAAATTTGGTAAAACAGATTAAAGATCAAAATCGAGCGCATATAAAGAGGATTTATAATGCTTTAATAGAATTGGATTCGGAAATGGAATTAGTTAAAGATTGTATGGTAAAGTGGGCCCAAAATATTCAAGAACCGATCCCATTGGATATATGGGAGGTAATTTGGGTTAGAAATGTAAAATTTACCCAGGCCCAAAATTTAAGAGAAAAGTTTTATAAAATGTTTTATAGATGGCATCTGGATCCTAAAAATTTGTCTTGTATGTATTCTAACTTATAGCCGAAGTGTTGGAGATGTGGCAGTTTGGATGCTACTTATTTTCATATTTGGTGGACTTGTAGAAATATAAAAGCTTTTTGGATTAAAATTTGGTAGAACATTCAAAAGATTTTTAAGAGAAAGATAAAGTTTACTCCACAATTATTTTTTATTGGGTGTTATTATAGATTGTGATACTAAAGAAACTAACTTGATGTTGAATTTGATAACAGCTGCAAGGTTATTGGTAGGGCAATACTGGAAGAAGGATTGCTTGCCTACTATAGAAGAATGGACACTTAAAGTGTCAAATTTAGCAGAAATGGCTAAGATTTCTGCTTATTTGAAGGATCATTCACAACAAAGATACATTTTGGTCTGGAGAAGATAGATAGATTATATTCAGAATAAATATGGGACTAAAAAGTTCCATTGAGCCTATGAGTAAATTTTAGATTGTTATTATTAATAGTTTATTATAGTGGAATTTTTATTTGTTTTAATTATATGGTATTATTATTATTATTATTATTATTATTATTATTATTATTATTATTATTATTATTATTATTAGTAGTAGTAGTAGTAGTAGTAGTAGTAGTAGTAGTAGTAGTAGTAGTAGTATTGTTTAATAACTTGGATATTGTATTGTTTAATAACTAGGATATTAATTTGTTTATGTTTTTATTATGTTTACTTTTAATTTGCTTGTATTTATGATAAAAGGGAGTTAAAGCGCATTATGAACTTGGTTATTTATATAGTTGGTTAGTGTTAGTTAGATTATGTTTATTATATTTGTAACCCTGTACTCAGCTCTGAGAAGTGGGGGAGGGAGAGGGGGGGTTTAGGGTGGGTTGGTTTTGGATATTATATTGTAATTTTTATAAAACTTTTCAATAAAAAAAAATAACGAGGTTCACATCCACTATATTCATTGCTCTAGATTTAATTTCTTTTCTAAAACAAATTTTATTGATTTTCCAGTTTTACATCCAAATATTTAGAAAGCAGTGTGTTATTTTGTTCAATAACAAAATCTCTTGTACATGTCTCAGGTTGCATCATCAAAAATTCCTTCTATATTTCCCTTAACATTTACTATATCACATTCAAGTTAACACATTTCTAGTTATAGCACGTTCAGTATTAAGACATTTATCAATATATTTTACTTATACATATCCATGTCCTGTTTTTAAATTTTACCTAATTTCAATTTTCAATTACAGCGTTCCAATTTAACCTTTAATATCCATAATATTTAGATTTTGGGTAACCCAAATTTCCTTTATTTTACTAGATAACAGTTGTCATATCTAAAATACATATATTACTTAAATACATTCTTATTTTATTTCACAAACTTGTTCGATTTCTCATCCTAGTACCTCATCACTTACTAATAAGATATCCTTTATTGTCTCAGTCCATCTTCTGTATTGTTATTCAAAACTATAATAGCTAATAGCTAATTTTCATTTCCCTTATAAATCTAAGTCCTAAATATTAAACCAATTGATACCTTTTAAAATTTCCCTTTAGCCCATTAAGTAAGATTTTAGGCTCTTCTATCATAAATCAAAAGATCCCATTTTTAAAATCTAACTCTGGCTTTCTTTTGTGCCAAGCAAGCTTCCATACCAGTGTGTTTAAATCCTCAGGTGGATCTTCCTTCATTCCTGTACATGTTACTTGAATCAAGGGAGACCATTTAGTTTCCAATTTTCAAAAGGAACATTTGTAATCATTAAATTGTTGCCCTAGTAGTTCAAATCTCCGTGTTTGGTTTGGTATATTTGTCTTCAGTTCAGTCTGGTTTCCTCAGGTTTCATCTGGTTTAAGTAAAAAGTCATGTCCAATGTTGTGATTGTTGTTTGGTTGTCTAGGTTTTCAGTATGCTGTATTTGTTGATCTTTAGCATCCTCCATCTTAGTATTGCTTTCTTCCGCTTCTGTTATTTTTTGGATTGTAGGTTTTTTTAGTTGCAGTCAGGGTTTGGCTGTCAAAGTTCTCAGTAGGTTGTACTTGTTGTTCTTTAAAGTCCTCTGTCTTGATATTAATTTCTTCCTCTTCTGTTGCTTTTTGGATTGTAAGTTCTTTAGTTGGAATCTGGGCTTCATTTTGTAGATTTAAACTGGTGCCTTTTTCTTTCAATCTGTATTTCATTACTTCAATGGCTTCAAGGATTTTTTCAAGTATGAGCTTGTAATTTGTTAGTGGTATTCCTCCATTTCAGTGATGGCTACAAATAGTCCTTTAGTGGAGGCTATGGTCACCTCCACTATTCCTAAGAGTTGTTTTTACCGCCCAGCTGTTTCAGCTACTTATTTCTTTTAGATAATACCAAGGACAAGTCTAGGCTGTAAACAGGTTTCTCAGTCAAAGATATTCACTTGCTGTACCAGGCTTCACCACAAGATGTCCGCCATAGCATGTAAAGTCTTTTTCCAAACTCAAGTTTGGCTTTTATCCAGTTTAATTTTCCCCCAACTTTTAACAAATAGATAAGGTAATAGGTTCCCATAGAAATAGGAACATTTTGGGACCCCAAATATCCAAAAAGTGCAAGTCCAATTGTTTAGTTGTTTAGTTGACCTTTTAGTTATTTTTAGTTGTCTTTTTGGTTGTTCTTTTCAAGGCTTTATTTCCCCAAATGCCACTATTTTAAAGGGGGGGAAGAAACTTCAAGAACTTTTACAGGAAAGTATTTGGGATAGAAAGAAGGTAAGGTAAGATCTCACCCAATTCCTCTGTGGTGTTTTTGTTGTGCTTGGTGGTGATTTTGGCTTTGGCTGGGAACGGCTTAGTGATTGGTCGTGTTAATGACCGATCTTTTTTTCCGTCAGTCCGAAGAGCTGCCCCAGATCAAATGGAAGGGCTGCCGCCATTCCGCGATCAATTGGGGATCCTCCTCACGGTCATCGCCCCTCCAGGGTGACTTTCAACCCATTTCAGTGTCTTCCAGCAGAAGAAAAACCAGATAGTGGAGAGAGCAATCTCCTCGAATGTCCGCCGGTGCAGCAATTGCAAACCAGAAGCCACTCTAGATTTAATTTCTTGAGACAAGAGGAAAAAAAAGGGTGTTGGAGGCATGATTCTGCTTAAGTCCCTGTGATTGGACATTTTCTTGTTTCCTGTTACAGCTGGTCCTTGACTTACAACAGTTCACTTAGTGACTATTTGAAGTTACAATGACACTGAAAAAGGGACTTAAGACCATTTTCACACTTATGACCATTGCAGCATTCCCCATGGTCACCTGATTTAAATTTGGGTGCTTGACAATTTACTCACATTTATGATAGTTGCAGTGTCCCAAGGTCATGTGATACCTTTTGTAACCTTCTGACAAGCAAAGTCAATGGGGAAACCAGATTCACTTAACAACCATGTTACTAATTTAACAACTGCAGTGCTTCAGTTAACAAATGTGGCAAGTCATAAAATGGGGCAAAATTCATTTAGCAAGACAAATTTTTGGCTCATTTGTGGTCATAAGTATTGGTATGTTGGTATGTTGTATTGGTATGTTATGTTGTCTTCCCAATCTCAACCAGTACGGAAAAAGGAATAGTCATATTCCTCCTGCTATTGTCTTTGAGTGAGTGAGGTGATTTGTTTGGAATTTTGGAGCATTTAGGGAGTATTTGGAGCAGAAGGAGGATTAGAATACTAGACACAGAAAAAGAGGAAGTTGTGAAAGACTGGGCTGGAATTTGCATTGTGGTGTATCCCAAGACAACCAGCTTGCTGTTTGCTTTCCCAAGGAGAAGAAACCTATGGGATGGACAACAGGATTAGCAAATTTGAAACAGATGTTTACATCTGTTTACATTTAGTGAATCCCATGCTAAATCTGAGGCAACTAATAGCTGAATGGCTTTAGAATGAGTTCACCTTTTGATTATGTTCCTCATAATCTGCAATGTAATTCACCTCTCATTTATGAATAGACATCTTGAGAGAACACCATTTTCAATCCCCAACTAGAAAATTCTGTGTTGTATACTGTGTATATTTCTCAATGCATATGTTACTCAGCCAGATTTATATAGGAAAATTGATTTTCCTAATATCTGGAATATTTGTGTAATGTCTTCTTTAACTTTTTTTTGCCTTTTTAACAGGAAAGTCTACTAATCTAAGAATTAAAGATATAGCTCTAATGTCCTTTATTTTATGGTCTTTCCAACTTAGGTTCCACTGATGTGGTGTCACCAGTTTTCAGTGTTAGGGTGAGCAATGTAGAGCTTTTATTTATTTTTATTTTTTTAAAATCAAAGTGGCTAATCAGGGTTTTTTTTATAATATATTTTATTAATTTTTTAACATGGTCACCTTAATATTCAGTAAACAGTGTGTTGTCTGGGTTTACGTTTAAAAAAAACATTCGCTAATGATTGGTTTCTATGATCTATAATCCACATAATAGCTTTACTTGATTTCCTCTTCTTCCCATAATGTACTCTTTTACCAGCCTTAAGTTAATACAATTCTTATTGTTTTGATAGATAACAATTGAATATATTTTTTTCTAATATTTCTGCAAATAATATATCTCTTTTCTATCTAGTCATTCGGGTTGCCTCATCATAGATCTTGTTTACAGTTCTTGTTTACATTTGTTTTTCCCACAATATTCAAGACATTCTTACTGGTTAATATTTTCTCAAAGTTAATTACATTTAGATATTTGATTCTATTTTTTTTGCATCCCATAACTTTTACCTTACTTAAGGAATAAATAAGACTAAAAAAAAGAGAAAAAAAGGACAAGAGCAAAGAGGGATAAAAAAGATAGTATGCTACTGAAATTCCAGGTTTCCTGTAAGCTAATACATTTTTATTTCCAATTTATTTCCATTCTTTTTTACATAATTAAGAATATATTTAACCTTAAAATATTCCATATTTTCCATATATTCCAAGAATATATTTAACCTTAAAATATTCCAGATTTATTATCTAGTCATCTGGTCCTTTAACTCTTATTCAAAACATTTTTTTCAATCCATTGTAATTTTCTTAAAATCAATCACATTTAAATATCTAAAATATGTCCTTATAAATTTGCTATTTTGATCTGATAAGATTATAATTAAATTAATGTGGGCAGGACATACTTCCTATGTCACAGTCCCTCACATTGGTTACATGTGTTAGGGTTCATATAGTTCAATAACACCTGGCACCTGATAGGTTGCTCATGCATGATGGGAAGCCTTAGATTTTTTTTTTATGTCAAAGCTGTTATTTTGGTGTGGTTCTGGATAACTATATGATTCAGATGCTGCTAAGTGTATGGTTCTTTATATGAAATGTCCACTCAGTTTTTAAGTAGACTTATATATATATATATATATATATATATATATATATATATATATATATATATATATATATATATATATATATATATATATATATATATACATATATACATATATATATATACATATATACATATATATATATACATATATAAATATATACATATATATATATATACATATATATATATATAAATATATACATATATATATATATATATATATATATATATATATATATATATATATATATATATATATATATATATATATATATATATATATATATATATATATATATATATATATATATATATATATATATATATATATATATATATATGTCCGGTGTGACTACAGCCTGTTCGATGGCCTTTGAGATAAGGCTGAAAACAGGAAATAAAGATTTGCCCCATGTTTGGGGCCTAGCAAGGTAATCTAAATAGTTAACATTTGACTCATATCTCCCCTTGCAGAAAGCTAACAGAGAGCGAGAGAGAATCTGTGGCTCAAGAGGTAAAAATACTGCCTAATATGCAATCAGCCCAGGTTCGAATCTCAGAAGGGTATGACTGACTGATGAAGACTAAAGAGTCAGAAATGCATCTTAGTCTCCCTTAATTCTTTGTTAGTAATTTACACACACACACACACACACACACACACACACACACACACACACATATATATATATATATATATATATATATATATATATATATATATATATATATATATATATATATATAAAGGTAAAGGTAAAGTTTCCCCCGCACATGCGTGCTAGTCGTTTCCGACTCTAGGGGCCGGTGCTCATCTCCGTTTCAAGGCCGAAGAGCCAGCGCTTGTCCGAGGACATCTCCGTGGTCATGTGGCCCGCATGACTAGATGCCAAAGACGCATGGAATGCTGTTACGTTCCCACTTTAGTGGTCCCTATTTCTCTACTTGCATTTTTACATGCTTTCGAACTGCTAGGTTGGCAGAAGCTGGGACGAGTAACAGGCGCTCACTCTGCTACGCAGCACTCAGGATTCGACCCGCCAAACTGCCGACCTTGTGATTGACAAGCTCAGCATCCTAACCCACTGAGCCACCGTGTCCCTTATATATGTATACTGGTTATCTGGAGGTAGTCAAAATGGCACCATTCATGCACAATATGTAGATATATACTCCTCAAATTATGCAGTATACACACACAAACACGCACACACACACACACACACACACAAATACTCTAAGTCCTGCTCTCTTTGAAGAGCTCAGTGAGCATTGAGCATGCTAATTTATGGTTGAGATAGAGGGATCAAAACACAGAAGAGAAAACAGAGACTGTGCAACATTAGCATTCCAGACAGCAACTTTTGTCACGAAATCTGAATCTCCCATTTACACATTTAGATAATTATGTTAAATTTCAGTCATCAAGTGATACTCATTTAGTCATTGTATCATTTAATTCTATGGGACTGAGCATGTATAGCACTTTGATTACTGCAATCCAAAATTATCCATATTTTGTAGATATAAACATTTATTTTATATCTTTGTTACTTTAAGTTAAGCGCTGAGGGGAGGGGGAAAAACCTGCACAGATGACATTTCTTGATTGCCGAAGACAGGCAATAAAAAAAAGAGAGCCATTTTAGCTGAGTGTAGACAGTTCTTCATGGATCAACAATTTCTTTATAACCGGCCTTCTAATGGAGCACCACAGAGGAATCTGTTTAACTGCAGTACAGTTTAATCAGATGTGGCATCTGCTAAAGCTGCCTGATATAGTTCTAACATTTTGCCTGGTTTCATAATAGGGCATAAGTTAACCAACACACATAGACAGCAAAAACCCTTTTAATCAGAATAAACTATAAAGATGCAGCTCTCACGGCATCTTTGAGACTGACAGAGTACAGGTAATAGATGATTTTATGGAAACTGTCAGTCATGGCATTATTGGTTAAATGAATACATTTAATCATCTATACCAGATGTTTAGTGTGGACTTGATCAAATAAAGAAGTTCTAACCACTTAAATTTGACCAACTATTTCTCAGTGTATTCTGTTTTATTCACTTACCATGCTGAAAAATTTACACTGAAACTATTCATATTTACTGTAAAGTTTAATGTACTCACTGGGGCTTCTTTCCACTTTATAGTTTTGCACTCCATACCTGTAGCTTAGAAATCAATGAAAGACAATAGATAACTAAAAGTTCAGCTATAAGAGATATAATATGGGAGATTTGTGCAATGTTAAGTCGCACAATTGCTTATGCAATTCAGTTCAATGAATTTTGACAAAGCATTTTGTATTGCATCAAAGCTTCTCCCTTTCTCCTAGTTGTCATCTGCCAAAGGCAAAAGATATCTCTGCAGAGGCAATGTACCAGAGCAAAAACTCCTCACATTTTGACAAGGAAATGCTGGAGAAGATAGAAGCAATTTCACCAAGATACCTCCTCAAAGCTTGGGACCAGCTGTATGAAAGATTATCAGCCACATATGCCCAAGCTGGTGATTGTTTGAGAGAAAGCAGACAAACCTCTTGTTAGCTGGTGCTGTCAGAGATAGAGTAGGGTAGAGTTTTCAAACTGAGGAAAACAAAACAATATGGCCTCCTCACTTCACACTTAGAAGAGAGATGATCATTTTACTTCGAGAAATAGCATCTTCAGAATTATTGCATGCTTCTAAGAGTCCTGATAAAATAATAAATAGTCAGTTTGTTTCCAGAATAATTCAACTGAATAATAATAATAATAATAATAATAATAATAATAATAATAATAATAATAATAATAATAATAATAATAATAATAATAATAATAATAATAATAATAATTAATAATAATAATAATAATAATAGACCAAAATGGCCTACAAGAAAGATCAAATGAAGAACAGAATAGAGGCATGGGAAGAAAAAGCACTACATGGCCAGTACATTAAAAAAAATAGCTGGGAAAGCAGATAATAACAAGACCTGGCAATGGCTAAGAGCAGGACAGTTGAAGAAAGAGACCGAGGGACTAATTCTGGCTGCACAAGACCAAGCCTTAAGGACAAATGCATACAAAGTCAAAATTGAGAAGACAGCAACAGACAGTAAGTGCAAAGAAGCTGAAGAAACAGTGGACCACCTGGTAAGCTGCTGCAAGAAGATCGCACAGACTGACTACAAGCAGCGGCATGACAAAGTAGCAACAATGGTGCATTGGAAATCTGCAAGAAATATCATTTGCCTGTAAGCAAGAACTGGTTGGATCATAGAATAGAGAAAGTCATAGAAAATGATAAAGTTAAACTGCTCTGGGACTTCAGAATTCAAACAAACAAGTACCTGCAACATAACACCCCTGGCTTAACAATTGTCGATAAGAAAGACAATAAAGTCTGGATAATGGAAGTGGCAGTGCCTGGAGACAGCAGAATAAGTGAGAAACAACTGGAGAAGATAACAAAATACAAAGAACTACAAATAGAAATAGAAATACTGTAGCAAAGGCAAGCAAGGGTAGTACCAATAGTAATAGGCTCGTTGGGTCCAATCCCAAAACAACTGGAGCACCACTTGAACAGCATTGGCATTGACAAATTCACCATTAGTCAATTGCAAAAGGCGGCCTTACTAGGAACTGCTCCCATCCTGCGACGATATCTGTAATACCATGAAACATCCACATCTCACATCTCACCCTCAGGGTGAGATTCAAGATGCTGGTAATGACCTATAAAGCGCTAAATGGCATGGGCCCGGATTATCTTAGTGAGCACCTGCTGCCAGAGTCAATTTCCCATTGTCCTGTGCGCTCCCACAGGGAGGGCCTCCTCAGGGTACCGCCGGTCAAGGATTGCTGACGGGCGATCCCCAGGGGGAGGGCGTTCTCTGTGGGTGCACCTGCCCTATGGAATCAACTGCCAATGGAACTCCGGACTGCCCCCGACCTTCGTTCATTTAGCCAGGACCTAAAAACCTGGCTCTTTGAGCTATCTGGTCTGGACTGAGGGGTTTTAATGTTTTTAAATTGTGATTTTAATTTTTTGGGGCTAGACTTAATTTTATTTTATTTTAATTTTATATTGTATTGTTTTTAAATTTTGCCTTGTAAACCGCCCTGAGTCCTTTGGGAATAGGGCGGTATATAAACCGAATTAATAATAATAATAATAATCTGCCTATCCCAGGTCCTTGGTAAGGACTCGATAGGTAGACAAAAATGCCAAATTCAGTCTGAACATCTAGCTGACTGCAAATAATTAATAATAATAATAATAATAATAATAATAATAATAATAATAATAATAATAATAATAATAATAATAATAATAATAATAATAATAATAATAATGATGATGATGATGATGATGATGATGATGATGATGATGATGATGATGATGATGATGATGATGTTGGAAGGGACCTTGGACGTCATCTAGTCCAACCCCCTGCTTCAGGCAAGAAACCCTATACCATTTCAGACAAACGGCTGTCCAGTCTCTTCTTAAAAACTTCCAGTGTTGGAGCATTCACCACTTCTGGAGGCAGGTTGTTCCACTGGTTAATTGTTCTAACTGTCAGGAAGTTTCTCCTTAGTTCTAGGTTGCTTCTCTCCTTCACTAGTTTCCATCCATTGCTTCTTGTCCTGCCTTCAATGATATCTCAGTATGATATCTCAGTATTATTGTATCAGAAGTTGAAAGCCAACCAACATTTCCAGCCCATCCTGCAGTTTTTTCCCCCAAAACTATTAGGCTTACAGAATCATTTCAGCTATTAAGCTTTCAAAATATTTTACTCATTCATATTACAATGATTACTTCTAATTCTCTCAAAGTGGTTTCCTCTGAGGAGTTAAAAAACCTGTGACTTTTCAAAGCAAAGAGCAGCTGTTACTTTAAAAACAGAAATGATACTTCACTTGTGTTTCTGGAGAACATGGATCTCAGCTGGGTAGTGTGCATTGATCCATCTTTGTACATCAGAAACTGAGAATCTCAAGTGATTTCTATATAATAAATTCCTGCCTGTTTGCAACATCCAGATTTGCTTTTGATAGCAAGTAGTCTGTTAAGAAAGCAGAAAGTCTCCATCTAATGTGTAAAAACCGTATGTGAAGCAGTGAACCCCAAGCGATAAGTAGCTTGGGACTATTTTCAAAATGTGTCTTGGCCAATTGAGACTGGCTTCTTGTAACATTCATCAACAATCAATGTTAGTTGCCATGTATATACTTGTCCAGAAAACTGGAAAAATGCTCTTAAATCATTTTGTGCACAACACTGAATAGCTATCAGCAAGTAATGTTGTGGTTACTGATCTGAAGTATGTTAAAGAAACTGACCTTGTAAACCTGGGTCTCAGCTGTAGAAGTCATCTCTATATTTCCTTTTTTACTTTAAGAATATAGCCATTTTTTCCCTGTCACTGTGGGAAGGCTTTCTCTTTTATTTAAAAGCCAGTGTTTTCTATCTTTGAGCATGTGTGTGCATATGTGTGAGTGCTGTATGCTTTGGATCTCATATTCTTTGAATTGTCATACTGTAAAATTTAGGTGTAAGGTCAGTGGAAAAAAAAAGACTTTTTGAAATCATCAGTTTTTTTAAGGTAATTGTTTCCCTGGCTCAGATCACACTCTTTATCCTGAAAATTATCTAGGAACAAAGTAAAATGATAGATTTTGGCAGTTTAAGGTATCAGAAGGCCATTTTCTTCTTTCCCTTTATAACAATATAGGAAGTTAATTAAATGTAACTATTCTAACTTCAAAGAAAAAATGAAAGTGTTTCATCCAAGTGCTGTCTATACATTTGACGTCAAGTTAAACATCCAAAATCTGCGCTAAAACAAAGTCAGTTTCAGCTCACTATGAGCAACCAATAGATATGCACATAGCTCTCTAGACCCCATGTAAGCGAAAGGATGTCTATGATATGATGGAGAAGACAAGTACTTAGAAAAGACAAGTAGCAATATGACATCTTGAATCTTTATATATCAGAATTTCAAGAGAGGATCTGTCTTCCAAAACATGCATTACAGGACTTTCTCAGTGCTGAATCCTTTTAGGAAAATATGTGTTTTTGAAAGAGATGTCTGGTTTCTGATTCATTCTTTAAATAGGTTCTTATGAATTTCCATGTTGACCATCCTTTGCCAAAATGGACATCTAAGTTTTAATTAAGGTTACCACTTTTATTTCAGTGATGGCTTTCCTTCTACAGAACAGGCTAAGCTTGTATATCCCAACTACCCCCACCCTGTTTGTGTATATATATATATATATATATATATATATATATATATATATATATATATATATATATATATATATATGCAAATTATTCAAATTGCTAATAAAGAATTTTGGGAGGCTGAGATGGCCATTTCGAACTCTTTATGTTCTCATCAGTCAGTCATACCCTTTATCTGAGATTCGAACCTGGGCTGATTGTATCTTAGGCAGTTGTTTTTAACTTGCTGAGCCACAGGTTCTTTCTCTCTTTTTATTAGCTTAGAAGGCAAGGCAAATATATGTTAAGTATTTGTCAAGGCTTTTTGAAAGCACCTTGCTAATTAACTCTTTCATTCATGTATTGGCCTGTCTCAAGGCTTATCCACAGGATATAGTCAACTATGACAGCTCATTATTTGTGCAAATTATTCAAATTGCTAATAAAGAATTTTGGGAGGCTGAGATGGCCATTTCGAACTCTTTATGTTCTCATCAGTCAGTCATACCCTTTATCTGAGATTCGAACCTGGGCTGATTGTATCTTAGGCAGTTGTTTTTAACTTGCTGAGCCACAGGTTCTTTCTCTCTTTTTATTAGCTTAGAAGGCAAGGCAAATATATGTTAAGTATTTGTCAAGGCTTTTTGAAAGCACCTTGCTAATTAACTCTTTCATTCCTGTATTGGCCTGTCTCAAGGCTTATCCACAGGATATAGTCAACTATGACAGCTCATTATTTGTGCAAATTATTCAAATTGCTAATAAAGAATTTTGGGAGGCTGAGATGACCATTTCGAACTCTTTATGTTCTCATCAGTCAGTCATAGTAATAATGACTGTCATAGTTGACTATATCCTGTGGATAAGCCTTGAGACAGGCCAATACAGGAATGAAAGAGTTAATTAGCAAGGTGCTTTCAAAAAGCCTTGACAAATACTTAACATATATATATATATATATATATATATATATATATATATATATATATATATATATATATATATATATATAGTGAAAATATGACTTATTCCCTAACCCAAACCACAATTAATGTGGGGAAATTAATTGTGCCAACTACTAAATTAACATGAATAACATATACTTTGTGGTTGAAAATGAAAGTCAGTCTGATTTGCAGCATCATGTATTCCTCTTCAGCTAAGCAGCCTACATTTGGAGTGTGAAATTTTATTCCTTCAACATATTAGCAGCCTTTTTACATCAACTCAATTTATAGTTTTTAAGTGCAGTTATTGCTTAGATAGGCCATATTATTTTTTTCTCATAGTTTATGCTGGCCCACCATTCACCTTTTACTTTTTTTTTTACCCTGTAGAAAGATGGATGTCTAATTCAGATTTTTTGGTGTTCTTGTTTTTCATTGGCATTGGCTGCTGGGACTTCAGAAATGTCAAGCAAGAATTAAAAGTCTCCTTCAACAAGACCTCCCTGCTTGGCTTCACTACAGAATTACCATCTGTTTTCGTTGGGCTTCAGTTGTGTCCTATATTGGCACTAGATAATATTGTGTCAGGTGGTGTGTGAGAAGGAAGAAAGTATGCCATATGGAGGAAGGCTGTTTAATTCAGTACAATGGCAGCAAAATACATTTCATGTATGAATTAAAATGTCCTTAATCAACATGCAACATTACATTTAAAGATGTAGGACAACAGTAATGTTCAAATATATGAAACATATACAGGTTAAGACAATGGTGGACAGATAGCAGAGCTGGGCCTCTCGGTCACAGTCTCTATTTCTCTAGGCGTGAAAACATGTTTCTGAAATATTAAAGCCTGATGGAAATAAGAACAGATATTAAGTCTTGAAGGTCTTTGAGATACATTTATTTATGGCACTCAAAACAAAAATAAATGGTTTAACATTATTTAAATTTAATTAACGTTATTTAACATTAGGTAAAGGTTCCCCCGCACATGCGTGCTAGTTGTTTCCAACTCTAGGGGCCAGTGCTCGTCTCCGTTTCAAAGCCGAAGAGCCAGCACTTGTCCGAGGACATCTCCGTAGTCATGTGGCCGGCATGACAAAATGCCAAAGGCGCACGGAACGCTGTTACCTTCCCACCGTAGTGGTCCCTATTTTTCAACTTGAATTTTTATGTGCTTTCGAACTGCTAGGTTGGCAGAAGCTGGGACGAGTAACAGGCGCTCACTCTGTTATTACGCAGCACTCGGGATTCGACCCATCAAACTGCCGGCCTTCTAATTGACAAGCTCAGCATCCTAACCCACTGAGCCACTGCATCCCTATTTATTTAACATTATAACTTGTTTAAAATTTTCCTCCAGTTCTAGATATTCAGTAGAGTTCAAGCTTCTCACAAAAAACAGAAATAGTCTTCTGTAAGTTATCTGTAAATCCATTCTTGATGAGGGACAGTTGAACATGTTTTTTTTTTTTTTAGGCTGTGAAATATTCAGTCTGAATATTTGATTCAGGAGAAAGTTTGGATGATACCTCTACAAATTCACTTAGAGAATGAAGGCAGTAATTTAATTTAAAAGCATGAATCATATTGAACCAATTTGGATAAAGGTGATTTTTCGGAATCCAACCAAGCTATTTTACTTAAATTTTGCAACCTAGTTACTTTCACGTGACATTTCAGGATTTTGGTGCAATAGGTCCATTCAATTGATAGGCTGATTTGTGTCAAATGAGAGCCATTAAGAGTAACTGGAGTTGGGCAGTAAAAAAATCTAATTCAATAATAATAAAAACAACAATATAGAGAGTTCTTTACCTGCTATTATGTGACCCCAGAATAATTCGAGCAAGAGAAGAAAATTATTAACCGGTGAAATGAGTTCTACTGTCAAACCTCGTCCTGCAACGAGCAGGGCAGGTGCCGAACACAGGAACGAGAGACTTCCGCTGCGGTCTAGAAGCACTTTATTCTTCAGGGCAACAGCCGCAACAAGAAACAAAGCCAGCGTTGGCCGCTACCTGCAGCCAACGCTATTATATACACACCCCAAAACCCCACCCATACTCCACCCAAACACGCCCCCGCCCTCCCACTCTCTATAACTTCCCCACCCCTCCCCTACAAGGCCTTTCACCCGTCGCCCAGGCAGGTAAGCCCCCTCCCATGTGTTGCCGCCACCGTGCACCTCCCCCTCACCCACTCCCTGCCGCGCCCAACTCCGAACCCCCCTCTCGCCATCCACGCCCGAGGCCCCCAGCCACCCGGTCACCGCAGCGGGGAGGGACCCATCCCCTAATGGCGTCGCCAGCTCCCGAACCACACAGTCCTGCGCAGGCATGGCGTCGGCCAGAGGAGACAGCCGCAACGGCAGAGTCTCTGAAGCAGTCCGCTGCGAGGCCGAAGCTCTCGAAGCCTCCCAGGCCGCTGAGACGCTAAACCGACCCGAGCCTCCACCGGGCAAGCCGCAGGCCGGAGAACATTGCGCAAACGCGCCGCCGGGCGAGGACAGCAGCCGCGGCGCGTCCGGAGGCGGCAGGAGAGGCGGCGTGGGTCCCGGAGCCTTCCGAGCCGGGGAGCCGTGCGCAGACGCGCCGCCGGGCGAGGTCAGCAGCCGCGGCGCGTCCGGAGGCGGCAGGAGAGGCGGCGTGGGTCCCGGAGCCTTCCGAGCCGGGGAGCCGTGCGCAGACGCGCCGCCGGGCGAGGTCAGCAGCTGCGGCGCGTCCGGAGGCGGCAGGAGAGGCGGCGCGGGTCCCGGAGCCTTCCGAGCCGGGGAGCCGTGTGCAGACGCGTCGCCGGGCGAGGTCAGCAGCCGCGGCGCGTCCGGAGGCGGCGGGAGTGGCGGCGCGGGTCCCAGGACCTTCCGAGCTGCCATGGAGCCTGGTGAGGTTGGCTGGAGGAAGGCAGGGTGCGCCGGGGGGGTGGAGGGGCCCCCCTTCGAGTGTTGGGCTCCCGAGGCCCGACATGCTGCCCCCTCTACCAGGGGCCCACCTGGAATGCAAGGAGAGAGAGGTGAGCAGTCTGTAACATGACCAGCAGTCCCCCCCTGGGTCCCCCCCGGCTTCCCCGGGTGTTTCCGGTGGAAAGCGCGGAGAAGGCGTGGTGCGCACACATCCCCATCCCGTAACCAGGTGGCCTCCTCCATGGGGTACCCCTTCCAGAGCACCAAGTATTGCACCCGCCCCCTCCGTTTCCGGGAGTCCAGGATCTCCTGTACCTCATAGTGGTTGCCATGTACCGGCCCTGGGCCGCCCTCCCCCACCGCCACAGAGGCGGTTGTAGCAGGCTTCAGCAGGCTACTGTGGAAGATGGGGTGTATCTTTCCAAGTAGGGGGGGGTAGCCGAAGTCTGACGGTGACAGGATTTACTACCTGTATAACCCGGAAGGGTCCGAGATATTTGGGCCCTAGCTTTCTACATGGCACCTGTAGCCGCAGGTATTTCGTGGAGAGGTAGACAAGATCACCTACTTTAGGAGGTGCAAACGGCCGTCTCTTCCTGTCTGCTTGCTCTTTGTATGACCCTGCAGCTCGCTCTAACGCCTTCTTAGCTATCCCCCACACCTCCTCCAACCGGTGCATCCACTCCCCAGGTGTGCAGGATGCCGGGGCCCCCTGGTCGCACCCCGCGATAGGAACGAACTCGTAACCAGAGACCACTTTAAAGGGGGAGAACCCGGTGCTGCTATGCACTGCGTTGTTGTAGGCTACTTCCACGAAGGATAGCAGGTCCACCCATTCAGACTGTTGGTATGAAACATAACAACGCAGGTATCGCTCCACCGCCGCGTTTGCACGTTCCGCAGCTCCGTTTGTGCTTGGGTGGTACGCCGAGCTCAGGCCCTGTGTTGCTCCGATATAACGCACGAAATCCCTCCAGAACCGGGCCGTGAACTGTACCCCACGGTCGGAGATGATACGTCGTGGCACCCCGTGGAGACGATAAATGTGTTGGACAAACAGCCAGGCCAGCCGACGGGCTGAAGGCAACCCCTTGCAGGGGATAAAGTGGGCTTGTTTCGAGAACAAGTCTACTACTGTCCACAAAACGTTATATCCCCTGCTTTCTGGTAGCTCGACCACAAAGTCCATGGCAATGTCCTGCCAAGGTCGTACGGGGTCTGCCACCTGTTGCAGAAGGCCTGCCGGTTTATTTGTGGAGGGCTTGGTGGTTGCGCAAATGCGGCACTTCTGCACGTAGCTCTCAATGTCTCGCCTCATGGTCGGCCACCAGAACTGGCGGCGGGCCAGATGCAGGGTTTTCACGAACCCGTAATGACCTGCCTGCCTGGCGTCATGGCATTGATAGAGCGCTTGATCCCGTGCCGCCGCAGGCACATATAGCCTGACCCCGTGCCAAGCTAGGCCGTCCCACAACGAGAGGATGTCGGGGTGCACCTGTATCCATTCATCAGTCGCCAATGCTCCCTTACAGGTCCGCAGGAAGCCGTCTGTCACGGCGTTGGCCCTGTGCTCCGCCTCCTCCACTGGGCGGGGCGGCGGTACCAGTGCCTGTACTACCTCCTCTTTCCGACAGTCATATTGTGGTAGCCGAGACAAGGCATCCGCTAGGAAATTCCTACCCCCGGGCACATACTTAAGACGGAACCGGAAACGCTGAAAGTACTGGGCCCATCGTACGTGTTTCGGGGACAGACGGCGGGGTGTTTGCAGGGCTTCCAGGTTTTTATGGTCCGTCCAAACCTCGAACTCCTGGCTAGCCCCCTCCAGAAGGTGTCTCCAAGTCCCCAAGGCCCAGCGGACCGCGAAGGCCTCTTTCTCCCAGACAGCCCAAGCCCTCTCCGCGGTCGTCAGCTTCTTGGAGGCGTAAGCGCAGGGCCGCAGTTCTCCCATCGCATGCCGTTGCAGAAGGACAGCCCCAACAGCCACGTCGCTCGCATCAGCCTGTACTACGTAGGGCAGGTCTGGGTTTGGGTGTCGCAGGACGGGCTCCTTAGCAAACTGTGCCTTGAGCGTCTCAAAAGCCTGCTGGCATGTAGTGGTCCACGCTAGCTTCTGCCCTGGCCGCGACAATGTTGCCATTTGTTTTGTCCGCAGTAGATCTGTGAGCGGCAGGGCAATGGAAGCGAAATGTGGAATAAATTGACGATAAAAGTTAGCGAAGCCCAGGAAGCTCTGCAACTGTTTCCGGGTCCGTGGGGCCTGCCACTGTTGGATAGCCTCCACCTTCCCCGGGTCCATCTCCACCCCGTTGGAGGACACCCGATATCCCAAATAGTCCAGCCGGGGCTTGTGAAACTCACATTTAGAGAGCTTCACATATAACTGGGCGTCCCTCAGCTTGGTCAGCACACTCCGAACTAAGGCGACATGCTCCTCCAGCGTTGACGTATATATGAGGATGTCATCAAGATAGACTAGGACCCCCCGGTACAAATGATCATGCAGGACTTGGTTAATCAACTGCATGAAGACCGCGGGGGCTCCTTGCAGTCCAAACGGCATTACCCTGAACTGAAAGCTCCCCAACGGGCAATTGAAAGCCGTCTTCCATTCATCACCAGCTTTAATCCGGACACGGTAGTACGCCTCCCTGAGGTCTAACTTGGTGAACACCCGGCCCGTAGCCAAATGAGCTAAAAGGTCCTTCACCAAAGGGAGGGGGTACAAGTGCTCTACACATACCGCGTTAACCCCCCGATAATCAACGCACAGTCTTAGGGTCCCATCTTTCTTCTCCCTGAAGAGGACAGGGGCCGCCATCTTAGACCGGGCGGGCTGGATGAACCCCCTCCGCAGGTTCTTGTCTATGTATTGGCGAAGCTCCTGCATCTCCCGGGGTGCCATTGCGTACATGCGGGGGTTCGGCAGTTTTGCCCCTGGCTCCAGTTCGATAGCGCAGTCCGTGGGGCGGTGGGGTGGCAAGGCATCACACTCCTTCTCATCGAAGACATCTGCGAGATCGCTGTACTCCCGTGGCACCTGTGTCTCAAGCCCAGCTCCCACCCCTGCGGCCCCCTCTGGCCCACCGATCCCCTCCGGACCCATGAAGGAATGCATTGCAGGAGGCTGGGGCCCTGTCCCGAGACGAAGGTGTCGGCACCCCCCCTCCCACCAAACCGTGGGGCCCCACCTGTCCAACCACGTAAGCCCCAGGATGACCGCCTCCGTCATGGACGGCACCACGACAAACCGGAGAGTCTCCCAGTGTGTACCCAATTCCATTCTCACCGGTGCCGTTACATGCGTAATGGGTGCTCCACCCAAAAGGGACCCGTCTACCTGCTGGAACCGGAGAGGTTTGGGGAGCCGCCGGAGGGGGATACCGGCCTCCCTTGCCATCACCAGGCTGATAAGGCAGCGCGTGCTGCCTGTATCAATCAAAGCCTTACACTCCCTCCTCTCGCCTGTTCGTGGGCTTATCAATGCCACAGGCAGCACAAAAGGGCACACCGGAGCACTTACCATCGGGTCCTCCTCGTACTCGTGATCCTCAGACCCATCGGATGTGTCAGTCCGACCATCCGCCGGGCCCACTGGACGCACCGGTGTCGATGTTCGAACAGCAGGGCAACAAGCAGGGCAGGTGCCGAACAGCAGGGCAACAAGCAGGGCAGGTGCCGAACTCTCTATAACTTCCCCACCCCTCCCCTACAAGGCCTTTCGCCCGTCGCCCAGGCAGGTAAGCCCCCTCCCATGTGTTGCCGCCACCGTGCACCTCCCCCTCACCCACTCCCTGCCGCGCCCAACTCCGAACCCCCCTCTCGCCATCTACGCCCGAGGCCCCCAGCCACCCGGTCACCGCAGTGGGGAGGGACCCATCCCCTAATGGCGTCGCCAGCTCCCGAACCACACAGTCCTGCGCAGGCATGGCGTCGGCCAGAGGAGACAGCCGCAACGGCGGAGTCTCTGAAGCAGTCCGCTGCGAGGCCGAAGCTCTCGAAGCCTCCCAGGCCGCTGAGACGCTAAACCGACCCGAGCCTCCACCGGGCAAGCCGCAGGCCAGGGAACCTTGCGCAAACGCGCCGCCGGGCGAGGACAGCAGCCGCGGCGCGTCCGGAGGTGGCAGGAGAGGCGGCGTGGGTCCCGGAGCCTTCCGAGCCGGGGAGCCATGCGCAGACGCGCCGCCGGGCGAGGTCAGCAGCTGCGGCGCGTCCGGAGGCGGCAGGAGAGGCGGCGTGGGTCCCGGAGCCTTCCGAGCCGGGGAGCCGTGCGCAGACGCGCCGCCGGGCGAGGTCAGCAGCTGCGGCGCGTCCGGAGGCGGCAGGAGAGGCGGCGCGGGTCCCGGAGCCTTCCGAGCCGGGGAGCCGTGTGCAGACGCGTCGCCGGGCGAGGTCAGCAGCCGCGGCGCGTCCGGAGGCGGCGGGAGTGGCGGCGCGGGTCCCAGGACCTTCCGAGCCGCCATGGAGCCTGGTGAGGTCGGCTGGAGGAAGGCAGGGTGCGCCGGGGGGTGGAGGGGCCCCCCTTCGAGTGTCGGGCTCCCGAGGCCCGACATCTACCTTATGTTAGATATCCATTCTATCCTTAGTGTGTTAAATACACTAATTAATATTAGGATCAGATTTTCCTTCACTCAGAACATTTTTTCCCTACTCAGGAGGCTTCTGTTTTTCTATTTCATATTCAGTATGCTTTTGAATTGCTTTAAAATTTCTTTCAACGGTGTTATGAGCAGAATTATTAGTGGAATGTGCTCTTAATTGCAATGCACCCACTTCCTCTTCTTACATTTACTTTATGATCAGAAAAAAGTGTCATGGGGTTAAATTTCCTTGTTAATGCTTCTTGAAATTTAATTGAAGTGTGAGAAGTGTGAGAGAATGCAGATTAGCTGATTGTACAGTGAAAAAAATTACGCTCACATGACCACTGCCACTTCCAACACATCTTATAGTTAAGGTAAGGCAACATTTTCTTCTTTTTTCCAACAAATTGAAAAAGCAGTCAAAGCTGCTGAAATACAACATGGGTACACTTAGTTCTTTGCTTAGTTCAAGAATGCTAGCTGTTCACTGATTCCTTTTAACAGAATAGGAAGTGACCTTGAAAATCTTCTAGTAAAACCCCCTGCTCAAGCAGAAGACCCTGTACAATTTCAGACAAATGGTTATCCAATCTCTTCTTAAAAACCTCAAGTGATTGAGCACCCAATAAAGACCTATAAAGCCCTAAATGGCTTGGGTCTGGGATATCTGAGGAAACACCTGCTACCAGCATCAAGTTCCCTTCGTCCAGTGTGCTCCCACAGGGAGGGTCTTCTCAGGGTGCCGACGGTAAAAGACTGCCGACGGGTAACGCCCAGGGGTAGGGCCTTCTCAGTGGGTGCGCCTGCCCTCTGGAACCAGCTGCCCATGAAGTTGAGGACTGCCCCCGACCTCCGTTCATTCTGCCGGGACCTGAAGACCTGGCTCTTCGAGCTCTCTGGCCCAGGCTGAGAATTTTAATTTTAATTTTAATTTTAATTTTAATTGGGGTTTTTATTCTCTCAGGGACTATTATAATCTTTTTAATTGTTTTTAAGTTTTGTATTTCCTGTTTTAATTCCCTGTAAACCGCCCTGAGTCCTTCGGGAAAGGGCGGTATACAAATCCAATTAAATAAATAAAATAAATAAATAAATAAACTCAAAACTTCTGAAAGCAAGCCATTCCACTAATTAATTAATGAAGGAAATTTCTCCTTAGTTCTAGGCTGAATCTGCTTGATAAGTTTCCATCCATGATTTCTTGTCCTGCTCTCAGGTGCTTCAGAGAATAGGTTGACCCCCTCTTCACTGTGGCAACCCCTCAAATATTGGAAGACTGCTATTATGTCACCATTAGTCCTTCTCTTTGTTAGAATAGACACACCCAGTTACTTATTTACTGTGAGACTGTTTCAGATTGTTTGGAGGTAGGTTTAAGCAAAACACAATCGTTGACACAGCACAAATTAAATTAGGAGTACCATGTAGACCAAATGATTTGCTAGATAATATTTCCTGCAGAAGTAAGCATGATGCATTATGACACTTACTTGGACTGTATCATTTAAGCCTGAACATTCTGGAGGAGTGTGCATGATTCTATTTAAGAACATTCCTGCATACAGAAAAAAGCTAGCTGACCAGCAAGAAGGCTAGCCAAAAGTCATTTACAGACTCTTGTTTACTATGTACAGATTTGGATTTTTGTTTGTCATTAAGATTTGTCCACCTACATTTTTAACAGATATGATCTAGGAACAAACCTACCTGCTCTTTATGCTGATTAGTTTTCAGTGAACCCTGTCAAATAGCATTTCAGGATATTTTACACTGATTATTGACTCATCACACAATGCATTTCTCCTTGTTCCATCCAGCATTACCTTTTGAACTAAGCCTTTCTGGTTAGCTCAGTAAACTATTTTCTAGCAATGCCATCCAAAGATAGTCCAACTGGAGAAGATATGATCTTAAGCTGCAGTGTCCTTCATGCTTCCCTTTTTGCTTTATTTTTCAAATGTCCAATAGAGCCTGGCTCAATTGTTCTATAGGCAAAATCCAATAAATGAATCCACAATGACCATGTTTGCTTCCCTGAGGCTAATCCTAAGTGCATCCTTGCAAATCCTCTCTTCCTTTTTTCTATGGAATGCTCAATCCCATGTGCCCTCTGGCAGGACTTTAAAATGTGAATTATTTTAAAGATAGTGTGGTCAAATGCTGAACCAGCAATTCAACCATTCTGCCAGGCAGAAAATAATAGAGTGTCAAGCACACACATAATATCTGCCTAAGACAAAAATGCTACAATTTCCAATACAATTTTAGAAAAGTTTTTCACCTATCAACTCCCTAAGTGAAGCGATGTTCCTGACACATAATTATTAATTATTGCTTCCACTTAACAAAGTTCTGCCCAGCATTTAACATTTGTGATTTTTTGGAGGCAGCCTTATGGATCAAGCTGAAGCCAGCACCTATGACATTTTAAGGGCAGGATTTCAAGATTGGTACGATGAAGTGGAATGACATTTAATTACTAATGTGCAGTCATTCACTCTGGCTAATTATGATCCCTGGGGTTTACTGATCATGTGCAATTAACTTTTACTTTCATAAAAGCTTAATGTGTTATAGATGCAGCGCTAGCAGAGAAATATTACATTTTGGAATTATTGACAGAATCCAAAATGAATAATATCTCTTTCTTCAATTATAAATTTTTAAAGAGAAAAAAATAAAGAAATAAAATTGTAGAATTTGGTTGTCGTGGTCTACATCAGAATAAACCAAGGGTATCATTTACCCAAGCAGTAATTTGAATTAAAAAAACAAAAAACAAAAAACCTAAAATAGGCACTCTAATGGCAGAAAGTGAAGAAGAACTAAAGAGCCTCTTGTTGCAGGTGAAGAAGGAGAGTGCAAAACTTGGGTTGAAACTTAACATTAAGAAAACCAAGATCATGGCATCTGGCCCTCTCAATTCCTGGCAAATAGATGGGGAAGAAATGGAGGTAGTGACAGATTTTATTTTCCTGGGCTCCAAGATCACTGCAGATGGGGACTGTAGCCAAGAAATTAAAAGACGCTTGCTCCTGGGGAGGAAAGCCATGGCAAATCTAGACAGCACACTAAAAAGCAGAGACATCACCCTGTCAACAAAAGTGCGTATAGTCAAGGCTATGGTCTTCCCAGTTGCAACGTATGGCAGTGAAAGTTGGACCATAAGAAAGGCTGAGCGCCAAAGAATTGAGGCCTTTGAACTGTGGTGCTGGAGAAGACTCCTGCGAGTCCCTTGGACCGCAAGGCGATCAAACCGGTCAGTCCTAGAGGAGATCAATCCTGACTGCTCTTTAGAAGGCCAGATCCTGAAGCTAAAACTCAAGTACTTTGGCCACCTAATGAGAAGGAAGGACTCACTGGAGAAGAGCCTAATGCTGGGAAAGATCGAGGGCAATAGAAGAAGGGGACGACAAAGAATGAGGTGGCTGGATGGAGTCACTGAAGCAGTAGGCGTGAGCTTAAATGGACTCCAGAAGATGGTAGAGGACAGGAAGGCCTGGAGGAATGTTGTCCATAGGGTCGCGATGGGTCGGACACGACTTCGCAGCTAACAACAACAACAACAAAAAATAGGCACTGTGATTTTTATAATCTTTTAAAATAAAATGTAAACATATCGGTATACAGTTTGATACTATCCTTATCGGCTGGTTTTAAATCACCATCAGCCTTGGTGGAGCCCATCAGCCTTGGTGGAGCAGTGGGCTAATGCCTCCTTAAGTAACAGCAGCTGCCTGCAATTAGTGCAGGTTCGAGTCCCACCAGGCTCAAGGTTGACTCAGCCTTCCATCCTTCCGAGGTAGGTAAAATGAGGACCCAGATTGTTGGGGGCAATTAAGATGACTTTGTAATAATGCCACTTGGGGGGGGGTGTGAAAGCCCTAATAAGCAGGCATATACATAGAATGAAGGCTACTGCTAAGTTTGTAAGCCGCCCTGAGTCTTCGGAGAAGGGCGGGATATAAATGGAATTTTAAAAAAAAATATCTCTTCCTCGTTTCACAACTATTTGTAGCCCATTTTATAATCTTGGTGAAGAACTCTAAATCTACGAAGCATCAGTTTTTGCTTTTGTTTTTCAAAAATGATTAAGACTTGAGTTAAATTGTACAAATAAACTGACAATTTTCACTATAATCAGGGAATATATTTATTGATCACTTAAAAACAACAAATTAAATGATGTGTATGTTTTGCCTTAATTGAATTTCTTCCTAATAGTGTCCCAAATAGCTAATTGGATTCATATATTCTGAAAGGATAGGGGTTAAGGCAGCAGAGTAGAAACCAGGAGACAGTGATTTTTAGTTTTGCCTTAGGCATGAAGAATTGGGGTGACTTTGGGCTAGTCATTTTATCTCAGCCCAATCCCTTTCCCAGGATTATTGCTGATGTGGGGAAAATAGAAGGAATACCATATTTGCTTGTCACCTAGAATTTTTATAAAAATAATAAAGGTGGAATAAAAAAATAAGGAAATAAACCAGAGCATCTCAGATTATATTACGTGAGATTTAGCCTCCATGTGACTTTGTGGTTGGAATTTCATGTCCAGCAATAATCAGATCAGCATTGCTATCCATTTTTGTATTTGATGATCGTCTATGTTTAACTGCTAGATTAATCAGTAAAAAACTGTAACTGGGAAGTTGTAATTGGTTGTGGCCACTGGTAGGATTCAGCCGGTTCGCACCACTTTGGCAGAACTGGTAGCTAATTGTTTGTTGCCCAGGCCCAGAATGGACTTCTGGGAGTGGCATCCACACAGGGAACCGGTTGTTCATATATTTGAATCCTACCACTGGTTGTGGTGAATTTTGACTTGTGAATTTTGGAAGCAAAAAGATGATCTGTTTTCTGACCTGGACCAGGAAAAGAAAATGAAAGGTGCTGTTTTCTTTTAGTAAGGTTGACTTTTTGACATTGTTTGTAATATATTTTGCAGCATCTACACTGAAATTGAGTAGGATTGAATTGATTATTCAGTTCACTGATAACAGAATTTATTACCCTCTGGTGAGTCCTGATTCCTAAAATGTATGCTTTAAAAAAGCAGCCACATATACAGTTTAGCACATCTCCTCCTAGGCATGTCTTGGCTTGTCTGATTGCCAAAATGTTTCCCCAGCTGAGCCTTCTTCAGAAATGGGGAAGGTTCACCTTCAAGACTATGGAAAAAAGTCTTGAAAACTAATCAGATTTGCCAACAGGAGCTTGGCACAGCTGCTCAGGTATCAGGAAAATTTGAATGCTGTTTCTTACAGCCTTCATAAAGAAATCCCAAGAGTCTTTGTCAATTGGTGCATACTGATCAATAGCTTTATTCTGGTTCCAGTGGGTATCTTGACAGAATGCATATATTGTTATGTCATCTGAAAATGACTTCCAAGTCATAGCTGTAAGACAGAAAAACCAGCCACCAAGGTTCTACTCCATTCAACAGTTATATTGTTTTCCTGCTGCAAAAAAGCCCTATATTTGAATTAACACAGATGTAAGGGGCAAAAGGGTCAAGTCTTTACTCCTCCCTTTAATTATGACGTTCCTTCTGTTGACTCTTATATTATTGCAATTAATTTCTGATCTGAGAAATCTGCCGGAGTCATGGAACTGTTTGCATGATTCAGGGCCCTGATGATGTAGGATTCTAAATTCTGCATGAACATTCATGGGTACTGAGGTCCCTGATGGTAGAGTTAGAAGAGCAACAAGATTTTGGAGGTACAGCCACCACAGTTCTCCATTCATGTATTTAAAGAATGAACATGACTACTGAGACTTTTCATTTCTGGACTAATATTACTTTCATAAGTGCTTTCCCAACATTGAGGGGTCTTACAGATTCAATTTCAGTTATTTTATTGCTAGTGCTAATGTGTGCTAATTGCTAATGTGTGTCTGTGTGTACCTTCAAATTACCTTGACTTTTAGCAACTCTCTGGATAACTCTATGCAGTTTTCTGAAATGATTTGCCATTATTATTTTTTTCTAGGGACTAAAAGAGAGTGACTGGCCCAAAATTATTCAGGTAGCCTTATGCCTAGGGCAAAACTGGTACTAATGGTCCTAGCAGGGTTTTAGCCTTTAGACACTACATTAAACTAGCTCTAATTGTTATTGCTGTAACTTTCAAAAGAGATGCAGATGTTTTATATCATGGATCCACAATTCACATCTGCATGTGGACTACAGCTGGCTCTATGTGGCATTTCTTGGGCTGCAGTCAAAAACTGGACATAGTTAATTCCTCTTTCTTTTGACAGAGGAATTAGGAGTTTTAAAAATTATCTGTAAAAATTATCATCTATTTCTCCCCTCTTCTCCGTCCAAATGCATGCAAAGTTCTAAATGTGGGGCCCCAGCAACTTCTGGGGAAAATTCTGTAAGTCACCAGAGATAAGGTGGAACACATATTGCCTTCTGACTGTACTTTTCCCGTTCCTATTTAGTAATCTTGCATTTCTCCCTTTTCTTTCATTTACCTTGTAGCCCATACAGACAACATCAGGATTCTATCAAATATAGAAAACATATCACAAATTGATAGAGGATGGGGTGGATGAGTTTAGTTGATACAGCAAAAAAGCAAAGTTTGAATTCTGTCATGAAAACTGGGCAGTGGCTCTCAAGATAAATACAAAAACAAATAAAAAAAACTCTACAGGAAGTCCTGACAGTCTAATTAATGGCATCAATGAGATCATTTTTCTAAGTAAAATTATATTACAAAAGAGAGAAATACAGGTGGAAAAAGAGCAAACTTTGTTTTGATTGTAGTAATAAATGCTTTCTTCCCAGATCACCAGATTTATGCTCAGAATAGTTTTTCCAGAGTCACATACCTATAGTTAAAAGCAGAAATATTGTATAGCCAGTGGTGGGATTCAAATATGTGAACAACTAGTTGTCTGTGTGGATGCTGCTTCGGGAAGTCCATTCTGGGCCTGGGCAACAAAAAAAAATAGCTATCGGTTCTGCCAAACTGGTGCAAACTGGCTGAATCCCACCACTGTGTATAGCTACTATACATGTTGCATAAACTGTCAGGAGAAATTTCATGACAAGAGCCATTAATCAGTGGAACAACTTGCCTCCAGAAGTTCTGGTGCTCTATCACTGGAGGTTTTTAAGAAGAGATCAGACAACCATTTATCTGAAGTAGTATAAGATATTCTGCTCAAGTAAGAAGACTAGAAGATCTCCAAGGTTCCTTTCAACTCTGTTATTCTATATAACCTAGGTTACTTTATCCACTATGAAATGAAACAAATATATCTATTTTAGGTTCCACTGATATCTGTAATGGTAGGAAATCCTATGTTTCCTTTTGTAGAGCACAAAAGGTATTCTTAAAGCAAAAGAAGGAATTTTGTATGAGCTTGCAACACAGTTTAGCTTCCTAACCATATGAGAAGACACAGAATTATGCTATGATGCCATTAAAAATGGTTGTCTAAATGGAAATAGGGAAGTTCTCAAAGGTAAACCTCATCTTGTAACCACCCAATAATTTTAGAAAAATTGAGATGAAATGATGGAATTTGGCCATTATCCCACCCAATTTTGGTCAGAAAGGAAAAAGCTTATACCACTTTTTCAACCTTCTCTCCATTTCCCAATTTTATAGATGCACACCTAATGATGTAAATTCCCTAATGATGGAAATCATTCAGCTTTAGGATACTTCTAATACATTCTATGATGTATTAGAATGATCCTCTACAATGGACATCCCATTGTTTTCTCTCCAAATTAAAATAACTTTATATATATATATATATATATATAAATTAGTTTGCTTCCTTGGCCCGCAATAATGTTCTAATTGGGAAAAAGAAATAAACAATGCAGAGACAGACACAATCCCCTCTGGCTGTGATACTGAATCATTTCTGATTATATCTTTCTTCCATGAGAAGAAGTTGTGCCTGGAGCTGATGTTATAGATTGCCATCTTGATCACGGAAGACATAGTGTCATTTGTTTATGCCAAACTAGCTAAACAAAAGAGCAGATTTGTTTTGGGATTGCCAAAGAAACCCATTTATATTTCATAAAAATGAAGACTTCCATTCAACAAAGATTTTAAAATAACGAAGAATATTATGTCAAAATTGGAATTTGCAAAGCAGCACCTTGAGTTAATGTTTTTATTTTTAATACACTGTTGCTGGATGTCAGTTACAATACTCATAAATCAGTCTGAAAACTATCCATTTACATGTTTATACCTTTGTCTCAGGGCTAAAGAGTGCAGTAGATTTTCAAATCACCTTTACTATTTCTGACAGTTGATATCTTTCATCTATCTTCTATAACATCTTTTCCAGCTTCCTCATGATTGATTATTTATATTAGTCTTTTGCTATGGGCTACAATGCTTTGTTGTCTATATTTGAAATTCTTATCTTTTTCCCCCTTCCTGACTGAAAAAGCTTCAGTTGTGAGAGTTCAGTAGTGGTGGTGTCTTTATATCATTATTATGACAATATAAAGGGAAATTGTGTGTAAGGGACATTTTCCATTGGAAGTTCACACACCCTTTTGTATGGTCATATGGTCGCTCCACTAAATTTCAGGATAGTTTCACTCTGTCAAGGTCCGTTATCTTGCTAAGCTAACTATGTTTTTTAAAATAAATTTCAGCCAATGCCCAGAGAATTCATTTTAATGTAGGCTATCTAATACAATTTGCTACTAAAAAAATTGGAAAGCTGAACTGATTCACAGTAAAAATCCTGTGTTCATTAATTGCTGAAATAATCCTATACAAACTTATTTTTTTTATTAGAAGTGATAGGAGCATCTAAGACAAATTATGAGGTGTTCAGATCAAGAATTATTCAGAATCAGGAGAGAACTCATTCCAGCTATCTTGGAATGTATTTAATTATTTGTTGGATTGGAAGCTTCAGAATGGTAAAACACACTGATGAAAGAAATATTTGATTGTTGGTGTTGTTACAAAATATAGAACGTTGCATATTTATGTCCAAAGCCAAGAAGTAAATAGAAAAAGAGACATGTAACTGAATTAGAAAGTAATGCTAAAATCAACCCAAGCAAGTAAATAATGAATGCTTACGCAACATCAGACTGAATGGAAAAATTATTCAAGTTCTCAGATTTTCAGTTTTTATTATGAAATAATAAATATTCTAGAAATGTTACAGAATAATAACATTACACTTGAACGGCAAGTTCCTAGACCTACTTATGTCATGGAAAAAGAATCCGAATAGAATAAGAAGTTGGAAGGGACCTTGAGGTCTTCTAGTCCAATCCCTTGCTCAGGCAGGAAGCCCTATACCATTTCAGACAAATGGCTGTCCAATCTCTTCTTAAAGAACCTCAAGTGATGGAGCACCCCCAACTTCTGAAGGCAAGCCGTTTCACCAATTAATTGTTCTCACTGTCAGGAAATTTCTCCTTAGTTCTACGTTGGATCTCCTTCATAAGTTTCCATCCATTATTTCTTGTCCTGTTCTCAGATGCTTCTGAGAATAGGTTGGCCCCTCTCTTCACTGTGACAGCCCCTCAAATATTGGAAGACTGATATGTCACCATTAGTCCTTCTCTTTGTTAGAATAGACACACCCAGTTACTTATTTACCATGAGACTGTTTCAGATGGGTACTTTGTTTGGAGGTAGGTTCAGCAAAACACAATCTTCTACACAGCACAAATTAAATAAATAACACCCTGTAGACCGAATGATTTGCTAGAGAATATTGCCTGCAGAAGTAAGCATATTGCATTATGATACTCACTTGAACTGAATCATTTAAGGCTAAACATCCTGGATGAGTGTGCATGATTCTATTTAAGAACATTCCTGCATATGGAAAACTAGCTGACCAGCAAAAAAGCTAGCCAAAAGTCATTTACACACAAAATTAACTATAATCTGCATAGATACATATTTTTTTCTTTTTTAAAATCTTTAACCAGATGGCTAGATCGGCATAGCCAAATCCAATGTTAAATACACTGGATTAGAAGCTGGTACATTAAGTTCTAGCCTTGGTTTTGGCACAGAAACCAGTTAAGTGGCTTTGGTCCAGTCATTCTCCAGGCAAAAGTAAGCTACACTAAAAAAAATTGCACTGAATTGTCTGTATACTTGCCGTGGGTCATGACTGAGTTGAAGATGCATCCACACAGAAACACCCCCCCCCACACACACACAAACAAACAAATCAATAAAAAATATGTACTGTCTATAATTATTTTATTTCTATTATGATAAGTACAATACATGTATTAACCTGCACTACTAAGATTAACTTTGAAACTTGTTCTAAAAAGGATCAAACTGATTAGTTCAGTCAAAATGGGGCCACATTCTTAAATAATATATTTATGTATCAGTCACAATACCAATCTATGTTTTCCAAACTTGTTAGGATCTATGAACTGTTGTGGTATGTATTTGTTGATTTGTTAGATGTATATCACTCCTTTCTTTCAGAAAGGCATATGTAGCATTCTCCATTTTTTTTCTCCATAATAACTGTGTTATAAAATAGATTTGACTGTCAAACAGCAACTGTCCAAAATTCACCCAGAAAGCTTCTGTGGTAGAAAATAAATTGAACCTCAGTGTCCCCAATGGCAGTCTAATACCTTAAATCAGTACACCAATCTGCTCTCAGTGTTCTTAATATTGCTTTAATTGTTCAGCCCCTATTTAGAACATAGAGAAAACAACAGTGGCCCTATATGGAACAGAAGGACTTTCTTTTTAAAAGAATAAAAATAGCAATTACTTTTTTAATACGTATAACAATCATATTAATGAAATAATTGTTTACATCTGATTTTGTTTTGTTTTTTTTTTAATTTAAGCTCAAATTGACATCATAACTTCACAGTGTTGGATACAATTCCAAAGATTCATTTCCTGAGTTTCAATTTCATTCTAAAGTAGCAGCCACTTAACGTTGTCAGCTCCCTTTGGTTTTAACTGAATAAAGGTCAAATAATCAGACATCTAAAAGGACAGCTCATTTATCATCCTTTGGTAAATGCGTCAGTAGCTAAACTTTAGCACTGGATGGTAGCACCACACAATGAAAGGTTAATAGATTCAAAGCATTGGTTTTACCACAACAAGTAAGTAATGATGGATCCAGACAGAAATTTCAATTTTCATTTTCATTCAGAAGCATGTGGACAGTGGTTTATACAGAGAAATTCTGCTTATTACAGTTTGTGGGTTTCCCAGCAAAAGCACATCATGGTGAGGTCAAAGAATGAGCCTAAAACAATCTTGGAGATTTAATAATAATAATAATAATAATAATAATAATAATAATAATAATAATAATAATAATAATAATAATAATAATAATAATAATAATAATAATAACAACAACAATAACAATAAAGAAGAAGAAGAAGAAGAAGAAGAAGAAGAAGAAGAAGAAGAAGAAGAAGAAGAAGAAGAAGAAGAAGAAGAAGAAGAAGAAGAAGAAGAAGAAGAAGAAGAAGTTGGAAGGGACCTTGGAGGTCATCTAGTCCAACCCCCTGCTCAGGAAACCCTATACCATTTCAGACAAATGGCTGTCCAGTCTCTTCTTAAAAACCTCCAGTGTGTTGGAGCATTCACCACTTCTGGAGGCAGGTTGTTCCACTGGTTAGTTGTTCTAACTGTCAGGAAGTTTCTCCTTAGTTCTAGGTTGCTTCTCTCCTTGACTAGTTTCCATCCGTTGCTTCTTGTCCTGCTTTCAGGTGCTTTGGAGAATAGCTTGACTCCCTCTTCTTTGTGGCAGCCCCTTAGATATTGGAAACTTGATATATGGTAACCTGATCCATAAATCAGAACCCTTGTTAGTTCAATGGTTATAGTTAAAATTATTTCTCTGCTATTGGTAAATAATTAATCATGACAGGGCAATAAAAGCCCAAATGATGAATTGTGCTTTGTGACATCATGATGCAAACCCCATATTATGCTACATTATTCTTTCCCATCTCTTCTGCTCCTATGGACACCTGGGGGGCAGTTCTTTTGAGTCCTAGGACCACATTCAGTCTTTTCTGACGTGTTAATAGCTCCTAAGATAGATGGGTAGGGCTGGGAGAAATGGCACAAAAACGGGGAAATGAGTGGGCCAGAGCTGGAAATTTCACTAATAATATCCTTTATATATTAATGTATAAGTCCAAAATATTTAAGAAGTTCACCTTTGTTTACCTCTAATCCATACAAGGTTAGTTACATCCACAAGGATAGCATTTGGAAAACTGGAAAAAACTTTTAAAAATGCCAAAATCTATCTGAATTGCTATGAATGCAAATAATTCAATGCTTTAAATTAGTCCAGATCAGCCTGAATCGATCTACACTGCTGAATATATCAAGCCTAAATTTGAATACATTTACAAATTTACTTTTGTAAATGACAGCTAGCTTTCACAGGGTGTTGTAGATAGCCCAGTCCCTTTTCCCTGAACTTAGTCCCAAGTATTTTGCTTGGAAATAAATTCCCAAGTCTTATTTCCCCAAAAAGATGATATAAATTTATAAAATTTCATGAACAAGATATATGTCTGTGTCCCCTGGGAAGAGGGGTGGGTGTCACAATCTGAAAATACTGCAATTTTTTTTCACTCACACTCACTCGGTCACTTGCTCACTCACTCCTCCTCTCTCTTACATATATACACCAATGGTGGGATTCAGCCGGTTCCACGACTTTGGTAGAACCGATAACTATTTTTTTTTTGCCCAGGCCCAGAATGGACTTCTGGATGCGACATCCACACAGAGAACCGATTGTTTACATATTTGAATCCCACCACTGATATGCACCCCTCAGCCCCTGGAAAGACATTGCTAAGATCACATGAAGTATTAATACCACTTTAGAATGCCTTGGTAAGGCCACCCTTGGAATACTGCATCCAGTTTTGGTCACCACGGTGTAAAAAAGATGTTGAGACTCTAGAAAGAGTATATTATTATTATTATTATTATTATTATTATTATTATTATTATTATTATTATTATTATTATTATTATTATTATTATTATTATTATTATTTTCCCTTCATGCATTCCATGCTTTCAACTACTCTTAGCTTAACAATCAAGGGTAATAGAAGTCTACTATATAGATAGTATTCAATTTACAACAGCTCATTTAGTGACCGTTCACAGTTAGAACAGCACCGAAAAAAGTGGCTGATGACAATTTTTCACACTTACGACCATTGCAAGTAACCGTGATCAAAGTTTGTATGCTTTGAAACTGACTCAAATTTATGACAGTTGCAAAGTCATGTGATCACCTTTTGTGACCCTCTGACAAGAAAGTCAATAGGGAAGCCACATTCACTTAACAACCGTGTTACTAACTTTAACAACAGCAGTGATTCACTTAAGAAATGTGACAAGAAAGGTCATAAAATGAGGCAAAACTCACATAACAAATGTTTCACTTAGCAGCAGAAATTTTGAACTCAGTTGTGGTCATAGGTCAAGGACTATCTGTACATTAATAGAATCCCATGTAAACGATCACAGGAAGAGGATAAATATTGTGAGTTTGCTATGAATTGACAGAAATGCTAGAAAATTTTAGGGAGCTTTATAAATAGATGAAATAATGTTCACATGAGTGAAGATATGAATATAGTGGAGCTGAACTGACATGTTGATATATAACACAAAGATCAAGAGGACAACTACCTCAAATTAGTAGCTATTAGTCAAAATAATAAAAAGTCTTCTGGTTTCTGAATAAGCATTTATATGCCAATTTGTATAACAAGCTGCATCAGCTTGTTAAGGTCGATTTAAACCACCACATTAAAGTGAGATTAATATCGTTGCATGCTGACAAACCATTTTTATGTTCACTTATGCACTCTTAATCAAATGACTTTAGAAGAACACAGAGATAAAGTATTTCTGTATGAAAAAACAACTTTTGCAGGTAGGAGTTTTAATGCAGAGTATAAGCAATTCTACTGTAAGTGACTTTGGTAAGGGATTGAGGGGGAGATTTCTTTGCCTCCAGAGCACTGTCTGAAAAACCTTATTGACTACAACAATAAATCACCATTGTTTAAATAAACTGTAGCTATTTAACTAGTGAAAGCTGGACCATAAAAAAGGCTGAGCGCCAAAGAATTGAGGACTTTGAACTGTGGTGCTGGAGAAGACTCCTGCGAGTCCCTTGGACTGCAAGGCGATCAAACTGGTCAGTCCTAGAGGAGATCAACCCTGACTGCTCTTTAGAAGGCCAGATCCTTAAGTTGAAGCTCAAATACTTTGGCCACCTAATGAGAAGGAAGGACTCACTGAAGAAGAGCCTAATGCTGGGAAAGATTGAGGGCAAGAGAAGAAGGGGACGACAGAGAATGAGGTGGCTGGATGGAGTCACTGAAGCAGTAGGCGTGAGCTTAAATGGACTCCAGAAGATGGTAGAGGACAGGAAGGCCTGGAGGAACGTTGTCCATAGGGTCGCGATGAGTCAGACACGACTTCGCAGCTAACAACAACAACATTTAACTAGTTCCTTTATGTGAGATTATGGCCAGATTTAGAGTTTGACAACACACTCAGTTCCTTGACCCCCATCTTAAAAGACTTTTCTTACTATTATTGTTGTTAACCAAGATCATGTTATACTTGGTAGACTGCTAAGATTCCATAACTGTCAAAAAAAAACCAACAAAAAAAACAAGACAAAATAAACCTCTAGAAAACTAATGCACCACTACAAAGATGTAATCTAATAGGTTTCTATATGTAGGACCCTTGTACTTTGCTATTTTCCTATTCCTGTAATGTCCTGTCCTATGTGCTTTTTCTCAAAGAAGGTTATGAATACCCATTATTTGGAAAACATTGACAATTGCTAGAAGATGTTGGGAAAAAATGCCTCAAAGGATTTACTAAATGTTCCAACTCCAACCTTTTTTTCTGATCAAAAGATTAATTAAGGTAAAAAATACAAACTAGCTTTTAATTAAACCATGAGACATTTAGAGATAATACTTTTGAGAAACCAAGAGACCCAAAGGAATCATCTGAGGAAGCGCTAATCTTCGGCCCTAGACAGTGGTGGGATTCAGCCAGTTTGCACCACTTCAGCAGAAACAGTAGCTATTTTTTTTGTTGCCCAGGCCCAGAATGGACTTCCGGAAGCAGCATCCACACAGAGAACCGGTTGTTCACATATTTGAATCCCACCACTGGCCCAAGGGCAGTTGCCTGTCAAGTCCCGGGCAGGTTCTCCTTCAAAAGTAGGTGGAGAATAAATAATTTTAGGTATGAAAAGGAGAAAATCTTTAAATCTTTAAATACACAAGAAAGGTATTGTTTTTGTTTGGCTTGATTCAATTCATTGACATTTAAGGTCAAGTTTTTTTCTCTCCAGTTATGCTCAACTCATTTCTCTTTGCCCAAAGACAATTTCTGTACACAGAATGCTGTTACCTTCCCATCAAAGTGGTACTTATTAATCAACTTGAATGTGCATGCTTTTGAACTGCTAGGTGAGGAGGACCTAGGGCAAGTAACAGGAGCTCACCCCATTGCACAGTGCTCAAGCCTCAAATCAAGGTTGTCAGCTCTGCAGCTGACAAGTCAGTGTCTTTAACCACTGAGCCATCACACCTCCATTAACATTTATTACACTGAAATTCAACAATTAATTTAATTTTTGCCCTATTCCCTTTCACTTTAAGAAATACTCTGGTGTGTTACTGAAAGGCTGAGAATGGCCCTCAGCTCCCAGATTTATGCAATCCCTCATGAGCTGTGAAATCCAGTGGAGATTGCTTATTTCTGAAAGCCTGAATCTTATCACTTTTATATTACCTGATGTTGTCTTCTCTGAGCTTTATCCACCCTAGAAAAGCAAATACCCTAATTACTTAGAGCAAGACTAGAAAAATCAATGATTTTCATGAAGTGTGAATAATGGAACTTTTCATAAAGTGTAAATAATGGAACTATGATTTGGTGGTATATGTGTGCGTTTGTATGATGTGTGTGTGTCTGTGTACTGCTTGTTCACAGTCCATCAGTCACTCTATGACCATACTTGGGTTGCAACTATCTGATGGAATGTAAAATAAAGTTCTCTTTAAGGTCTAATATTTTATATTTCAATCATGCTCACTCTTGAAAGTGTCAACCTCTTCTTTGAAATATCTATCAACCTTAAAAATATAGAAATGAAACTTATATTCATGAGAAGACTAAGAAGTATTTCAGTACAAATCAACTTTTAGAATCCCTGAAACAGCAAATGCCAACAACTACTACTGTGACATCAGGAATTACAACTCATCTTCTGTTAAAGTAATACCTTGTATCTCACTAATTTTTCATTTTTTCCCTGATGAAAGCAATATTGAAAAGCAATGAATAGAATGTGATACTGGCATATTTTACAAATAACTTTTTTGTATAACACCAAGTATAACACCAATTCACTGGAAACATTTCTACCCACCTTTAAATTATTTATTTTTACATGTTAAACTTTTTTAATCTTACTTTATAAAGATATTAATTTATGAATAAATTAAGTTCATATGATATTTACTGAAGATTTATAGTAAGCTGTGTAACTTCTCTAACAATTTCTAATACTCGTGAGTATTCCACAATTAAGGGTTCTTGTATGTATATTGTACTTCACTCCATAGCTTCTAAGTCTCACATTTCACTAGTAAACAGTATAATTGCTATAGTCAGTCACAGTCAAATGCATTTCTTTTGATCAGTTACAGACCATTTAATTCTAATAGAATTTAAAACAAACAAACCAGGATTTTTGGTCCACTCATTTATAGAGTTTCTGACATGGCTACAAATTGTTAGTGTTCTCCACTAACAACTCCATTTGATTTTATAAAGGTAGTTTCATGTTATTCAGAACATAACTAATAATAATTAATAATCTTAATATAAATCCTGTGTATAAAAATTACTTACTACTTAGATAAAAGACTATTGTTTGGTTTACTCATTCCAACCAAGGAATACCCTGGACAACAAGGTTTTTGCTTCCTGAATACTTGGGTGTGACTTATAGATTTTTTGTTTCTAATCATGAAAATAACCTATAATTTAACTTACCACTTACCATTTTATAGAATTTTTGTTTTTTGTTTTTACACAATGGCAATGTACATTGTTTGGTTCCTGTTGGCTATGCTGCACACATGAAAGAAACATACAAAATCTGGGTTGTTGAAACACATCCACCACATCAAGTACAAGTGGATATTTTCCTGCAGTTGTTCACATTCATTTATTCCCCACACCAACCATTTCTTCTGTTTTCAGAGGGGGAAAATCCATTTCCACTTCTAAATAAATTATTCTTAGTAGCAACTATAATGTGAAGAAAATAGAGGGGTGAATTTTTTTACCTTGTTTAACTTGCAGCTAAGATGATATTTACAGGATACCTAGAGGCTACAGTAGAGTAATAATCCTATATAATCAGTCATTTGTGAACAGTATAGAGAAAGTTTGGAGGATATTTATCATTCTCCAATTAGAATGTCAAATCTAATTAGTCTTCCTCTCAATATTGAACCACAATAATGGAGGTCGCCCAGAGAATCCTTGAAAATGAAAACTTTTGCCACAAAGTTCAAAAGAAGCCTATGGGACATTTTTTCCACCTTATTAATTATTTAGCCCACCAGTCATTTCTGGTCTAGCAGATACATACCTTTGGACTTTTGTACTGTAACTGGATAAGGAAAGAAAATGTAAGTCACTTTTATAAAACCTACCAATCAAGCAGGCTTCTGATGGGGAAAAATGTGATGAGGATCCATAGGGCACTTTGATGATGATTGGCATCAGCGATTGAATCTTTGGCAGGGCAGAGACCTCAACATTCATTTGCTGGGACTTGCTTTTAATAAGAGATGACACAGCTTAACAAAGCCAGCTCCTAAATAATGTGCCTGTAGCTTATTCATACCAAAGGTCTCAAGCAGCTATTTATGGGAGCAAGGAAAAGAGGATCATCTAACCAGCTGCCAAAAGCAGACAGTGGGAATCAATATGTCTAATAGATCTTTATTAATAATGACCTAAATGTCCTCAGGAAAAAAGAGAAAGAAAGATGTCCAAACTGAAGCAATCTCTCTTATAAATTCTGCCTTTCCATTGTCTGTGAAGGATGCAAATATCCTGTCAGGTGGTCTCTGATGTGTGATGCTTCTGATTCTCTATAGACAAGGTGGCCCTTTCATCATCCTTATCTTGGACTGATATATTTCAAATTCAAACTTTTCTGCCTGCATTAAGGCTTTGTCTACTCAAGGCTGCACAGCCCTTGATACAGATCTGTCAATTGCTGAAAGTTTGACAGGTTGGAAACAGAGCTCCTGCTTCCCATTGTATCTGGACCACACCTCCCAAACATTTTATTAGACAAAGCTGCAAACAATTTCCGTGGCTTAATTAAGGCTGCACAAAGTCTGTGGCTTAATTAAAAATTGTCTATTCAATTGTCTGCTTCTTACATACTCAGTTCAAAATTCCAAAATCACATTGGGGCTAGCTGCAATTTTCCCATACCACACACACACAAAAAACATAAGTATAGAGATATTTATCTTAACAATTTTTTTCCTATTAATTTATAAATCAATGTTTTCTCTTGTCTCCTTACCCCAGCTCTTTAATGACTGTATTGTGCAATATTCAAGCTATAGCTTCCCTAGACAAGGATGTATAATATTGTGAAGTGGGTTGATCTTTCTTCCAGGGATTTTTTTTTGTCGGGAGGGGCACATTCTTTCAGTCTTTTTTTTATAATGTATACTCTGCATCTGAGTAATATAAATTCTTCAAAGACCATTGCACATTTACTATATAGCGTATCATACTGATAATTTATTGGTCTATTCTACTCATTTAGATTTTAAAGCCTGTATTTAGATTTTAAAGCCCATGTTTACTATCCAGCAATGAATGCCATAGTTAGCATTATTATCATTATGACAATTCTGGGTAAGGTTCTGCTCATTCACCATTCAGAAAACTAGAAGGCTAGTTCTTCCAATAATAAACATCAGATGAATGGCTCCATAAATATATGGATTATGGAGTGACCTTTGGCATAAAATATGCTAAAGGAATAAAGGGAGGAAATTTAAAGCAGTAAATAATAAAGTCTTCCACTAAGTAGTTTCACTACCTGAGTTTGTGCTACATAGAGGAGGAACTGTCTCTCCTAACATACTCAAGATGAATTCTCAGTTTCAGGATGAATGCAGCAGAGCAGTGATGCTAGTCCTCAGCAGAGAGCAAAAACTAACAGTAAAATATAGAACACCTAAAATATGTTTACATCAAACAACAGCCCACACCAAGGGACCTTCTTGTTCTTTTCTTTTGAGTCCATTGTTGGCATGTGTCCAAAACCAGTGCACTGTATTCTTGCTGAAAATAGACAGATGGCCTTGTTCTCTAGTGTAATGAATCATTTTCCCCATGTTGTCCATGTAAACAATAGCAGTAAAAACAAGAAACCTATTAAGAGATAAATGGCAAAACTGTAAAACATGAATGGAGGAGATGGCCAATGCAATTTTAATGAAACAAGGGTTTTGTGGTGAGATTTATCCCTCTCTCATTTTCCCCTACTACAGCTGTCTGATAGTGTCTGATGATAAATGATCACTATTTATGATAAGACTGATGCTCTAACTGCAGATGCTGTGTTTATTGCAAATAATTAATAGAAATGATCAAGAAGTGTATTCTTCTACCTTGTATGTTGAGAGGACAACAGTATATTGTTATTATCAAAAAGACTGGATCTATTCTAATTATAGTATTTCCATAAACTAAGTGCATATCACTGTGTTTCTTTTGCATCCAGTTCAGTTTCCTATTATTTTTGCCTCCACCATTTTGTCCTGTTATTTCATATCTCTCTATATATTTAGGAACTACAGTTGTATTATTGATTAACCCTAACCCTAACCCTAACCCTATTGCTAAGCACATTGATTTGTGCTTCTTAGATTGTAAGCCGCCCTGAGTCTTCGGAGAAGGGCGGGATATAAATGGGATTAAAAAAAAAATTACAGCCTTCCAACATAAAATTATTTGTCTTCACATTCCATAAACGTAGACAATTTTATCCAATCTGGGCGTGTTCCAGATATGTGGACTTACCCCGGCAGAATAGACATTGAAAAATTTGGGAATGGAATCCTATTCATCTAGAACAGTGTTTTCAAACTTGTCAACTTTAAGATGACTAGACTTCAGTTCCCACAATTCCTCAACCAGCATGCATGATAAAAAAAATTGATGGTCCAGAGTGGGTAGATTTAGGATTGAGAAATCATGCCTCTTGAGTCAGTTTCCAGGCCAACCCTCCTGGAAAGATTGAGAACATCAGCCTGAAGCCACTCCTTTTCGATATAGCTCCTTCACATTACAGCAAAACCTTGAATTTTTGAATCATTTTTCAGAGATAATAATTGTTTGTCCTCAGGGAAGGAACATAGCCTATATGTCAGTCATTGTTAGGATGTCTAGAAACACTGAAAATCATTTTTCACAAAAGGAACAAAATAATGCCTACATATTAATCTGGTTCTAGAAGGACTAGACTGCAATTGTTTTGTTTTAAGTAGAAACTGTTCAGTTTTATATGTATTTTGTTGAAATTGGTTTATTGTGAGTTGGAAATGTACAATTTGTTATATTGAATATGTGTGTTGTTTACTGTGAACAGTTTAATCAGTTCTACTCAGGTCACTATTATATGGTTACAGGTTTTTGAGAATTTAAAATATTGTTTAATTAAGCATATATATCTTAGAATAATGTATGGAGGACATCATATGCTTATTGAATGTAACACTTCTCCTTTGAAAAACCAGAACTTTTCAACTTATATGGATTGGAATTTGTGCTTTGTACATGGGAAACATCACCTGTTAGAAATAACACCTAGAATCTACAGACCCATAAGGTGTGCTTTTAATTCTGCTGCATAAGGCATTGTCCAGCGACATGGATACATGGTTTGATTTTGCATCTTTTTGAGAATGACTACTTTGACTTGCACAATCCATTTTCAAGATTCATAAACATTCAAAAGATCTGGGGGGCATAGAAGTGTAATAGATCTTGGGCTTTTTATGTCAAAATTTTACATCACAATTCTTAAATGATAATTTTTATGCACTGTTGGTCATATGGAATAGTCTAGAATTAATTATAGGTGAATAAGTAAAGGTAAAGGTTCCCCCGCACATGTGTGCTAGTCGTTTCCGACTCTAGGGGCCGGTGCTCATCTCCGTTTCATAGCCGAAGAGCCAGCGCTTGTCCGAGGACATCTCCGTGGTCATGTGGCCGGCATGACTAGACGCCAAAGGCGCACGGAACGCTGTTACCTTCCCACCGTAGTGGTCCCTATTTTTCTACTTGCATTTTTACATGCTTTCGAACTGCTAGGTGGGCAGAAGCTGGGACGAGTAACAGGCGCTCACTCTGCTACGCGGCACTCGGGATTCGACCCGCCAAACTGCCGACCTTCCGATCGACAAGCTCAGCGTCCTAACCCACTGAGCCACCGCGTCCCTAATTATAGGTGAATAGCTTATAGTAAAAATATGCTGCAGTTCTTGTATTCCAGAACCAAGTATTTGTTAGCCATAATTTACCACTTTTCCTGCTTCTCTAAAGATTTACTGCACTGGTTGTATAATATTATTTAAATATTTAAATAAAGGATCTGATTCTATTCATATCATTTCAGTTTTTGAACAGTATTTTTGGTTACTAACTTCTTAGCCCAAGTCAGGTCAGATACAATATTCGAGAAGAATTAGGTCTCCAAAGAAATGAGGTAGTGAGGGAGACAAGAACAATGAGAGGCAACCACATACTGAAATTCATAGGGATGGTGATATAAAGTGAATTATCTTACAAGTTAAGCTTAAATTTTGATGATTTCATGGACACAAACATGTTTTTTCTTTCTTTCTTGGCAGTAATACAGAACTGGTTTTCCATTGTCTTCTGGGATTTTTTTTCTCAATTTCCCAGTGTCAGATCTAACTGTACTTATTTTCTGAATCCAGACAAGTACGGCCAGACAGCTTATCTGGAAATTGTGTTGAGACCACCAAGGAAAAAATAATAATAACATTTCCTTTTGAATAAATAGTGGCAAAACTGCAACATTGGAAACATTTTAAGCTTTGATCTCCATCATGCCCTCAAAAAGCAGTGAAAAACCCAAGTCATAAAGTACAAATGTCAGATAAGAAAAGCTGCAAACCGGAGCTGGTATTATTGCTTGGCTTTTGAGAGGAACAACAACCCTTCCCTGCAATCTTATGAACACAGCTCATCTTCTCCCATTCTCTAAAAACCTCCCGTTCTTGAGAAATCCTTCATGGTTTTTTGTGAGAGACAGACTGTACTTTGATGTTTGGGCCTCCATGAGGAAAATCTCTGGACCACTTTGCCATTGTTGACCAGAAGGAGATGATTAAAAAAAATAGACCTCGATGACTATAATCCTTTCTATTAGGCATATCAGGGAAAGGTTGCAATAGTGATCATGCTCTTCTGTTTTCTCAATTAAGCAATAAAAATGCTTGCCTTGGACACCTTGGTATCAGCACAAGGCAACATGTGGACTTCTCAGTTAACATGCCCCAGTGTTATTCCCACCAGTGCTTGAGGCTTTCTATTTTCTAAATTTCCAGATGCCCAAAACAGCAGATGTTATGCCTGGTAGAAAGGCAAAATCCAATATTAGCCTTTCCTCTCTGAAGCTGAAACCATGTTTCTGATTTTATAGAAAAATCTTACTCATTTTATAGCCTCTGGGACACTGTCCAAGGGAATACAGGATGGTAGCCTCAGTTGTTGTTTTTTTAACTTTCCCCACTGAATTAAATTTATCTCATTTCTTCCTACACCCTTCAGCTTTCATTTTCTAGAGATTCTTGACAGGAATATGAAGTATCATATACTTTCAAGATTCCCCAGATTCATTTGCAGGACTTATATGACCTGAGTCCCATCAATCATTCAATCAGTTTTTGACCCCTTTCAACTGCAGTTTATGAACAACAAATCTCAAGTTGCAGGACATAAAAGTTTCTGGTTGACATGCCAAAGGAAAATTTCTCTGAGTCCTCTCCTGTCCTACACCTTCCTAAAGGAATTATAACATCCTCAGGAGAAAAAAAAAGTTTATGGCTGCAAGGCATATATTTGAACTGCTGGTTTTCTTGTGATTTGGGGCTGTTTTCCTTCTAATCAATCAAAAAGAAGAGATGAAAAGGGATTAGTTGGAGTCAAAGAAAGAAGCTTCAGCTGAAGCAGAATTTTAAAGCAGGGATCCATAAACAAAATTTGCTGGCACTGCAAATAAATGTTTGTATAACAGCAGGTTTACAAGGACAATATTAAGTAATTCTCTCCAAATATTTAAAACAAACAATATTTTGTTTTATTTAGAGGTATCAGGTAGTACACACGTTCAAAAACATTGCTTGTGATGTTATGTGCATGTATTTTTAAGGACAGTTTGTAGAAAAATGTTTTAGGAGAAAATGCTTTTTTCACTCTTCTGTGTTTCTAATTATATTAGTGTTTTTAAAATCTCAATTGAATTGTAGCTTAGACTATAGATTTTAAAAATAGGGAAACTCATAGTTCCTGCTAAAAAAGAAGGCTATTTACCACAAGAAATATCCTATGTATGTATACCATCCTTATACTTCTTGTTATGCACCTTATAAATCAGAATGAGTGCAGTTGTTTCAGATTTACTGTTCAAACATAATACCACTCATGCTTCACATATATGTATAGACAAGCAAATGAAGCTTGGTCTAGGAGTGGAGCTTCTATTTCATGGGTGTCAAACTCACGACATCACATGATGTGTCACGATGTGTCATGACTTTTTTCCCATTGCCGGCAATGGCGTGGGCACAGTTTTGGCATGACGCATCCGGCCCATGGGCCGGCAGTTTGACACCCCTGTTCTGTTTGATGTTGGCATCTTGAAACAGCAGGGAATTGTTACTTGGTTCACACACACACACACACACACACACACACACACTATTAAAAACAAGAAGTACATGTAGAATATTGCAAGCTCAGAAGTCAGTATAAATTGGAGGGAAGAATTGTTTTTCAATTTTCAAATAAATAAATAATAAACCTAAAGTGGTAGGTGTCCTAAACACCTGGATGAGCAGGCAGCCTGTGATTGTGCTGCAGCTATAGGTATTGTGGTGCCTCCCCCAGAAGCAGTTCATCAATACAGTTTAGCAAATTCACTGCAGAGCCATTAAGTGCTCCTATGGCAGTCTGCCTGAAATTATATGCCACTGAATTCAGCAGACTGAGATCTAGGCAACTTTGCATAGGGGAGAGTGGATGTATTATTAAACCTGATTAGATTATTGGATGATTTCAAACTTTTTATTGAAATGACAGGATGAAAGTTATTATTCAGATAGTAATATACACTTTTCATGCTTTTGTTTCTGGTCATATTAAAGGATGCCCCATCACACTGATAATTTCAAACTTCCTATGATGCATCATACTGTATGACAAACGCTGGATTCGGGTGTGATGGTTTGCAGTTAAAACTATATCAATACTACCAAATACTACTAAATTACAGTTTGGACAAGAAATTTGGTCACTAAACAATGATTGTTAAATAAGTCCTTCCTAGAGTTAACTTTTTTGCCATGGTTGTTAAGAGAATCACATGCTTGTTAAGCAAATCCAACTTCCATCATTGACTTTGCTTGTCAGAAGTCACCTAGGAAGGTCACAAATTGGTGGTCCTGTGACGCTGCAACTATTATAAATATATGCTGGTTTTCAAGTGCCCATTTTTTTTATCACAAGACCCTGACGATACTGCGAACATCTAGTAACAAATAAAGTTATAACTAGAAGCCAGCATGGATTTGTTAAAAATAGATCGTGCCAAACCAATCTTATTTCATTCTTTGACAAAGTGACTAAATTAGTAAACCAGTGAAATACTATGGACAGTATACTCAGACTTCAGTAAGGCATTTGATAAAGTAGATTACAACCTACTTCTTGGTAAGCTAGAAAAATGTGGGATAGACAGGATCACCACCAGATGGATTGTAAATAATAATAATAATAATAATAATAATAATAATAATAATAATAATAATAATAATAATAATAATAATAATAATAATAATAATAAGTTGGAAGGGACCTTGGAGGTCATCTAGTCCAACCCCCTGCTAAGGCAGGAAACCCTATACCATTTCAGACAAATGGCTGTCCAGTCTCTTCTTAAAAACTTCCAGTGTTGGAGCATTCACCACTTCTGGAGGAAGGTTGTTCCACTGGTTAATTGTTCTAACTGTCAAGGAAGTTTCTCCTTAGTTCTAGGTTGCTTCTCTCCTTGACTAGTTTCCATCCATTGCTTCTTGTCCTGCTTTCAGGTGCTTTGGAGAATAGCTTGGCTCCCTCTTCTTTGTGGCAGCCCCTGAGACATTGGAACACTGCTATCATGTCACCCCTCACCCTTCTCTTCATTAAACTACACATACCCAATTCCAGCAACCGTTCCCTATATGTTTTAGCCTCCAGTCCCCCAATCATCTTTGTTACTCTTCTCTGTACTCTTTCTAGAGTCTCGACATATTTTTTACATCGTGGTGACCAAAACTGGATGCAGTATTCCAGGTGTGGCCTTACCAAGGCATTGTAAAGTGGTATTAGTACTTCACGTGATCTTGATGCTATCCCTCTGTTAATGCAGCCTAGCACTGTGTTGGCTTTTTTGGCAGCTGCAGCACACTGCTGGCTCATATTTAAGTGATTGTCCACTAGGACTCCGAGATCCCTCTCACAGTTACTACTATCGAGCAAGGTACCACCTATACTATACCTGTGCATTTGATTTTTCCTGCCTAAATGCAGAACCTTACTTTTTTCACAATTGAATTTCATTTTGTTAGATAGTGCCCAGTGTTCGAGTCTGTCCAGATCCTCCTGTATCTTAAGCCTATCTTCTGGAGTATTGGCTATTCCTGCCAGCTTGGTGTCATCTGCAAATTTGATGAGTTCCCCATCTATCCCCTCATCCAAATAGTTGATGAAGATGTTGAAGAGCACTGGGCCTAGAACAGAGCCCTGGGGCATCCCACTACACACTTCCTTCCATGTAGATGCGGTTCCATTGAGGACCACACGCTGAGTACGGCCTGTCAGCCAGCTACGAATCCATCTGGTGGTGATGCTATCTAACCCACATTTTTCTATTTTATCAAGTAGTAGGTTGTGATCTACTTTATCAAATGCCTTACTGAAATCCAAGTAAATTAAATCTACAGCATTCCTCTGTAGTTTTGTCACTTGGTCAAAGAATGCAATAAGGTTTGTCTGGCATGATCTGTTTTTGACAAACCCATGTTGGCTTTTAGTGATAACTTTGTTCGCATCAAGGTGTTCGCTGATTTGTTGTTTGATTATCTTTTCAAGAATCTTCCCTGGTATTGAGGTCAGGCTGATAGGTCTGTAGTTTCCTGGATCTGTTTTTTTTTTCCTTTTTTGAAGATGGAAACTACATCAGCTCTCTTCCAGTCCTCTGGTAGTTCCCCAGTGCTCCAGGATCTTTGAAAAATATAGTTCAGTGGTTCTGAGATCATGTCTGCCAGTTCCTTGAGAACCTTGGGGTGTAATCCATCTGGTCGGGGGATTTGAACTCGTCTAGGCTGGACAGGTGCTCACTTACCATTTTCTTGCCTATCTTAACTTGCGTTTATTCTGTTTTTTATGGCACTGGTTTTGGTAGGTTGGACTGTTTTTCCCCTTTGTGTAAAGACAGATGCAAAAAACGAGTTAAATAGTTCTGCTTTCTCCCTGTTGCTTGTCACCTTCTTGCCACTTTCCCCCACTAATGGACCAATCATTTCCTTAACTTTTTTCTTGTTTCTTATATGTTGAAAGAAGATTTTTTTTTTACTTTGGTCGCAAGCCTTAGTTCATTTTGAGCCTTAGCTTCCCTCACTTCATCTTTGCAGGCACGGGCTGTTTGCTGATATTCTGCCTTAGTTATGTGCCCCTCTTTCCACTTCCTATACTTGTCCCTTTTGTCTTTCAGTTTATCAGAGAGTTCTTTATGCAGCCATGCTGGTTTCCTTTGAAAGCTGTTATTTTTGGCTGATAAACCATCTCAATGAGTAGTCCTTAAGGGTACTACATCTACATGGAGGGAACTAAGAAGTGGGCTGGCACAAGGTTCTATCTTAGGCCCAGTACTCTTCAATATCTTCATAAATGAACTAGATGAGGGAATAGAAGGAGAACTCATCAATTTTGCAGATAACACTAAGCTGGCAAAAATAACCAACACTCTAGAAGACTAGCTCAGGATCCAAAAAGATCTTGACAGACTTGATCAATGCACCCTATACAACAACATGTAATTTAATGTGGAGAAAAGCAAGGTTTTACATCTAGCCAGGAAAAACTAAAGGTACAAGTAGAGATTAGGTGAAACCTGGCTCAAAAACAGTAACTGTGAGAGGGACCTTGCAGTCCTAGTGCACAATCACTCAAACATGAGCCAGCAGTGTGCAGCAGCAGCCACAAAAGCTAATACAATCCTTGGTTGTATAAACAGAGGCCTAGAATCAAGATCACATGAAGTATTAGTACCACTTTATAAATCCTTAGTAAGACCACACCTGGAATACTGCAGTTTTTATCACCACATTACAAAAAAACAGGTTGAGACTTTGGAAAAAGTGCAAAGAAGAGCAGTTAAGATGATTAAAGGCCTGAAGACAAAAATATATGAAGAAAGGTTGCAGGAATTGAGTATGGCTAGTCTAGAAAAAAGAAGGACTAGGGTGACATGATAGTTGTATTCCAGTACTTGAGGCGCTGCCACAAAGAAGAGGGGGGTCAACTTATTTTCCAAAGCACCAGAAGGCAAGACAAGAAATAATTGATGGAAATTAATCAAGGAAAGAAGCAGTCTGGAATTAAGGAGAAACTTCCTAACTGTGAGAACAATTAACCAGTAGAACAGCTTGCCTTCAGAAGTTGTAAGTGCTTCATCACTGGAGGTTTTTAAGAAGAGAGTGGACAGCCATCTATCTGAAATGATATAGGGTCTCCTGTTTGAGGAGTAGGTTTGACTAGCTCAGGGGTAGGCAATCTTGGCTCTTTTAGAATTCAGAATTCTGGGAGTTGGAGTCCACTAGTCATAAAAGAGCCAAGGTTGCCTACCCCTGGACTACAGTAGCTCTATTTTGATTGATTGTTTCATACTGTGATGATTATAAAGGTGAGGACAAGTTGTAGGTTACTTTTTTCTACACCACTGTATCTTTGAACAGTCATTATACAAATAGTCATAAGCCAAGGACTAACTGTAGGCCAACTTTATCTGTGTATCAATTCTTATACTGTATGCTTTAAATTATGTATATTATATTACTTTTCTCCTGTCCCAAGGACTTTTTAAATGGTATTAGTAACTAGAAAACAATATGATTTCTCATCAGAACAGGAATTAGCGATGGTTGCTTAAACTAACCATATATATGCAGAGCTTCATTCCAGAAAGATTTGCCTTTACTTCCCAGGGTTATAATTACTTTTGCAAAGCTCTAGGGAAACTTTTGTCAATGAGGTTGATGCACCATTAAATTGCCTGAAGACAGGTGTTTTATAGTAGTCTGATGGATTTCCTCAAAGGTAAAGCATCCATAATTAATATATAAATTAATTCCAATGTTACTAACAAGCACATTTAGAAGTGCATAATTATCTATAGTATTGTATTCAAGCATTTGGAATACACTAGGATCTCAGCATAAATAAATTATCAGTGTTAACATCAATGACAATTACTATACAGTTTGTATACTCTGCCAGCATTTGATTTCATCGTTCTATTATTATTCAGAAATTGTTCCTTTATGTGGCCTTGATGCTGGCTATGATATTTTTTTCTTCTCTGTCACTGACTAAAACCAATTAAAGTTCAGGAACAACATGAACAAGCTTCATATAAAATTATCATTTTTCATATTAAAATGGCAGATCACCACCTGCTATTCCGGGAGTGGAGAAAAAGAATGTAACTCTATTTATTAGTGAACTAAACCACCCTGATGGTCCACTGCAATTAGAATTAGCTGATAGTCATCAAGAGCCATTTTGTTTTAGCTGTCTTTCTTCCTAAATGACTGTATAATTTATAGATATTATATATCTGTCTATGCATTGGATGGATTTCAAACCTGAAGCATAAAGCTGATGGATGAATTCACAATGGATTTTTATTTGACTAGATTGAAGTGGAGAAGGGCGAGCCCAATCGTACTGAAAAGCAAAAATATTACCTAAGTTTAATGCTGACTAGAAACACTTTATAAACTTTCTGCAGGGAAAAAAGTATATAACATATACTCTTAACAATCTTTAAAATGTTTGTATAGATTATAGAAGAAAAGGAAAGCTATGCTGTATCCATGGTGTAAAAGACTGGTATATTGATGGCTGGCGATTGGCTGCTGTTTCCCTGTGCCAAGTCTTTGGCTCCTAACTACTTCCAGTAGGAAGGCACCACATAAACATGACTCACATAATAGTCCAAAGCACATATTCTAGTAGAGAGAAGTTCCCTGAAGATGGGCTCCAGCATGTCCAAAAGCTCAGAAGAGTAAATCACTGGTCCCAGTGAGTGACCTAGTGACCTTGCAACATTATCCTATTTGCCTTCATTCATGTAAGAGATTAGTTTATATTTATAACTGCTATAATATAAAGTCAGAATTCCTTCCTTCCTTCCTTCCTTCCTTCCTTCCTTCCTTCCTTCCTTCCTTCCTTCCTTCCTTCCTTCCTTCTTTCTTCTTTTGCTTCATTTTTGGTCATGTCTTTTCTTCCTTTCTTTGCTTCCTACTTTTCTTTATTCTAAATATCACTTTCTATTCATAAAATCTCCAGTAAGTTTTCTTGCTATTTCCTGAAAGACTCAGAGGTGATCAAACATGGGATGGTTGCCTGGTTCTCACAATTCTGATAATTATTCAGTTCAATTATTTATGTCCAAAAAAAAGGACTTACCAAAAATGGAAGATTTACAAATCCAATCTTCAGAATTTTACACACTTCTTTGCATCTGTGTGTCTCTTCAAGAAGAGGAAAAATGCACCTTGGTGTACACTATTCAACACTATATAGATTTATTTGTGCAATTTTTCCAATTATTCTCAGCTGATTGCATATTTTTGCATCATAAACAATATCACAATATTCTGAAAATGACATGTTTGGGTATGCATTGCAAGTCAGTGAATTTATTTAGCAGGACCAAAATTAGAATTTTCATAATTAAGTTCAGTAGTGACAAAAGCTTTGAATCTCCTTTGTTGCCCATATGTTCCCTTCCCTATTTGTATTGTAACATTTTAGGGATAAAGACTTTCAGGAAGATAGGAGAGTGACATTGGTTCCAAAATTCCAATGCTTTCCTCCAAGTTTATGATATTTGGCTCTTAGGTGGCTAGAGTACTCAATGGAGAAGTTTAATGGCTATCATTTTTGGCTGCCATTAACTCCCTCCCTTTCCACTGCAAAATTAATTATCAAAGACCATAGCTTTATCTCAGCAATTGGGTCATGTTTTATAAAGTTAGAATACAGGCTGCAATTCCTTTTGCTAGAGAAAACATAAGTCAGTTTTCCATCAGTGTTGGAAGTGACCTTCAGAATCTGTCTGGTGCTTTGATCCAGATGGTAGAAGAAAGAATGTCTACGACATCTCTTCTCCATGTCCTTCTAATTCTGCAGAAAGTATTGTGGTTTGCAGAAATTTACTAAGAGGTCAAATATGAAGCAGAACAGGAGGGGGAAACAATAATTTTAGTGATTACAGCTCCCAATGAGACAGGAATCAAATTATCTTTGAGGAGATAATATCAAAGTCTTATAAATCAAGACAAACGTGCCAGTTTTCCAGAGGAAATAGAATATACCTTCCAAAGCACCAGCTAAAGAGAGGAGCGAAGGTACTTAAGATATATATTTTTTAGTTCACTCAAAGTGGGGTTAATAAATCTTCCATGTAACAGTGAGGGACTGAAGAATATACCTCCTTCTCAAAATTCTCTTCAGTTAAAAAGTGAAAAGGAAAAAAGCCCTTATTTCTTGAAAGTAAAAGGCATTTTCTGTGTCAGATAGACCCCCAGGATTTCTAATAACTTGCGACAAAATTGAATACAATAAATTGCCATGGGCTAATATAGACACAACATTACAGGCAATCATTGGTAAGGATCCTTCAAAGCTTTGAAAGGGGCTTCGCTTTACAAAAGCACTCCTTCAATCTACCTTTCTCTCTGACTGTAAAAGCAAAGTTAAGTAACTGTTTATCCATTTTTCCCACCCCAAAACCTTGTCCCAACCTCTCATTAAAAAGGTAAAGGTAAAGGTTCCCCCGCACATGCGTGCTAGTCATTTCCGACTCTAGGGGCCGGTGCTCATCTCCGTTTCAAAGCCGAAGAGCCAGCACTTGTCCGAGGACGTCTCCATGGTCATGTGGCCGGCATGACTAGACACCAAAGGCTCACGGAGCGCTGTTACCTTCCCACCGTAGTGGTCCCTATTTTTCTACTTGCATTTTTCCGTGCTTTCGAACTGCTAGGTTGGCAGAAGCTGGGACGAGTAACAGGCGCTCACTCTGTTACACGGGGATTCGACCCGCCAAACTGCCGACCTTCTGATCGACAAGCTCAGCATCCTAACCCACTGAGCCACCACGTCCCTTTCAACCTCTCATTAGAACACCTCAAAAAGGTCAATATCAGCTTAACATTCTATAAGTTATTCTTATAGAACATTGATTAAATTATTGGCATAAAGTGATGGCTTCAATGTTACCAAACAATGTAAATTTTGCTGGTCAATTATACCAAAATGAAGAACTATAATTCCGTTCCTTCTGTGACTGATGTCAATTGAACACCTTTAGAATGGACTTTCCCTGTTATACTTTGTTGCACATGAATGTTGCAGAGGATGAGCTTTCATTATCTTGACAAGCCAGTTTGAATAGTAACTGGATCCTTCCTCCCATAGTCCTAGGAAAAATGCAGAGCAGAGTGACAAAAAGTAGTGAAGGACTAAATCCTATGAAAAATGGTTAAAGGAATTAGTTACGTTTAGCCTAAAGAAGAGAAAGCCAAAGAGTGACGTGAGACTACTCTTCTAATACTTGAAGGACTGTCACAGAAGGAATAATTTATATCACCATAACAATAGAGTAAGAACCCCTGGTAGACATTTTTCAGAACTTGAAATGTGGAATTTCCTGTCCATGAGAAGTACTAAGCAATGAAACAGGCTGTCTCCTGAAGCAGTCGGTTCTGCATCACTGGAGGTTTTTACGCAAAACTAGACAACTATTGTTTGAGTTTGTGTGGAGATTCCTGCCCCAGGCAGGGGAGTGAAGTAGAAGATCACTAAGATCCCTTCCAATCCTATGATTCACACACATAAGGAAAAATGTAGAAAATGAGAAGTTCTTTCAGAATAATTGCTTCACATTTTAAATTCAAGAAAATAAAATAAATCTTTTGTCCCCCCTGTCATTTAAGTCCAATGGTATTGCCTTCCCCATCTCATTCCAGATGCCATGGAGAAATATAAACACTAGTTAGATTTGCCTTGTGGTTATAGTTTGCCCTGACATAGATTCACCAGGAATAAAATGCCTACATAGAATTTGTGATAGAATTATAATAAGTATCTATTTTGAATCCACAGAAAATGTTTAAGGGGAATGGAGCCAGATACAACACCCTTTGAATTCAATAGGTATGCATACATTCTGAATCAAGTGATTCTGAAGATGGATGCCTAGTTTTTTTGAATGGATGTGTCACATTGTCATTTTTAAATATTAAAAAGAGGGAATCTTTAGGGTGGCAGTAATGGCAGTCAGAAAAAAAACAGCAAATCATTGGTTTTATTGATCCCTTGCTAGGCAAATTAATTGATGACATCAATATCATGTAGAAAATGTGTGTACATGTATATGTATGTAATGTTCTCCAAAAGTTTCTACAGAAATGAGTGATTATGTGGAAATAGCTACTGGATATCCAGATAGGAGCTATCTGATAATTGCTCAGCTGGAGAAAAATGCCCAACTGTTGCTGTCTATAGAGATAATCACAGACTACCTCATTCCAGGCAAGGAAGGCTTTGATCTCCAGATTTCTTATATTCTTATATTCATGTAGCATTTATCTCCATGGCCAACCTTGTTTTATAGCATTCATGAGATCAGTTTGAATACTCCTGCTCAACACAAAGCATAACTGTCGCCTGGCTTTGTTTGCCTAGAGGATACATTAGTGCCTCAGTAAGTCTCTGCCTCTGCTGTTTAGAATCCATCCATTTTTAATGTGTTTCTTCTTGTTTTATTTCTTTATTTCTCCAGAGATTTACAAGACTGCCTTTCACCAGTAATCCAGTAATCCTGCAGAAAATGTCACATCACATTGTCATTTTCAAAAGATACCCTTGGAGTAAGGAATCAAATAGAAATAGAGCCAATTAAACAGGTAGGTTATTTGAAACATTATGGACAGAGAATCAAACAAGTGCCTTCTGTGAGAAAAAATCTTCCATATCAAGCTTTGCCTTGCTTGTCCCATGGAGTCAGACAGAACTAGTTTATTATGTAGCTAGGGCAATAAGAAACAGGAATTTGGCAAACATCTGTTGGCAGAGCAAGAAGATTATTCACCTCCCACACAAATGTAAATGTTGCTAATGGTAAATGAACTTGAAAAATGGTTTGTATGGTGCACAATATGTCACTTTCTGCTTAGCCCAGGGGTCAGCAACTCTGATCTGAAGTCATAACCAGTCTTTGGCCTAATTTTAACAGCTCATTTTCCCCATGCAAATAACTGAGAACTCTGTCGTGGCTCTTTGAGTTTTAGCTTTTTCCTTAAGGAGAAGGAGAAGATGAGAAATTATAATAAGGAAAAGAAAGAGAAATTAAAATGTCACAAACAGAAACAAAAAAATGAATGGTTTTGATCCCTTTTGATTATCATTGCTTAAGTCCCATCTGCAACTTCTATTCTATTTAGTTACTTTGCAGAGAAGTTATCTTTATCAGAAAAAAATGTTCTCATTCTTGAGTTAGAAGCAATAACTAAGCTAAGTACTTGTTACAACACTTCTTAAAACCAACCTTTACTGTTTAAGGAAGGATATAATGTTCTATGCAGTATACATGGAGCCATTCTTCCACTTTTCTTGCATAATGTCAGGGTCGGTGATCAAACTATCATTTTAATTTAGATCTGCTGTACTGATTGGATGGCTCACAAAGGCTCCTACACACCAAGCTCCTAAATTCAATGGCTCAGTGTTTAAAGACATTGAACTGGTCATTTGGAAAGCTGAGGGCCCAGGTTCGAAACCTGAGCACCGTGCAACAGAGTGAGATCTGGTTTCTTGCCCCAGGTTCTGCACATTTAGCATTTCAAAAGCATGCAAATGTGAGTAGATTAATAGGTACCACTCAGATGGGAAGCTAATAGCACTCTATGCACCTTCGGCATATAGCCATACTGGCCACACGACCCTAGAGTCAGACATGACTGGACAGGGAAACCTTTACCTAAACACTGAAATATGTGTGTTGGTTTGGTTTGGGTGTGTGTCCATGCATGTGCATGCATGTACGGCTTTGAATCAATGTTGACTCCTTGAACAATTCCCTGCAGCTTTCTTCACATGATTTTGGAATGGTTTACTTTCTAAGGGCTGAGAGAGAATGACTGGTCTAAGGTCGCCCTGTGGACTTTGTCCCAGAGGTTGGCTTAGAATTCACAGTCTCTCCACTGACAAGATTCAGGAGAAGAGTTTTCTCTGCTGTAGCACCAGCCCTTTGGAGGATCATCTTCCCACTGCTATTCTTTTCCAAGGGCCTGAATACCTGCCTCTGCCTCTGAGTCCTTTACTGCAGACATAGTGAGTCCAGACACTCAGTGGAGATGGTTGCTAGACTAACTTGCTGATCCCACCTCTCCCTTTCGCTTCCTGCTCCTCTTCTGCTCAACTTTTTAATTTCAGATTCTTGTACTTCCACTGTTTAATTATATTGTCTAATTCCTTCACTATTGTTTTATTTTTTACATTTTTATCATTTTTTTCCCTGTTTTATTGTTGTAGGCTGCCCAAAGTAGCCCCATAGCAAGATGGGTAACAAATACAGTTAACAAATAAATCAATAAAATAATTATATATACACATGCTCACAGTATACATATAATACTATACATATATAATATATATAATATGCTGTAGCAAGATTCTGCCCTATAATAGACATTTTGCTAATAAGGAGATTGTAGTGAGACGAGACTAGTGATGCCATAATTAAGTTACAATAGAAGAGTTTGCCTAAAGGATCATTGAAGCAGTTATGTTTGTTTAAGATAATATTACTAACAAATATCTGAAAAAAGATTAGACCTTCCTGTTGTTTTTGCATACTATTAATTCAAATCTTAAGGCAACAGCTATAATATCTGCTTCAAACAATTTGGCCTTATGGACACAGATTCAGACTAATTTGGGACATATTCTAAATTAATCAGTATCTGCAATATTGTTTTCATTAAATTCTAAGCAAACTATTTACTTCTAATTAGCTTGCTATTATATGCAAAGAAATAATACCAATTTTGTAAATTGTTTTGCTTCTAACTGGATTCTATTTTATACAAGTAGAGTGGTCCTTAGATCATTCTAGGAGCTAAGAAAATATATGGAAAAAAATCTGAAATTTAAACATAACTAAAAAGTATACTACTTATTTTGTCGATTATGGGCAATTACTTTCTGCTACCTCAGTAATGTTTTTGTACACAATTTGGAGAATTTTTAAAATTAATTCTGGATTTTCTGCATCTGGGTAGAGCAAGTGAAATATCCGGATATCGGTTCAGGAAGGTCAAGGCACTCTTGACTATATTATCAAAAGTACTGTATCTAGATAATGGAAGGAACACTTTAAATAGACATGAAAAACTGAAGCAGTTTCAAAGGCTGTATTGTGTGGAAGCTAAGCCCCATGAATTAAAGGATCTGGGCATAGAGAGGACTTATAAGAAATGGCATTGATCTACAAATGTCTAAAAGGCTGTCACATGCAAGAGGAAGTGGATTTGTTCTGTCTTGAAATGAAAGCCAGGATAAGGACCCATGAATTGAATCTAAAATAAAGCAGATGAAAGGAGATTAGAAGGATTTTCCAGACCATAATCTAGAACACTGGAATAGTTTGAGTAGAATACAGGTAAATTCCTCCTCACTGACGTTTTTCAAATGGGATCTCAAAGTCATTTATCAGGAATACTTCAGTAACTTCCTCCACTGAACCAGGAGTTGGATGATTTGATGGAATGGAATGGAATGGAATGGAATGGAATGGAATGGAATGGAATGGAATAGAATAGAATAGAATAGAATAGAATAGAATAGAATAGAATAGAATAGAATAGAATAGAATAGAATAGAATAGAATAGAATAGAATAGAATAGAATAGAATAGAATAACAGAGTTGGAAGGGACCTTGGAAGTCTTCTAGTCCAACCCCCTGCTCAGGCAGGAATGGTGGTCCAATCTCTTCTTTAAAAATTCTAGTATCAGAGCATTCACAACTTCTGGAGGCAAGTTGTTCCACTGATTAATTGTTCTAACTGTCTGGAAATTTCTTCTTAGTTCTAGGTTGCTTCTCTCCTTGATTAGTTTCCATCCATTGCTTCTTGTCCTGCCCTCAGGTGCTTTGGAGAATAGCTTGACTCCCTCTTCTTTGTGGCAAGCCCTGTGATATTGGAATACTGCTATCGTGTCACCCCCCTTATCCTTCTTTTCATTAAACTAGATATACCTCATTCCAGCAACCGTTCTTTATATGTTTTAGCCTCCAGTCCCCTGATCATGTTTGCTGCTCTTCTCTGCACTCTTTCTAGGTCTCAACATCTTAACATTTCAACATCTCTAAAATCCTTGTAACTCATACATTCTATGATTTTCTGGGCAAACATTTTGATAGTCAATTTTGTCCTAAGTCGGTTGATAGAAGTGCATTCTTTATACCAGGGGTGACAAACTGCCGGTCCATGGGCCAGATGCGTCATCGGAAAACCACGCCCACCCCATTGCCAGCAATGGTGAAAAAGCTCCGATACATTGTGTGACGTCAAGTGATGTTGCGAGTTTGACATGTCTGCTTTATAAAGGTAAAGGTAAAGGTTCCCCCGCACATGCGTGCTAGTCGTTTCCGACTCTAGGGGCCAGTGCTCATCTCCGTTTCAAAGCCGAAGAGCCAGCGCTTGTCCGAGGATGTCTCCGTGGTCATGTGGCCGGCATGACTAGACACCAAAGGTGCACGGAATGCTGTTACCTTCCCACCGTAGTGGTCCCTATTTTTCTACTTGCATTTTTTACGTGCTTTCGAACTGCTAGGTTGGCAGAAGCTGGGACGAGTAACAGGCGCTCACTCTGTTACGCGGCACTCGGGATTCGACCCGCCAAACTGCCAACCTTCTGATCGACAAGCTCAGTGTCCTAACCCACTGAGCCACCGCGTCCCTATGTCTGCTTTATACCCCCACACAAATACACCCCCATTGCCAAAACATGTATGAAGGAATATGAGGAATAGAAAAAAATATACTGATTCTGATTTTTATTCAATATCTTAATATTAATCAAACTAATTACAATAAATTCCTTTTGGAATCTTGGTGGATGATGATTCCTTTTCAGGAGATCCCACAATGGTTAAATGCTAACCAAACAGAATTTGTCAAGAGTCAAGTGTGGTTGTGCTTATTTTACAGGCTTTACAAAGTAGTCAACTATTTTCCCTTCTACTTATCCTTTTTATCATTTAAAACATTTTGACACACTTTTTGGAATGCCAGCCTCTTTGAAAAGTAAACTTCCTTTTCCTAAAGTGCTCTACAAACACATTGTTGTGTTCTTGTACAGTATTTGCAATGTGAAGAAAGTGCACAATAAGCCAAAAGAATTAGAAGCTGTGCAATCTATTCGTGCCCAATCTCCCATAAAAAATATGTCAAATAAAAACAATGGAAGTTCCTTGTTCATACAAACAGTGGAATCATACAAACAATGGAAGTTTCCTGAGCAGAGGTGGTGCACTCTGGGTTTGTCTGATTAAACTAAACCAGGACCCCGGAAGCACACTTTCTCAGTAGCAGTGCCCACCATCTGGAATGGGGTTCCTCCTGAGATACCCTAACTTGCTGCTATTTAGAAGAGCCAGGAAGAACTGGCTCTGCCCCAAGGTCTTTGGTAAGGGAGAATGAGAACCTTTGTTTATTATGCTTGCCTTCTTTTCTCTTTCTCTTTTATTCATTTTATTGAAATCTTTTTGAGTGGTTGTGAGCCAGCAAGAGCAGTTGCGAGTTGGGTGGCATACAAGTCTAATTATCATCATTACCCTGATTATGATGATCTCCTAATTTTATAAATAAGAACAAAGTATTTTGAAAGGCTTTTCTAATAATGGAGATATTTCTGCTTTGGAATGCTGTCTTCAAAGATAATCAGATGTTTCTAACAGGATTGTTCTAATGATGATGAAGACCTTTTTATTTTTTCCCTCTTGGAAAACATTTTTAGAGTTTTGATGCCGGCTATTTTGATGAAGAAGATGATTGCTTTATTATGCTTTTATATCATGTGATTTTTAAAAGACCTGAAGAGGTCCACAGAAACTAATTGCCGATGAGTTTAGAATTGACCCCCCTCCTCCTTGTGGCACCCTCTCAAATACTGGAATACTGCTATCATGTCTCCCCTAGTCCTTCTTTTCTCTGGACTGACCAGTCCCAAATCCTGCAACCATTCTTCATATGTTTTTTGTCTCCAGGCCTTTAATCATCTTAGTTGCTCGTCTTTGAACTTTTTCCAAAGTTTGAACATCTTTTTTGTAATGTGGGGACCAAAACTGGATGCAGTATTCCAGGTGTGGTCTTACCAAGGCTTTATAAAGCGGTACTAATACTTCACATGATTTTGATTCTATGCCTCATCAATAGTGAAATAAAAAACCCAAAGCTCTACGAGCAGTCATTTCAATCAAGCCCAGAGCTCTGTCAGAAGGACAAACTCCAAGGTGCTAATAATATGGAAAATCCATGCAATGGTATCTCTGCATTGGCAACACTGTAAAAGAGCATGGAGTGTTGGTTGCAACAAGGGCCCAGAATGTTGACAAAAGTATTAGAGAGGCCCAAAGTATTGGCAAATATACCAGGAGGCTCAAGTATGTTAAAACAGGAAGATTGGTCAATGAGGACAGAATTAGACTAGAAGCAGCTAAAAGGGAGTGGTGAGACTGTTAATATTCTCCCTTAAGAGCCCCAACAGTAGAATTGGTTTTGAAAGCAGGCAAGCAGTTTAGACAAATCTGGATGTCAATGGTGTGAGTAGTAAAGCAGAGATTTTAACAGTAGAATAAGAGAGATTATGCCCTAGAAGAGGTAGAAAATAATAGAGGATAAGGTAGAAAATGAGAGTGAATCTTAAAGTAAAAAAAAAATGGAACTATAGGTTAGAAGGTATAATGTTACCGATTTAAGCATTGAGTAAGATAGGAGATGGGGAATGAGTAAGGCTGGGTCCTGAGATCTGAAATCAATTCTTCATTTTGCGAAACTTTTAAAATAAAAATTCCAAGGTGCGGGAGCTGCTGCACTTCTTACCTGAGTATATCAGCATCTTCAAACCAAACCTATCACAGAAGTGATATCACTAAAGAGTACCCACAAAATTAAGAATATGAGCATGCACAAAGGGATGGACTTGACCTGGAGCTTTCTAAAGAACTTCTTACTGAAAAGGTTACACTTGTAACACCAGGCTGAACAAACAGTGTATCTGCTTAGCAGGATAACTTACAAGAATTGTTTTACTGGGTTTTCTTTTTTCTTTCTTTTTTTTTTAGGAAAACTGGAGTGATTCAGTTCCTTCAACATAACAGCTGATCTATGAGAGTTAAATATGAAATTTGATCAGAAGGTAATGAGATTTTATCTCATCCTCCCTTATCAGTATCAGTATTAAAGACAATGCTTTGGGAAGTTTCTCTGTTGAGTAATTTTATTCCATGAGGACAAGAAATTTCTTGACAGGGAGAAAGAAAAATATTAGTGGAACAGCTTGCCTTCAGAAACTGTGGGTCCTCCATAACTGGAGGTTTTTAAGGACAGTCATTTGTCCAGAATGGTATTGTTCTTATTTTATTTTATTTTATTTTATTTTATTTTATTTTATTTTATTTTATTTTATTTTATTGGATTCAGGACTCAGGGTGGTTTACAGGGTACTTAAAACATTGATACAAAAATTAAAAAGAATTAAAAAGAATTAAATTTAATCCCTGAAAAAATATAAAAACCCCAATTAAAAACTCTCAGCCTGGGCCGGAGAGCTCGAAGAGCCAGGTCTTCAGGTCCCGGCGAAATGAACTTGCCTGGACAGGAAGTTGAATTAGAAGATCTCCAAGGCCCATTCCAACTCTATTGTTCTATTCTATTCTATTCTATTCTATTCTATTCTATTCTATTCTATTCTATTCTATTCTATTCTATTCTATTCTATTCTATTCTATTCTATTCTATTCTATTCTATTCTATTCAACATTGAAGGATCAATGTAAAATCTTTATTTTTCCATCTTAAAATATTTTTTAGGAAAAATCAATAATTAGTGTCAGCCATCCCATTAAACAGTGAGGCATTTATAGTCTTGACGGAATGGCTGATAAGGGGCAAAAAGCAGCAAAGCTTTATAAGTCATAAGTGTTATAACACCCAATCCCATTATCTAACATACTTATTTTTAGCATTCTGGGGTTTGATTGTTAATTAACAAAAATGTAATTAATATAAATTAATATATTGGAATCCAGAACATGATCTAGTGCTAAACTGAGATATTCCTTTTTTTCTCATTTCTATACTTAAGGCTGTTTATTGTTTTACCTGTCATATTCTATGAAGATGGTATATGCTCTTATTTTATCTTCATGTATTTGTCATTAAGAGTGTGCTATAGATCTGGATGAAGCTTGAATAACAAAACAGGCTAGATGATTTGAAATATATATTTTATTTGATTCTAACATTCCAAGAATTTCTGAAGTTCATCTCTTATTCTAAGGCTCTGGCATACTGCAGATTGTGATACCAGACAGCAGTGCAAAAAAGAGAAGTAAAAGTTTTTACCATCTATGTGGAGCATATAAACAGGGAAGGAAGAAGTACAGTATCTTGTACTGAGTGATTAGAATAGAATAGAACTGTGGTGGTGAACCTATGGCATGTCTGCCACAGGCGGCACACAGAGCTGTCCCTGTGGGCCCACGCGCCATTGCCCTGGAGGGGGGCGGGGCCAGGCTGCTCCCCGCCCCCTCTTCACATACGCCTGTGCTCTCGCTCTCTTTCTCTCTGCACTGAGAGTCAGGGAGTAGCTGCAAGAGCTGGGCGGATCTGGGCTGGATGGTGGAGGCAGCTGACAGTACAAGTCCAGGTATGCCTCCGGAGGGATTTTTGGGCTCCAGAGGCCTGGAAAAGGCCTCTACCCCCTGGATCAGCCATGGGGGGGCACAAAATTCCCCAGCCGCCACGTGAATTGCACTGCCACACTACCTTTTCCCCCACCCGCCGTGCAGATCACATTGCTGCCCGCCTCCCAATGGCTAAGTGCAGGAAAGTTGAAGAAGAGATAGAAGCTAATTCTGGCAGGACAATATCAAGCCTTGAGAACAAATACATACAAATCAGAATTGAGAATTCAGAAATAGACAATAAATGCCCCCTCTGCAAAGAAGCTGAAGAAATAGTGGGTTATCTAGTTAGCTACTGCAAGATCACACAGACTGACTAGAAACAGTAGCATGACAAAATAGTAACAATGGTGCATTAGAAAAGCTGAAAGAAATACCATTTTCCTGCAATCAAAAACTGATGGGAACCACAGAATAGACAAAGTAATAAAAAATTAGGTAGATAAAGTGCTTTGGAAGTTTCATATTCAAAAGACAAACACCTGCCACATTATACCCAGACTTAATATTTGTCGGTAAGAAACACAAAAAAGTCTTGATAGTAGATGTTGCACTATCCAGAGAAAATGCAAGAAAAGAGAAAGAATTGGAAAAATCACAAGATTCAAAGACTTGCAAATAGAAGTAGAATGATTGGGGCCAAAAAAGCAAAAATTGTACCGACAGTAACAGACACCTTGGACGCCATCGTAAAATAATGGGAACACCATTTGAACATCATTGACATTGAAAAAAATCACCACTAATAAATTGAAAAAGGCAGCTTTACTTCGAACAGGTTATATCCTGTGACGATACGTTTAATACCATCAAGCAACATCTGCTTATCTTAGGTCCGTGGGAGTACACAAGAATGTCAAATCCAGTCTAAACATCTGGGTAATTGTGCAACCACCCATAATTAATAATTTCCTGCCTATACAGCAGCTTATCCCAAAAAAATTGCCAACAATAAAAAAATTACATTTTCAAAGTTAATGGAATTGGTGTCATTTTAACTTAGTATTTAGTTACTAGCTTGCCATTTTATCAGTTCTGAATCTGGTGCCTATAAATGTTCTACCAGGAAACCACCCTTCTCAAATCTGAATAATACAGAAGAAAAAGTAGTAATTAAGCAACAATAAATAACTGAATCAGATATATAACTGTATGGTGTAATCACCAGGTGCCTTAGCAAAATTAAGTTTATATCTCAATGTTAAGAAACTCAAGTTTGAAGTTCATAGTATATCTCCTTCCTGAAAAATCAATATTACATTACCCAAAGGCACTCATGAATACTTTACATCTGCCTGAGCTAGGTAAAACCTGATTTCACAAGGCAACATCTGTGCTTATTAAGTTACCTGCTTCAATTCCTTGAGCTGATAATATAACTATTCACAGCAGTCAAATACTGAAAAGAGTCCTCTGAGATGAGGCATAGAATGAAATGCAAAGATGAGCAAAAATGCATTCTCTGAATTTTAGTAAGATGGTCTGCACGTCTCTCAGAGCATAAAGAAACTCAGGAACTGAATAAGATGTCTTTTCCACCCTTATGTCTCAAAAAAACATTCATTAGAATAGCTGCAGGCAGCTAACGTCTAGCCCAGATGCTTAGAACTCAGGGCCTTTGGTATTCACACCTGTCTCACACATGTTCCCCTTTCTAGGAGGTGGATGGAGTCAGTCCATGTTTTCCCTGACTTATAGCTTTGCTAGAATTTCATTTTTAATTTCTCAATTGTTAAAGATTATCCTTAGGTGAAATTAAGAAAGAAAGAAAGAAAGAAAAGAAAGAAAAGAAAAAAGAAAGAAAGAAAGAAAGAAAGAAATCATAAACATATCCATATCTATGTCATCTCTATATTTTTATCTATATCAATATAAAACATCATATCATGGTGCAGACAAATAGAATCTTGCTTAAATATTCTAAAATGCTCAGCTTTTTGTGGATATTTTAGAGGTCATTTTGATTCTACGAATAACCTAAAAAATCTTGCTTAGACATTTTGGCCTGAGGTAGAAATTGGAGTACACAGAAATCACCCAATCTCTGTAAATTCCATTTCTAAATTAACCAATCCAATCCATTTTAAATCACTGACAAATGGTACAATTTTACCCCAATCATTTTTATAAACTGTATTTCAAAATAACGTTGCATCCTGGCGTTTATTAATTTTTTGAATCCCAAACATATACAAAAGAAAGTTGTTTTGATTATAATGAAATTATATTGATTTCAGTGAGATTTATTTGCTAGCTGAAAACACTCTAATATAGTTGCAGAAAGTTTTACCAAGTAGGAATGCATAGAGATCTTCAAAACATGTTATTTTTTTTCCAATTAATATTAGCTGTGCATTATGTTGTAAAATTTACTTGTTCTGTAGACTGTTTTATTATTATTTTTTTTATTGAAAAGTTTTAAAAATACAGTTTTCCTTTAAAAAACCCCCTTCCCCCTCCCTCCTCCCCTCCCTACCTCCCCCCTTCCCCCCTCCCCCCCTCCCTCCTCCCCCCCACCTCCCCCTAACCCCCCTCCCCCCCCCGGACTTCCCAGAATTAAATACAAGGTATATATATATAAAAAAGCAATCATAAACAACCATATACTAACAACTATAAATTCTAAAATCCCTCACTCTCTAACTTATATAGGATCAAACAAAACTTAGCATTATTAAATATATATAGAAGACAAAAGAAAAAAAGAAAAAAGAAAACGAAAGAAGACTTATTCAAATGCTAGATAAAACTTCTTGACCCTATACTTATTCTGGATAAACTCAATCCATTTTCTCCATTCCATAATATAATGTTCTTGCGAGTAATCTTTCAAATAGGCCGAAATCTTCGCCATCTCTGCCAAGTCGGAAACCTTTAAAATCCACTCTTGTATAGTCGGCAGTTCCTCTTTCTTCCAATATTGACCTATCAAAAGTCTTGCTGCCGTAACTAAATTCAACATCAACTTAGAGTCCACAACTGTAGCGTCAACAATTATTCCCAACAAAAAAAATTGCGGACAAAACTTTATCCTCCGTTTAAAAATCTTCTGCATATTCCACCAGACTTTTATCCAAAAAGCCTTGACCTTTTTACATGTCCACCATATGTGAAAATATGTTGCCTCTTCATCACCACACCTCCAACATTTAGGCTGATAATTCGGATACATACTTGCAAGCTTTTTAGGATCTAGATGCCATCTATAAAACATTTTGTAAAAGTTCTCTCTTAAACTTTGAGCTTGAGTGAATTTTACATTCCTCACCCAGATCTTTTCCCACGTGTCCATTGTAATAACTTCCTGAATGTTTTGGGCCCATTTTATCATACAATCCTTAACAAGCTCTGTTTCTGAATCGATCTCTATCAATGCAAGATATATCCGTTTAATATGTGCTGGTCCTTGATTTCTAATTTGCTTTATCAAATTTTCATCAGTCGTTGCAAATCCATTTTTTTGGTCTTCTTTCCACCTGGCCTGTAACTGAATATATTGAAACCAAGTCTGAACAACCTTCTCTTCTTGCAAGAAACTATATGATTTCAAGCACCAAATATTCCTTTCCAAACTTAAAATTTCCTTGTAAGTAGTCTCATCATGTTTGAAACCAGCATGTATATTTTCTATTGCGTGTTTTGGGATTGCCCACAATGGTATCTTGCTGCTTAACTTATGTCTATACTTCTTCCAAACTCTCAGCAATGCCTGTCTTAAAATATGCATCCTAAACACAGTATCTACCTTCTTATCATACAACAAATATGCATGCCAGCCAAACAACAGATCATGGCCCTCAAGATTTAATAACCTCGATTGTGTCAAATTAATCCAATCACTTATTCCTACTAGTGCAGCAGCTTCATAATATAATTTAAAATTAGGCATTTTAAGGCCACCTCTCTCACGAGTATCCTGCATAATCTTAAGTTTAACTCGTGGCTTTTTCCCTGCCCACACAAATTTATTGATACCACGCTGCCATTCCTCCAAGTTAGAGTCTTTCTTAAGAATCGGTATCATTTGAAATAAGAATAAAAATTTGGGCAGGACATTCATTTTCACTGCTGCAATCCGTCCCAACAAAGACAATTGCAATTTTTCCCAACTCTCCAGTTCTTTTTGAATTTTCCCCCATAACTTTTCATAATTATTTTTATATAGCTTTGTATTAGAGGGCGACAAAATCACCCCCAAATATTTAACCCTTTTAACAATCTCAAATCCAGTTAATCCTTCTAGGAGAGCCTTCTGCGAAACTGTCATATTTCTAGCCAAAATTTTAGTTTTCTGTATATTTACTTTAAATCCAGAAACCTTCCCATATTGTGTTATTATCTCCATCAGGTCCACAACAGAGTTCTCTGGCTGGGTCACTGTAACAACCAGATCATCTGCAAATGCTCTCAATCTGTAATCCTGATCTCCAACTTGTATCCCCTTAATTTTTTCCGAATTCCGAATCTTAACCAATAATATCTCTAATGTTAATATAAATAACAAGGGCGATAGCGGACAGCCTTGCCTTGTGCCCTTCTCAATATTACATACTGTTGTCAAACTATTGTTAACTATAATTCGGGCAGTTTGTTTTTGGTATAATGCCCTAATCGGTTGTAAAAATTTTTCCCCAAAATCCATTTTGTCTAAAACTTTCAACAAAAATTGCCAGTTCAATTGATCAAAAGCCTTTTCAGCATCTAAAAAGATTAGCGCAGCAGAGATCTGGTTGTGCCTTTCCAAAAACTCTAACACATCAACTATATGTCTCACATTAGTTTTCATTTGTCTTCCACTAATAAACCCCGTTTGGTCCCCATGAATCACCTGTTGCAGAACCCTCATCAGTCTATTAGCCAAAACCTTAGCAAATATCTTATAATCTGTATTTAAAAGCGATATCGGTCTGTAATTTTTAACTAAAGTAGCATCCTGGTCTTCCTTCGGAATCAAAGAGATAAAAGCTGTTCTCCAAGACGGGGGCACCTTTCCCCCCCTCTGGATTGTCTGGAACAGTTCCTTTAACGGTTTTATCATCTCTAATTGTAAGTTTTTATAATAGGCCGCAGTCAAGCCATCAGTGCCTGGTGCTTTATCCACCTTCAGTTCCTTAATAGCTGTAAAAATTTCTTCTTCTGTAATCAGTTGGTTAATCCCCTCTTTTTGTACTTGCGTAAGAACCGGGATGCTAGCCTTCTCCAAATACGTATCAATATCTTTTGCATTAATGTCCTCTTTAGTATATAATTTCGAATAAAAATCCACAAAGGCATCCTTGATAAGATTCTGTTGATACACAACCCTTCCTTTATGCTCAATCTTATCTATATTAGATGCCCTTTGTTTTTTCCTCAGTCTATAAGCCAACCATCTGCCTGGCTTATTAGCATTGCAAAAAGTATTATGCCTAGCAAACCGCAGATTGGTCGCCACTTGATCAGCCATTAATTTATCAAATTGTCCTCGTAACAGTCTAATAGCCTCCTTGATCTTCACCTCCTCTGGGTTCAAAATCAAAGCCTTTTCTTTTTCCTTTATTTCATTCTCCAGTTCTTTCCTTCTAGTTTCCACTGCACGTCTATGTCTATTATTCATATATATCAACACCCCTCTCATATAGGCCTTGCTAGCATCCCAAACCATATCCATAGAGGTACCCTTATTCATATTCATCTCAAAAAAATCCTTCATCCGCTGTTTGCATTCTTCCACATTTCTCTGATTTCTAAACAAATTCTCATTTACGCGCCATGAGCGTCTATCTCCTCTTTCCTTATCAATCTCCAACCACACTGGACTGTGATCAGAGATAATTCTTGCGCAGATTTTCACCTTTTTAGTTCTCAAAAGAAGATCATTAGTCAACAAAATAAAATCAATCCTCGAAAAAGATTGGTGTCTATCAGAATAAAATGTATAATCCTTCTCCCGCAAATGTCTCTCACGCCAAATATCTCGCAATTCCAGGTCATCCTTCATTTCAAAAAAAGATTTAGGCAGTCTAGCGTGACTTGGAATGCGTTTAAAGGCTCCAGCCTTATCCAACTGTACATCCATAACTCCATTCCAGTCCCCCATAAAAATAAAGGATTTATAATCTAACTGGGTAAGCTTTGTATGAAGTAAACTAAAAAAGTCAGCTTGTTGTTGATTTGGAGCATATAATCCAACTAAAAGCGTCTTTTTACCTTCAAACAACAGCTCGATCATAACATATCTTCCATGCTTATCTGCTTCAATTAGGTCCGCTGTTAAGGCACTTTTAACATAAACAACCACTCCATTTTTCTTATTCTCTGCAGAAGCAACAAATTGCGTACCCAGCCTCGAGTTCAATAAATACTTTTGATCCAAAACTCTAATATGCGTTTCTTGCAGGCATATAACATCTATCTTAAATTGTTTTAAATATTGAAAAACTTTCTTCCTCTTCTGCGGTGAGTTTAGTCCATTAACATTCCAGGTTAAAAATTTAGTTGCCATGTATATCCTCGAGAAGCTCTTGGACCACAGCTTTGATAGGACTGGTTACTTTAGGCCGTGCTCCTCCCACAGCTTGGCTATGAATGCGATGTGAAGAATCTGAAGACTTTTGCTGATCTTGTTCTTTTATTTTCTTTGCTCGTTTTAAAGCAGCACGCGTCACTCTTTGCTCTCTAGGATCATCCAAAGATATTGTAGCTTGATCTCCTCCAGCACCATTTTCCTCTGACTGTTTTATTATTTTTGTATGATCTTAGATTATTGTAAATTTTACTATACTGTTACACAATGAGGAAGTAGCTTTTGGATTTATATAAGGTAAAGGTTCCTCCACACATGTGTGCTAGTCGTTTCCAACTCTAGGGGCCAGTGCTCATCTCCGTTTCAAAGCTGAAGAGCCAGCGCTTGTCCGAGGACGTCTCCATGGTCATGTGGCCAGCATGACTAGACGCCAAAGGCGCACAGAACACTGTTACCTTCCCACCGTAGTGGTCCCTATTTTTCTACTTGCGTTTTTACGTGCTTTAGAACTGCTAGGTTGGCAGAAGCTGGGATGAGTAACAGGTGCTCACTCTTTTACGTGGCACTTGGGATTCGACCCGCCAAACTGCCGACCTTCTGATTGACAAGCTCAGCATCCTAACCCACTGAGCCACTGCGTCCCTTGGATTTATATGCCTTGCCACAAATTCAAACCTAACTTGATGGATTCATTTTGTGTATTGATAAATTTCAATAGATTTTTTAAAAAACCAGAATACACAGATTATATTTACTCCATCCAGATAATTGTAAGACACATTCTAAATGTAATATCATTTGATAGTTTAAATTTCCAAGTTGGCTATGGAACTCCATTTCTAAATCTTTGCTTTGAAAAACTACTTTGGAGGGTGTAAAAATTGAGAAAAAATGCAGCAGCTTTAAAGAGATGTTACACTTGTGCTTTTGTGTGTCCTGAAGCATTTCTTTAAAATAATTTTCAAAAACATACACTGTCATGCTGTCTACCCATTGATTTTAGTATATCAAATTAAAGTTTCCTTAAATTGTGTTTGAACATTCCAACCCCAACTTATTAATTGGATCCCAATTTTATTGGGTCCTAATAGTAATTGGATCCTGATTTTATTGGATCCTAATAGTAATTGGATCCTAATATTGACTGCTTCTGAATCTCTGTCACATATGGGTGGAGACAAATTTATATAGGCAGCTGGTTAGAATGGAAAAAACCCCAAAGAGAATGGCTAATACTGTATATATATTTGTAAGAGACAACTATTGCTGTTTAATGATTTTACCACTTTCACTTGAATGAGAGTTCCTAATAATAATAATAATAATAATAATAATAATAATAATAATAATAATAATAATAATAATAACAACAACAACAACTACTACTACTACTACTACAACAAAACAAAACAAAACAAAACAAAATAAAACAACAACAATAATAATAATAACAACAACAACAACTACAACAAAACAAAACAAAACAAAATAAAACAACAACAACAACAATAATAATAATAACAACAACAACTACAACAAAACAAAACAAAACAAAACAACAACAACAACAACAATAACAACAACAACAACAACAATAACAATAACAACAACAACAACAATAATAATAATAATAATAATAATAATAATAATAATAATAATAATAATAATAATAATAATAATAAAGTCCAACAAGAGGATATCTAAAATGAATGCACCAGTTCTGGAAAGAACAACATCCAGAATCAGAAATAACAGAACAGAGTCTAGCAGATCAATGCTGATTTATAATATGAAATAAAGTATTCACAGAAACAGAATTGGATGAACTGCAAAGGTTTACCCAGGGCAAAGAAATCAAAGGCTTGCCAGAAGTAATTCAGAATGTAGAGGCAAGCCAGGGGGAGTTGGCAGTGAAGGAATCCAGCAGAGATATACAACTGTTCTCATTTTGAAACCAGGCACCTCTTCCTCAGGAAGAACAAAGCCCTCTAACTAAATAAATAAAAGAATTGAAACAAAGAATAACTGAGCATCTAGAACAGCACAGAAAACAACAGAATAAGGCTGCCTGCATTGAAACTTGTTCCAAAGAAACAGCTAGCACAAGCATTAAAAGATGCAAATACTGCAATATCAAGTATAAGCACCAATTCACTGCAAGAAACAAACCAACTAATGTACAACACAGCTGCAGTTATAACTGAATACCTGGGATGCAAAATCAACAAAGAAGAAAAACAAATGAACAGTGCACCACAAAAATGGAAGGTTAGACTAGAAAATAAGATCAGCAAGTTAAGATCACATGCAAGCAAGCTAGAACAGATGAAAGAAAAGAAACTGAAAAACAAGAAGACCAAATAATACCTAATCAAGAAATACCACTTAAAAACAAGGAAGATCATGGAAGCACTGGAAATAATAAAGCAGCAAATAACAGGTATAGCCAGGAAAATCAGTAGATATGAAGCTCAAATTGCAAATTATAGGCCGAACCTCCAATTTCAATCCAATCACAAATGTTTCTACCAATCTATCAATGGAGAAACTGCAATGTATCAGTCAGTACCTGACAAGGAAGAAACAGTGCAGTTCTGGAAGCAGATATGGGATAACCCAAAGAAACACAAGGATGCAGCTTGCTTAAAAAAGGTGGATGCAAATAAAACAGAAATGAAATGAAAGAACTAGTAATAACAACAAAAATGGTAGAAAAAAGAGCAAGGAAGGTCAAAAAATTGTCAGCACCAAGTGAAGATGAACTGCATGGGTTTGGGTTGAAACATCTAACTGTTACATACCCACTCATTGCCAAGCAGTTCAACAATATACTACAAGGAGGAACTGGGAAAACCTACCTAATAATGAAAAATCCAGCAAAAGGGGCAACACCAGGCAACTACAGGCCAATTACCTGCTTACCAACAACTTTCAAATTGCTAACTGGTGTGGTAGCTGATGCAGTACAACAGCATCTAGTTGAAAACAATCTCTTTCCACCCGAACAGAAAGGAAACCGCCCCAATAGCAGAGGAACAAAAGATCAACTCCTAATAGACAAAATGATCTTGGAAAACCACAAGAAAAGGAAGACCAACCTGAATGTGGCATGGATTGACTACAAAAAGGCATTGGACTCTCTGCCACATCACTGGATAATCAGGTGCTTAGCAATAACAGGAGTCAGTAGAAACATCAGGAAATGTGTGCAAAGATCGATGGCACAACGGAAGACACAGTTGCAGGTCAATGGTGAAAGACTGGGAGAGGTTAATATCAAGAGAGGAATATTTCAAGGAGATTCATTGTCACCACTACTATTTGTTATTGCACTGTTTCCTCTGTCAACAATACTGAATAACTCAGGACATGGCTATCAAACATCAAAAACATCTGCCAGACTATCCCACCTCCTTTACATGGATGAGCTGAAGCTGTATGGAAAAACATCATCTGAAATAGAATTGCTGCTGAACACTGTCCGTATATATAGCCAAGATATTCCAATGGAGTTTAGCTTGGACAAATGTACCACACTTACTCTCAAAGAAGGAAAAATAGTGAAAACTGAAGGAATCAAGATGCCCCATGAAAATAACATTAAAAGTCTGGATGAGGAAGATTATTACAAATACTTGGGTATCCTTCAAGCTGACAACATCAAGCACACTGAAGTCAAGAAAAAGATTAGAGGTGAACAGATCAAGAGAGTGAAGAAGATCTTAAAGTTCAAACTCAATGGAGGAAATACCATGAAGGCAATCAACACCTTGGAAGTTCCAGTCATTAGACACACAGCTGGAATAGTGGACTGGACTCAAGCAGAACTAAAAGCAATGGATAGGAAGACCAGAAAAATAATGACAATGAATCATGCCCTTCATCCACACAGTGACATTGACAGACTCTATCTACCAAGGCAAATAGGTGGACATGGAATGCTGCAAGTACATCAGATGGTTGAAGAAGAAAAAATGGCTTTGGAAGAATATCTGAAGGATGTTCTGACATAATGATAAAGAAAACACTTATGTTACTGCATTACATATTTATTTTGGTAATATTTTGATGATTGTGTTTGAGCATAGTTGCTTTCCTTTGTAGTTTAATTTATATCTATGTGTTTTCATTTATGCATTTAATTACATTTTTTGAAAAAGGGTTCTGTAGGTTTCTCAAAGGAATCCATGTCACAAAAAGGATTAAGGACCTCTGGTGTAAAGTCATTGTGGTGACTAATAGTGGGGACACCAAATTTTATGTGTTATAGTTTTGTGCTGACTGAAGGAGAGATGAGCAATTTTCCAGCTGAGCTATAGAATTATATCTGGAGACATCTCTTTTGAGGGAAAATGATGGCCTTGAATCAGGAAGAACTGTTGCATTTATCCAATACAATAAAAAAAGTTTCTTTGTATGCTAGCTCTACACCTAATAGTTGCAATTTTGTCATTCCAAGAAATGTATAAATAAATAAATTATTTTGCTTTATGTGTTATAGCTTTAATTATGAGCAGTGTTTCAGAGGGAAGGAAAATTTGTCCAGCTGTTTCTATAATAGTCCCACATGTACTTTTAGTAAATGAAATTGCTTCTGACTTTTCTTTTTTATTATTATTTGCTTTTAGCGATTTATAATTATGCTCTGCATGTAATTTTCACTTAAAATCTTATGAATTAGACCTAGGAAACTATTGAAAGGTTTTTTGTCAATTAGTTTTTTAAAAAAACCTAATAAATGTTTGTGGCTTTTATTGTGTGCTTTGTTGCAATTTGTTCTGTATGTTTTGTTTCGTTTTGTTTTTTTGCAATTAGCAGGATGTTTCCAACGATGGAAATGAATTATTTATTATTCTTATAATACGATAAATGGAGATATCCCTCTGGGATTGTAAGGCATACATGTGTTGCATCTTGTATTCTTTTGTATGATGTGCAACAGTACAGGACATGAGTTGTCATCTGGGAAGAACTTCTGTTCTGGAAATTCTTATCAGTACAGATTATTGAAAACTTTTAACCTATTTAATTTGCACTAATGTCACTAATGAATACCATGAATACCAAAACATGGTTAAAATTCTGGCTACTATGAAACATGAAAGAAAGGGGTGTGTCCATGTGATATGACAATAACAAAATATGTTTGTTTTTTTCACGGTGGTTTATTTTTTCTCCCTCCCTGTGTTTCTTCTACTTAACATGTGAGAATTAGTCAGTAAAGACAAGTGACCAGGTCAGAAGGGTTAAAGTTGTAAAAAAAACAGAGTCAGAGTTAGCTCACTTATGAATATCATTGTTCCTTCTGATGAAAAGCTTTTTCACCACACAGAGTTGACAATGAAAATATTACCAAAATTTCCTGATGTATTAGTTCCCTAAGTTAATACTAAAAATAAAAAAATAGCCTCAGATTTCTGTAACTCAACAGTTAACTACCAGTTTCTATAGCAAAATGGATACAGCAGCCTTTAGTTGTGATTATTCTCTAATAAAAGTTGAAATACTTATATTTAAAATGTGCTTAGAAAATATTCATTAATATTCATAAATTAGTTGAATAATTTGTTAAATTACTTTATACATAAAATAATTTTATTAATTTCATCTATTAAAATTGAATAAATTACATAAAAAACCTCTAACAGAAAAAAACATGGATGCAGTAGATGGATGCAAACCTTTGTTAGAAATACATTTTAAAAACTCATAAAACAAAAAATGGGATTGGGCAGAATCAAAAATCCAAAATGCTGATACTATTATGGGACATATGGATTTGTATAAAAATAATTAATAAATAAACATTTTCCCATAACTGTTTGAGTGTAAGTTCACTGTTCTAAACGATCATCCCATCAACTCCAGTATGTAGATCAAATCAGGAAATTAATTTCATAGCAAAGAAAAAATATTTTTATTTAGGTTGGCTATAATAATCTTTCAAGTCTGATTGTTTTGTGCCTCCTTTTCCTTCTTATACTTATACTGAACTACTTCCAAATGTTATCATGTCATTCTGGACTTAAAAAATGTTTCACTCTCTTTCGCCTCAGTTACAGCTCTGCATATTTCCCTCAAAGTCATCTTCCATTCTCTCTACACATCCCCATAATAAGAATTCTCATCAGAGTTGTCTTTATTCTCTGACAATTTATAGCTACTCTCCAAAAAAAGTTGAATGGGTTTATACCTGCAATTTAAAGTATATTTTTTAAAAATGCACACTTAAAATCCCATTTTTCCATTTTACACCTATGTATGAGGGACTCTGAACATTGCTAAGACAAGTCTATCTTGAGTACAGCCAATGTCAGCTATACTGTATTAACTGTTAACATATAAAGGTCCTTATGTTAATTAATATTGTCACTAATACCTTAGTTACCTATCATTTGGACTGCTAGAAGGCTTAGCATATGAGGCTGCCTTGAAGACTACTTGGAAGTCAGAATTGGTGCAGAGTGTGGAAGTGCAAGTATTATGGGTTATTTCTGGTGACTATGTAATACTGTACTCTGTAAACTACATTGGTTGTCTGTGGGCTTTCAGCTGCAGTTTGGGGGGCTGATAGTGAAATATAAACCCCTAGTATATGAACCCTGAATATTTGAGACGCCATATGTCTCGGCTGATCCCACAAGATCTGACAGGTTGACACCACCTGATAGGACTCAGAAGATGTGCTTCCTTTATTAGTGCACTTGTCCTACAGAACAGCATGCTGTAGCCCTGAACCTACTGTCTTTGATGACCAGTTCTTTCTCCAGCCACTGGGCTAGGATGACACATCAACCTTCTTTAAATATATGAGTGTTGTGGTTTGTTCCCAGTGTGGTATACAATTTATTTATCTTTTATTTTTGCTTTTGCGTTGTGAAGTTCTTAACCTTCTCAATTGCTGAGAGTCACTCTGTGTGTCAATGGCATTGAAAAATAAATAATTTATTAAACTTCTAAACAGTTAAAATGCATCCCACTAATATGCACCTCACGATGACAGTCTGAGTGATTGTTATCTCTGATATTAGAAGCTGTTCTAAAATTTTGCCACATGATAGGCTAATGTGATCACCCTTATCTGATAAAAGAAAAAAATAAGAATAAAACAGTTCAGAGGACCTGAAAATTCAACAGAATTGACTTAATGCACATTGTCTATCTCTATTAACAACTGCAATATAGAAGCAGATGGATAAGGTTTTTAGTTCCTTCTGAATCGTAAGAGCTCGACTGGGACTGCAGAGGCTAACTGAGATAAGTGGATAGCTGCTCTAATCTTTTCTAACTACTTCACCGTCCTTGCAAAAATCTACCCAACTGCCTTGGGAGAGAAGTTTGGCTGCTATTTGTTTTCATTTCTTTCTCCATTACAGATCTGAACTGGGAAAACAAAAAAAAAATCATCACCCAAACTATTGCTCGATTTTTTTTTCCTTTTAAGGAAAAAGAAGCTCATGATAGATTAAATATTCATAGAAAAAAAGTATCATGGATAAAATCTGCAAAACATCATCCCCACTAAAACACTTAAAAATACACATTGCTGGAATGAACAGGTACTCCTTGTTTAGTGACCACAACTGGAACTGGCAACTTGGTCAGTAAGTGAAGTAGTTGCTAAGTGAAACCACAACTGTGCTTATCATATTACTTCAGCTTTCCTTTGCTTTACAGACTTGCAAAGCCCATAAATGCAAGGATTGGTCACAGATTCTTTTTTTTCCCCATCATGGTTGTAATTGTGAATAGTCACTAAATAAGGCAGTGTCTAACTCAAGCAGCATGTCAAATCAAAAAGACCTTGGTAATTATTTGTGCAAAATTATAGGCTTGGTGTAATAAAATAAATGTAATAAAAATAAAGCAAAAATCCTGTCTCTCAGTGTGCTATGCCTTGTTAATTTACATACAGCAGAAAGCATCTTGTATGTGAGAATAATATGTAACTGTTATTTCATCTGTCATTCATAGACTCTTGAGACAGTGAGTGCAGGCCATCTGAAGTACTGTAAATGTAACAAATGAAGTTCTAAAGCTAATGCAACTTCCCTTTCTCTCCCACTGAGAGATGGAAACCTTTCTGATGGAAGGTCTTCAATGGATCTACACTGATTCATCAAACAATTGAAGCTGCTAAATTCAAATTATTGGTAGATGTGATACTAGTTTGGTTGGTGTTAGGAACAGTCTATATTAACATTTGATCTTGTCTACATGTATGCATTAATTCTGCAATGCCATCCTACCTGAAGCTTCAACAGTATCCAAAGGCTTTTTGCCTTTCACATGCTGTACAATGTCTGCAATATCACGGCATCAGTACAAATATGTGGAACTTTCATTTGTCCCCTTGTAGATGTCTATATTTCTCTTGTCCTTCTCTCTCTCTCTCTCTCTCTCTCTCTCTCTCTCTCTCTCTCTCTCTCTCTCTCTCTCTCTCTCATTAAGTGTTCATACCCAAAGCAGAGCATTCACTGAATAAAAGGGGATAGAAAAAATATTCTGTGCCAGTGTACAAATAGTCCTTATCTTACAGCTATTTGTTTAGCAACAGTTCAAACTTACAGTGGCACTGAAAAAAGAGCCTTATGATCAGTAGTCGTGCTTACGACCATCAAACTATCCCCACATCATCAAAATTCAGGCACTTGGCAACCAGCATGCATTTACAATGGTTGTAGCATCCCCAGGTCATGTGATCATCATTTTCAACCTGCCTAGTTGACTTCCAACAAGTAAAGTCAATAGAGGAAGCCAGATTCACTTAACTATCACATGATTCCCAACAACTACAGTGATTTACTTAGCAAAAAGAGTGCAAAATTGGGTTTCATTAACTGAACCATCTCCTTGCATAGCAATAGAAAGTCTCCTCCCAAATGTGATCATAAATTGAGGACCACTTGTACTGTGCTGTCAGTAATATACACAACCAGATTCTGCTACAAACTCAAGATAAGCCTTGCAGTTTAAAGCACTTGAAACTCTTGGGCAATACAGGATAGTCCAAGGCAACTTGACATTTCAACTCATTAAACAACTTACAATAATATTACTACATTTTTAAACAAAATTGTGGGAAACAATATTTCATGCTTTGCCTCACAGGAAACGGACAAACAAGAATCCCATCCCAGACATGATTGTTGTCCATTGCTAGAGTTGTTTATGGAATATGGAATATGTTTCAGGTTCTGTTGCATAACATTCAGCCAACTGGAACATTCTAACATACTGTTTTAGATCTGTATTTCTCAATCTTGGCAACCTGTAGGTGTGTGGACTTCAACTCCCGAATTCTCCAGCCAGCATGCTGGTTTGGGAATTCTGGGAGTTCATCCATTCATCTTCAAGTTGCCAAGATAATCAAACCCTCATCTAGATGGACAGCTTTGTTCTGGCTTTGAAAGAAAACATCTTTCTTGCACTGTTTAGGTTTTCAGCAATCTTGGGTTTCAGCAATTGAGAGGTATCATATCTCTTGAACTTCTGCAAAAGATACAATAGATGCATTTATTCCATTTTATCACTGTGCTGTAAAAGGTCAGCCACTCTAAAAACCAAACAGGAACAGTAGAGTGGCATCTGAAATTTTAAAGAGCAACTATATGATTCCAATTTCCATTCTTATACTGCTTAAATGCACATTTGTAGTGTCTTCCAAATCTTTTAGACTGCAATTTGGACTGATTTTGGATCAGTTTTGATTTGACCAGCATGGTCATGCCAGAGATAATGGCAGTTGTAGTTCAGAGCATTTGGAAAGCAATAGATTGCTTTTTTTCTGAACTATAGGCCATTTAACATATATAATAGAGAAATAACTTGCTTTCCAATGCACTTTTACCAAAAACTACTGAAATGGTTACTAGAGATTTATCTGTGCATAAAAATCTTGATTCCTAAAGAATTGTAATTAAAATATAAATGTTTCAGAGAGTTGGTTACATTTCATGGTTAGTGCTCTTCCTGACCTTGGCAATTTACATGCATTTCCATAGTGGTGTTTTTCCCTTTCCAATTTATTTCTGTTTCTATGACTACAGACTGAAATCCAATCAGTCCCCCAAAACTCAATACTTTCATTGACCATATCAATCAAAATGGTTGCATAACTCAATGAAACATTTTTTAAAAAAGTTGGTTGACTGTCGCGTCGAGCGACCGATCAGGGTTCCGGCCTCAACTCTTAGAGCCCTGTAACAGGGGTGAGAATTTAGAGGGACCCTCGCAAGGGTGAACACCTTGAACATGGAAGGATTTTGCCCTTTGCCACCGACCCAGTGTGCCGGACGTTCCGACGGTCACACTTGGGAACTGCGATAGCGCAGGAACAGAATCCTAGGACAAACTGAGGCACCAACACAAGTTTGTTCAAGGTGAGAGAGCACAGAGTGCCCGGGGTGGATGGTGTTGCCCCCCGAACAGCTTTGCACAGCACTCTTTTATTGAGCAGTTTCACCAGGGAGGGGGAAGTACACACATGAGGAATTAACATATGGAAGGTCATAGGAAAACATAGCTCATTGCATACAACTGCTAATGAAGAGGGCAAAGGTCATCACAGGAAACAATAAAGCATAACTTATCATATACAAATGCTAACAGAGAAGACAAGGGTTATCACAGGAAGGCATAACTTGAGGCAAGGACAATTACAGGAGACAGGAAGCCATATCTTGAGGCAAGGACAATTACAGGAGACAAGTCTTGTTATATACAATTGTAAATGGAGGAGGCAGAGGTATTTGTTGTATACAATTGTAAATGGAGGAGGCAGAGGTTTATCACTAGAGACAGGAATGCAGAACTTTACAATTGTAAATGGAGGAGGCAGAGGTTTATCACTAGAGACAGGAATGCAGAACTTTACAATTGTAAATGGAGGAGGCAGAGGTTTATCACTAGAGACAGGAATGCAGAACTTTACAATTGTAAATGGAGGAGGCAGAGGTTTATCACTAGAGACAGGAATGCAGAACTTTATAACTTTCAATATAGAAGGCAAAAAAGGTCTTTGGGAGTCTAGGATAACTACAGTTGACAGCAAAGATTTCAGAATTTGCTTGTTAAATGATAGCTTTGATACCATTTTTCTCTCAGTTCTTCTATGGGATGAAGATTTTTATTTGGTATTACTGGCATCGTAGCCAGATAGCAAAGTGGATTCGCGACACATCAAATACAGATGAATGTGATTTAGACTTGTTGATATCGTTACTAACCTATGTGACATTTCAGCTCCAATTTTATTGTTATGTTTTTTTAAGAAGAAGAAGAAAATCATAAGCAAAACTCACTCCTGGTGATAAGTCACCCGAAGCATGCTTTAGAGAACTATTTCAAATCACTAACAGACATACATATTTTTTTTGTTAAAAAAAGTAAAAAGAGAGGTCAAATATTGGAACCATTAAATTTAATGGAAGAAAGTTAAAGGCATGTTTAACTCCTACTGAACTAAGAAGATTTACAAATGCTTAACACTGGATAGCATCAAATGCATTTATTTCAATTACTATTTTCAGTGATTTTGTATGTCATGACACGTGCCCTGCCATTTCATATGGATTGCAACATTTTGTTTCATCATTTGTTCCTTCTCCCCAAACAAGTCAATGTACAGAACTGACTTGATTCTATATTTCTAAGTCAAAGCATTTCCTGGAATTATGTTCCTTCTTCTTAAATTAATCCAAGTTCAGAGAACTATATCTTGTGGTCTTCTCTAGCCTTATGCTTAGTTATCATTTCTCTTCTGTAATATTCTTCTAGGGGTGACAACCATAAATATATTTTCATACACAACATAAATTTTTATCTATTCCATCTCAATATGGCATGTCTAACAAAATGATTTTTGAAATCTACAGTAACCTTAACTTAGTCGTACCATAGAAAGCAGTGCCACCCAAATCTCAAATCATGCAGTTTCAGTTCTAATAGCCTTCTAATTCTCACTGTCACACAGTCTTTCATCTAAAAAATAATAAGCTTCAGTTTTGAGTCAGATAGGCTTAAGTCTCCTCTTTATTTATACTCATGTCATCTACAACATACAGTGTAAGAACTACAACAACCACTACATAGGACAAACAGGCAGAAGACTGGCAGAACGCATCCCGGAACACCAGCTGGGAGTCAAAAGTCATGATGAAAATTCTTTAATTTCACAACATATACACAGGGGAACTTCTAGAAGCTTGGCACTCTGACAAATCAGCCATCAATAGACACATAGACATTAACAACATCTAGAGACTATGCAAAAGAGGCAATCAACCAGCCCCAAAGCGAAAAAGACTCCAGCACCTCTCCACCAGTAATCAGCACTAATATCAGCATAGATTAGCTCCAAGGTCAACTTCAGAGCACAGTCAAATAAGCAATTACCCCAGTCAAGAAACTGCCATAGAACAGTCCTACTAAAGAATCCCTAAGAGTGCCCCTCCCAGACAGGTAAGCCACCAGAGTATAATCAACTGACAGCAATCCTTACTAGCACTGATGATGTTACCTAGTTCAGGTAATGAAATGCCTGCAAGAAAACAAGCAAGCTCAGAGAGCACCAAGGACCCCTAAGGGAACTAAGTTGCCGGCATCAACTTCCCATCGTCCTGTGCGCTCCCACAGGGAGGGCCTTCTCAGGGTACTGCTGGTTAAGGAATGCTGGCGGGTTATTCCCAGGGGAAGGGCGTTCTCTGTGGGAGCGCCGGCCCTATGGAACCAACTCACCACGGAACTCAGGACTGCCCCCGACCTTCGCTCATTTCGCCGGGAATTGAAAACCTGGTTCTTCGAGCTGTTTGGCCCAGACTGAGGGGTTTTAACTAATTTAATTTAATTGGGTTTTAGTTTAATTTCAGGGTCTGTAATTTAATTATAGTTTTTAACTGCTTTTAATTTTTGTATGCTATGTATTTTAATTCTCCCTGTAAACCGCCTTGAGTCCTATGGGAATAGGGCGGTATATAAATTTAAATAATTAATAAATAAATAAATAAATAAATAAATAAATAAATAAATAAATAAATAATATTCTCCTTCATTGATATGAATAGGAAAGGAATTTGTGGTTGAGTTAAATTACTGAGTTAAATTGGCAACTAAAAATTAATTTATTCATATTCATGGGATGCTATACATTTTATTTTATTTTCTCCCAAACTCAGTTTAAAATACGTTATTTCCTAGAATAATTTCCCGAGGCTCTTTTCAAAAGTTGGTTATACTGTACTTCTTGTTAGATGTCAGAAAGAATCAATACTGATATCAGTCCTAACAGTCATTTCAGACAGTTTGGACTGATGATTGGATTGTTTCTTTGAATTGAACTCTGCAGACCATATTGGATGCATTCAAATTACCATGGTGGTTTCAGTGGACATCTATGCCCAAACATGCCCACTTTTCACTAAAACAGGGATCTGAATTCATTTCACTGAACTGGGAAGATGAAGAAAATCAGCTCTCAATTTCCCATTCCAACCAATTAAGTTTGATCATTCCATTTATTTTTTCTCATGATATACCAGATAAATTGTCTTTCTGAAACAAATGCTATATTTCCTTAAGATATATAATTTGGATGGATGGGATCCAACCATAATCACTAAACTCATGCTGTAATAACAGTCTGGATCTAATTATCAGCTGTTTAACAGCTAAAACAGTAACAGTGTCTTTTGGTGCCAAACTGCCTATAACATATAGGTCGCTCTAACACTGAATTAATTCTGATCTGGATATTTTACCTTTACCTAATGAAATGAACTTCAACTGAAACTCAAATCACTTCATAATACTTTCATTCAGTGTGACACCTCACAGATAGTTAAGCTTTTAAACATGATCTTAAATTCACAAAAGACTTATGGATAAAGGATGACAACCACCATAAGTGTTCTGAGTCAAAGCATGCTATGAACTAAAGACATAATTATGCCAGCTTCTTGTTTATAATTTGCCAGTATTTTGAAATGTTTATGTAAACTAATTTCCAACTTCCTACATCATGGCTGACATTTGGGGCTTAAATCTACCAGCTTGAAAAACAAAGATGCCAGCCCTCATTATTTATTGTTGGCACTCAGTTACACAACACAAATCATTGCTGATCTACTCAGTGCATTCCCTGGTTATTGCAAAGACCAGCCTTCTATCTTGTGAAACAGATTGCAGAACTGGAAAAAGGGCAGGTTTTTGCAAACACAGAATTGATTATGTATCTATCTATATTTAGGGATGCGGTGGCTCAGTGGGTTAGGACACTGAGCTTGTCGACCAGATGGTCGGCAGTTTGGTGGGTCGAATCCCAAGTGCCGCGTAACAGAGTGAGCGCCTGTTACTCGTCCCAGCTTCTGCCAACCTAGCAGTTCAAAAGCATGTAAAAATGCAAGTAGAAAAATAGGGACCACTCCGGTGGGAAGGTAACAGCGTTCCGTGCGCCTTTGGCGTGTAGTTATGCCAGCCACATGACCACGGAGACATCCTCGGACAAGCGCTGGCTCTTCGGCTTTGAAACAGAGATGAGCACGGGTCCTAGAGTTGGAAATGACTAGCACGCATGTGCGGGGGAACCTTTACCTTTACCTTTTACTATCTACTGTATATTTAATAGAGAGTATATTCCCACTTAGTAACAATTATCCAACTCTGCAAAAAAAGAAAAAAAAGTTTATCTTGCAATTGGAAAACCTGTGTCCAAACAAGTAACAACATGATCTGTATCTGGTTCATCCTTTATCATCTCTCATAAAGAATAAACTGCCGCAAAGCTGAGATTGCATCAGTTTTCACATATGGAATTGCTAATTCCCCTGTACCAACTTTCTAGATTATCTTATTTTTTTCTATCTTTGTTATTGAACATTACCAGAGATACTGATACTGCATATAAAGTGAGTCTGCATGAATAAACAACACCCAATTGCTTGTTTAATCAATTTCATTTTTTAAAAAAGTCATGTTTAGCTTTGTTTCTAATCCACTTGATTTTTTTTGCTTGAAACTGAAAGAAATGAAAGTTTATTTTGAGTGTTTCACTATTAGATCTGTTTATGATTATAGAAACACTGTATTATTATGATTTTTTAGAGTGAGAGGTTATGTATTTTATATTTGTAACTGAGCCCTGGTGGTGCAGTGATTGGAATGTGGTAAAAAGGTAAAGGTAAAGGTTCCCCCACACGTGCGTGCTAGTCGTTTCTGACTCTAGGGGCCGGTGCTCATCTCCGTTTCAAAGCCGAAGAGCCAGTGCTTGTCCGAGGATGTCTCCATGGTCATGTGGCCGGCATGACTAGATGCCAAAGGCACACGGAATGCTGTTACCTTCCCACCGTAGTGGTCCCTATTTTTCTACTTGCATTTTTACGTGCTTTTGAACTGCTAGGTTGGCAGAAGCTGGGACGGGTAACAGGCGCTCACTCTGTTACGCGGGGATTCGACCCGCCAAACTGCCGACCTTCTGATCGACAAGCTCAGCATCCTAACCCACTGAGCCACCACGTCCCTTTCAACCTTTCATTAGAACACCTCAAAAAGGTCAATATCAGCTTAACATTCTATAAGTTATTCTTATAGAATATTGATTAAATTATTGGCATAAAGTGATGGCTTCAATGTTACCAAACAATGTAAATTTTCCTGGTCAATTATACCAAAATGAAGAACTATAATTCTATTCCTTCTGTGACTGATGTCAGTTGAACACCTTTAGAATGGACTTTTCCTGTTATACTTTGTTGCACATGAATGTTGCAGAGGATGATCTTTCATTATCTCGACAAGCCAGTTTGAATAGTAACTGGATCCTTCCTCCCATAGTCCTAGGAAAAATGCAGAGCAGAGTGACAAAAGTAGTGAAGGACTAAATCCTATGAAAAATGGTTGACTAGATGCCAAAGGCGCACAGAACGCTGTTACCTTCCCACCATAGTGGTCCCTATTTTTCTACTTGCATTTTTACGTGCTTTCGAACTGCTAGGTTGGCAGAAGCTGGGACGAGTAACAGTCGCTCACTCTGTTACACGGCACTCGGGATTCGACCCGCCAAACTGCCAACCTTCTGATCAACAAGCTCAGCATCCTAACACGCTGAGCCACCGCGTCCCTTTGGAATGTAGTACTGCAGGCTATTTCTGCTGACTCCCGGTTGCCGGCAGTTCGATTATCACAGGCTCAAAGTGGACTCAGCCTTCTATCCTTCCAAGGTCAGTAAAATGAGGACCCAGAATGTTGGGGGCAATATGCTGACTCTGTAAACCACTTAGAGAGGGCTGTACAGTTGTGTGAAGCAGTATGTGTCTATATGAGCCTTGGTGGAGCAGTGGGCTAATGTCTAATGCCTCCTTAAGTAACACCAGCTGCCTGCAATTAGTGCAGGTTCGCATCCCACCAGGCTCAAGGTTGACTCAGCCTTCCATCCTTCCGAGGTAGGTAAAATGAGGACCCAGATTGTTGGGGGCAATAAGCTGACTTTGTAATAATGCCGCTTGGGGGTGTGTGTGAAAGCCCTAATAAGCAGGCATATACATAGAATGAAGGCTACTGCTAAGCTTGTAAGCCGCCCTGAGTCTTCGGAGAAGGGCGGGATATAAATGGAATTAAAATAAAATAAATAAATAAATATAAATGGGATTAAAATAAAAATAAAATAAAATAAAAATAAGTGCTAATGCCATTGCTATCAAAGAAAGTCAGAAGTTAGGTTTTTTGTTTCTCTCCCTCAATTATCTTCCCTTTTTAGTTTGCTCTTTGTTTCTGAGTCTTTTTTTTTAATTAATAGTTTGGGGGGTTGGGAATCATCCATAAAGTCATCCAACATGTAGTGTGCCAATGTGAGTAAATTATTAGCCCCCAGTTTCAGTACCAAGTAATATCACTTTTAGCTGTGGTAACATCAGGCAAATGCTTCTTGTAATTACTGATCAGACTTTCACTCACTATGTAGGAATTTGGACCATTCCTCCATGAAAAAGTCTTCCAACTCATAACATTTGAAGGTTGTCTAATATAAACTACTCATTTCCAATCCTGCCACAATATTTCTATGAAGTTTAATCAGAGCTTTGACTTACTGCAGCCATTCCATAACTGTTGATTTGTTCTTCATCATCCTTTTGTTGGCTTGGTTGAATTTTGGAGATGATCCAAAATACTTCTTGCTTGACCCAATGAAACAGGTGTGTCAAACTGCCGACCCACAGGCCAGATGCATCATAGCAAAACCGCGTCCACTCCATTGCTGGTAATGGAAAAAAAGTCACAATATTTCATATACATCACATGACGTTGCAAGTTTGACACCCCAGCACTAGAACTTCAGTTTAGGTAATGAGTACAAGACCTAATATTCTGTTATGGATTTCACTATTAGATAGGACCATTTCTATTTATTTTGGCAATAGCAAGTCATGCAGATCCGAAGGCAGCAAAGCATTGTGAACCAAGTTCATGCTTGTTAATTGGTATAAGGCTCTTAATGTGGAATTCACTATTTCATTTTTTCCCCACGTGTATTAACAGTTATGTAGCCTGAAAGCACCCCAATTTTGTTTCATCTGTCCATGGAACAGACTTTCTAGATATCTGAAGAATAATCCAGATGCTTTTTGCCAAAGCTGAGATGAGCATTAATATTACTCTTAGGGAGCAGTGAATTCTGTTGTGGTATTCTCCCATGAACTCCATTTTAATCCTATGCCTTTGAGTTGGTGGAGTCATGAAAACTGAGCTTAAGGCTATCATTTATAGGTAATTTTTCTAGTCAAAGATGATAGCAGCTATTTTCCAATGACTTTCAACAATTTATCAGAACTTCACCTATGACAACAAGTTATCATCTTAATTTTCATCTTTCTTTTAATCTGAGTTTACCATAAAGGGGGAAAAACCCTAAGGAACCACAGAACTCTAAACACTGAGAAAGTGGAAAGTAGTTACTCTTATTTTAATTTTTCTGTCAGATCCCTTACAGGTGCTTTGGACTAGGCAATGTTTTCTTCATAATTTGTGCAGAGATTAAACATATTGTTCAGCAACATATCTGGAAAAAGATATACACATTTTGTCATAATTATTGTCTGTATTTGGTACACACCTGTTGGATTTTCAAGTTGAAAACCTTATTTTGTATATAGTTTTCTTCTTGTTTTTATAGTTGTACAGGAAAAACCCAAAATATGGGATTGAATCCAATCTTAGCCATATCTGAAATTGTTACAGTAGTATAAGCCATAACTAAACAGCACTCATTTTACTGTTTGTTCCAAATATTACTAAATCTGGATCAGTGTCAAGTTCTTCAAATTATAGTGTCTGATAATGCATAGATTGCAATACACATGTTTAGCAAAACTGAAATTTCCACAAACAATGAGAACAAATTATAATGCATCTTGATTTTTAGTGTAGTCACAGGAGAAAAACCAGATTAAATGATACCTAACTTTTAAAAACGGGACGCGGTGGCTCAGTGGGTTAGGATGCTGAGCTTGTCGATCAGAAGGTTGGCAGTTTGGTGGGTTGAATCCCGAGTGCCGCGTAACAGAGTGAGCGCCTGTTACTTGTCTCAGCTTCTGCCAACCTAGCAGTTCGAAAGCACGTAAAAATGCAAGTAGAAAAATAGAGACCACTACGGTGGGAAGGTAACAGTGTTCCATGTGCCTTTGGCGTCTAGTCATGCCAGCCACATGACCATGGAGACGTCCTCAGACAAGTGCTGGCTCTTCAGCTTTGAAATGGAGATGAGCACCAGCCCCTTAGAGTTGAAAACGACTAGCACGCATGTGTGGGGGAACCTTTATCTTACCTTTAACTTTTAAAATATCTATATCAGGCTGAACAATAGGAAATCAAATGCAGGTAATGGTTTCCAATCCCGTAGTTTTTGCAGTTACAAAGTAGAACTAGAAATATATTATTGTTGGGGTTATTGGACCTGTTCTATACTAATAAAACCTTGTGCGAAAAAGGTTTCCCAGCAGTAGATCTAAATAGTTGAATGAATGGAATATCTCCTAGATCCATTACTGAAGGCCACAAAACAGCAGCTTGAAAGCTTGGTGTGGGTATTTTGAGTCCTTGCCCAGAAAATCTCAGAATGGTTTTAATGATTTGGTTTTAATGATTTCTACCTTTGAAGAATAGATCAGTAATTTACACACAATCAGAAGCCAACCAAAGATAGACTATCTGAAGGACTATCTCAATGAATCCCCTTGCTGAAATTAGAAATTAACTTGTGATGAGCAGATGGGATATCACACTGACCTGAAAGAGGCATCTTAATAATAGAACAGCTCCTCTCACCCACTGACTGTGCCACTAGTCATAAAATTGACTCTACATAAAAGTGTAGAGATCTTACTCTACACTTGTTCCCTCATAAGGTCTGTATGTCTGCAAATATAGCAAAATTATCTTCAGTTAGAAACTTGGTGACCATTAACTGAAAATTAGTGACTCCCCAAACCATCTGAACCCTTTTCATTTTATTTGAATTATTTTTCAGTCTCTTGTCTGATTTCCTGTCATCTTATTCTTTATCAATTATTTTCTTCTAGCATAAAAAATGCAGTTGTGATTTCATTTCCTTCACAATTAGACATGTCTACACAAAAAAATAGCTGTACTAGATATGGAAATAAAACCTCAAATCATGGGCTCAAATAGTCTCGGATTTATCTCTTTTCCTCCAGAGTTCAGATTAAGAACAACACTGGGCCAGTGCTTACCATTATACACCTCCATTTCTCTGTGCCTGTTTTACAATTCTTTTGTTATAGGAAGGGAAAATTGCTGGTTTAAAATCCAGCAGAAGCAGGTTTTTTTTAAAAAAAATATTGTTTTTCTTTCCAAGTTTCTTATTTTTCCCTTAGCTTTATTTCTATTTTCCCCACTCACCTGAAATAGACACATCAATTTCCAAATAGCCATGGCCCCTTATTTGTTTCAATCTAGACAGATATCTTTGAGCAAACTAAGAGTTAACTCAGCATAAGCACAAGACAAGAGCAGCTTAAATATTGAGTGCCTTTAATCATTTGTAAAGAGATGGATTTACAAATGGAGTTAGTGCAAGACATTGGAATGGGGAAACATCATATAACTGGCAGAACCAGGATGTTCCTCCTCAAAATGTTAAGAAAGCTACACCTTGAAAAAAAGCTTGGCATGGCTGCTTTAAATATTTGTTTGGGTTATCTGGTTAAGCAGAAGTAAAGCATATCATCTGCATCTGCACGCAGAAGAATGAGAAGGCATTCAAATATTGAACCTTCTAGAGCAGGGGTGTCCAACCTTGGCAACTTTAAGACTTGTGGACTTCATCTCCCAGAATTCCCCAGCCAACAGGTCTTAAAGTTGTCAAGGTTGAATAGTCCTGTTCTAGAGGATAAGCTCCCTCACTGTTTTGAAATCAAGACCTTGGCCCCAAAACTGTGTGAAGTCTCTTGAAGTCTTAGTCCTGTTAAAAACACTCATTGTTTTGATGCTAGATTCATAATTATTACATTTATTCATTATAATGATGACGATCTGTGGCTAACTTTTTCAAAAGGCTAAGAGTGTATTGCCTTGGTCTACTTCATCTTTACAAAATCAAAGGTCACCTTTCTAGATTCATATTCAGTCTTTTTTCTTGACCCTTTCCTCAAACTTCCTGAGGAATCAATAGTTTGATTGGCATACATATTTTACCTTTTCTTCTCTATACAGCGTGGCTCAAGTAGATACAAAAATATTTGCCAGATATCTATCATTTTGGCAGCTTAAAGGACCGAGAATTTTTCTTTTCCAGAAACCTTACTCAGAATTCATCCTATGATCAAAACATTGCATGCACATAGAGTATAGAACAATGCACAATATTAATGATATTTCCCTACTTTACTGTTCTACACCACATTGCCTAAGAAAATTGTCATGCATAAACTCAGATTTAGAACAATTTAAATTTTGGGCAGGAGGGGAGACAGGAAATACAGCCTGAATGTTTGTGTGCATTACCAATAAACACATACATAACACACACACACACACACACACACACACACACACACACACACACAAAGTCTACCAGGATAACCTATCATTTGGGGGATGGAGTTTCTTTGTATCTACTGGTAGTATATTGTGATAGCCATGATGTTGATTGCTAGATAGTTCTGTTTATGACTAAGCCAACAGATGGTTGGTGTTCTCAGAGACTGTTCACAAGCCAGAATATAAATAGCAACAGTAGGCACAAGAGAAATGTTCAATCGGAACAAATTATTAAACAAAGCTACTTTAAAATAGGCTTTGTTTTCTCTTTAATTAGATCAAAACTCTAGACATACATGCACAATCCATATCTAAAAGCTCAATTATGTATTTCAGGTTTTTTGCACTGCAGTCCACCCACAGGATTACTATACCATTGTGCACATCCCCTACTTATCCCTGAAAAAGATGGCTTTTCAGTAGAGATCATATCAACTAGGAAGTTGAGCGCAAATCAGAACTGCCACTTTGCATACAATGTATTAAACTTCAGATTCAGTTGTATTAAAACACCAGAATAAGTGTATCATGACAGGAAGAACCAAGACAGTTTAAGCAAATGATCTGGGTTGGCAGCTATCTCAATTTCATGAGTATGAATCATGATGGCTGGATAACCAACCTTTCCAGAATTTTTGCAGCAATTAAAAGGAGACTTAATGAAACCATTCCAAACAGCCCATTGAAAGTTAATTATATCACAATCTAAACTCACTCAATTTTAAATTAGTTATCCCTTATGCTTTCAGAGATGATGGGTGGGAAAATTATTCTTATAAAAGGGGACTTCTGTCCCTGACATTCTGCCAATCTTTACAGGTTTGTTTATCCATGGCTTGTTCATTTCCAACCTCCCCAAAAGATCATATAGAAATTGACAAGTTCACAAGGGAGGTAAATGTAATATTAGCGTACAAATATTAGTTCATCTGCAGTTAAACAATCTAAGGTAACATTATTATCGTTTATCTTTCCTAAAAGCCATGCTGCAAAAGAGGTTTGATAAAGTGAAAATAACATCTATTATTTTTCCCCAAAACTTACCAGTAAACAAACAAAATAAAGCAAAAGTTAAAGGGAGGTGGGTGGGAAAAACGTGGTCCCAAGCCCCTGTACTTCTTTTCCCCAATCTTTCTTTCTTTCTTTCTTTCTTTCTTTCTTTCTTTCTTTCTTTCTTTCTTTCTTTCTTTCTTTCTTTCTTTCTTTCTTTCTTTCTTTCTTTCTTTCTTTCTTTCTTTCTTTCCCTCCTTTCTGCTCTGGTCAGTACTCTGGAAGTATATATGTGTATTGTTGAATGTTGTCATTATTGTACAATGTGGCTGTTAAATAGTGGGTTCTGTGGTACAGGAATGAAGACGTGGAACAGAGTACAGGATAACTCATTGTTTGCTGGAACTGTACTGGGGAATTGTCTGCAACTAGCCGCAATATATAGTCTAGCCCCTAGGCGGCAGATAGGTTTGAATCAACCATTGCTGCCTGGAGATAGCCAATTGCAGCACAGGAGACTTGTAGTTCACTTTCTCCTAACATTTAGTTTTTCCAGATTTCACCATAGAGCGAGTTAAGTATGTCTCTGTATGAAGAAAAAACATTCTTCTAAAACATGAAAAACAGTTGCAGGAATTGGGTATGTCTAGTCTAGTGAAAAGTAGGACAAGGGGTGACATGATAGCAGTGCTCCAATATTTGAGGGGCTACCACAAAAAAGAGGGGGTCGACCTATTTTCCAAAGCATCAGAACCCAAGACAAGAAGCAATGGATGGAAACTAATCAAGGAGAGAAACGACCTAGAAATAAGGAGAAATTTCCTGAAAGTGAGAACAATGAACCAGTAGAACAGCTTGCCTTCAGATTTGTGGGTGATCAATCACTGAAGACCTTTAAGAAGAGACTGGACAGCCACTTGTCTGGGATAGTATAGGGTCTCTTGCTTGAGTAGGAAGTGGACCAGAAAAACTCCAAGGTTGTTTCCAATTCTGTTATTCTGTTAAGTATGTATTTACATAATTAAGCTTAATAAATGGATGATGGTGCTCAGGCTATTTCATTGTAACGTTTCTAACTCTCATTGTAATAGTAGGGGTGTGGCAGAAAGCATGACAATACTATACCATTTCAATGCAATTTCTACTCCTTACATATTGGATCCACAGAGCAATGCAAGCGCAAAAGGGCAGAGCCTGCATCTTGGCATCAATTCATCATAAGTAGGAATGGAGAGCTATGACTGGCATTCCGGCATTCCAGCCTGTGGTAATATTGGTGGCTAATATTTATTTTATTTTATTTTATTAGATTTATATACCGCCCTTTCCCGAAGGACTCAGGGCGGTTTACAGGGTATTTAAAACCAAATCAATACAAAAGTTAAAAACAATTTAAAAAAGATTAAATTTTTATTTTATTTTATTTTATTTTAATTCCATTTATATCCCGCCCTTCTCCAAAGACTCAGGGCGGCTTACAAGCTTAGCAGTAGCCTTCATTCTATGTATATGCCTGCTTATTAGGGCTTTCACACACACCCCCAAGTGGCATTATTACAAAGTCAGCTTATTGCCCCCAACAATCTGGGTCCTCATTTTACCTACCTCGGGAGGATGGAAGGCTGAGTCAACCTTGAGCCTGGTGGGATGCGAACCTGCACTAATTGTAGGCAGCTGGTGTTACTTAAGGAGGCATTAGCCCACTGCTCCACCAAGGCTCTTTAAATTAAATCCCTAAAAATAAAAACCCCAGTTAAAAATTCTCAGCCTGGGCCAGAGAGCTCGAAGAGCCAGGTCTTCAGGTCCCGGCAAAATGAACGAAGGTCGGGGGCAGTCCTGAGCTCTGCAGGCAGCTGGTTCCAGAGGGCAGGCGCACCCACAGAGAAGGCCCTCCCCCTGGGTGTTATCCACCAGCAGTCTTTTACCGGCGGTACCCTGAGAAGACCCTCCCTGTGGGAGCGCACTGGACGAAGGGAAATAATGATAAAATCCCATAGCATTTTGCTTATTTTGGAAGTCTGCTATATCTTCTCAACAAGACTGGTTTCTGGTGTTGTACTTTTTTGGGGGGGTGGAATTAATATTAACTAAAAGTCCAGGAGGAGATTTGTAACCTTTAGGAGAAGATTACTTAAATGAAACTAATTGTTTTGTCCCCAGTGCCACTATTATGTTCACAAAGTCTAATTAGAATAATGTTTTTCCTCCAAATAAACAGCCTTTTGGGTGGGAATATTGTTACGGGAGATTGAGAACTTCAGTGTAAGAGGGGTGATTGAAAACAGAGAGGAACCGAGATTCTTCTTCCTTTCCCTTAATTAATTAATGAATTAGGACAGGCATGCTGGCTGAGGAATTCTGCAAGTTGAAGTCCACAAGTAATAAAAGGGCCAAGTTTGAAGACTTCTGAATTAGGGGAAGAAAAAGATTAGAGAAGGTGCCTGGGGCAGTCACTCACTCTGCAGAATGAAACTCAGCCTTTCCATCTCTACTCAATATGAGAAAACCAAATGACCCATCAGTTACAGTAGCAGAATTTCAAACAGGCTATGTTATGTCCTCTGTCTCATTAAACCTTCACCTTATCCAGTCCCAGTCAAGAGTTGGAATTGTTACCTGTTACTTGGCAATTGCCAAAATATTTCTCAATGATTTAGAAAACAACAAGCTGATTACAGTATTTGGATTGCACCAGACCATGTGACCAAAGAGACCACTTTTGTCCTGAGCTCAGATCAAAATGCTTGTGTTTTGTCTAATGTTTATAATAAAACATTTTAGAACAAGAATGTTTTTTATGCCATGTTTGAAATACTCAAACCACCAATTCCAGGCATGGAACAAGTTGAGCTTGTTGTCTTAGGCATAATCCCACTCAGCAGCTCCCATATACCATATTTTCCGGCGTATAAGATGACTTTTTAACCCATGAAAATCATCTCAAAAGTTGGGGGGTCGTCTTATACGCCCAGTCATCTTATACGCCGGAAAATAGTACATAAATCAATCGAGCGCCCCCATTCTTGCAAAGCAACTTCAAGCCTCCTTAGTCCAGTCCCCACTCCAACATGACTCTCCCTTCCCACCTCCAAGAGCCTCTCATCCCCTTCCCCTCCCCCTTGCAAACACCAGACCCCGGGAGCTCTTGTGTCTATTCCAAAGGGTGGGTGGAAGGAAAAGCCCCTTTCGGCTACGGCTTGGCTGCAAGTCAGCGAGCCCGGGAAGGCACGCCCTCCCCTCTCACTGTGGAGGAAGCAGGGCAGGCTGGTGTCTGGCGGGAGCCGGCAGGGCAGTCCTGTGCACATGCACGCTCCCCGACTCCTAAGGAGTCCTCGGGGAGCCATGGCAGGCGCCTCACGCTCTTCCCTCTTGAGGCCGCATCCCCGAGGACTCCTTAGGAGCCGGGGAGCGATGCTGCCTCAAGAGGGAAGAGCGTCGGGTGGGAGCCGGCAGGGCAGTCCTGCACACGCGTGCACTCCCCGGCTGCTAAAGAGTGCTCCTTAACAGCTGGGGAGCGCACGCGTGCACAGGACTGCCCTGCCAGCTCCCGCCTGACGCCGGACGGCTCCGCCGATGCTGCCTCAAGAGGGAAGAGCGTGAGGCGCCTGCCATGGCTCCCCGAGGACTCCTTAGGAGCTGGGGAGCGCACGTGTGCGCAGGACTGCCCTGCTGGCTCCCACCAGACGCCAGCCTGCCCTGCTTCCTCCACAGTGAGAGGGGAGGGCATGCCTTCCCGGGCTCGCTGATTTTCCGGCGTATAAGACGAAAAATCTTGAAAATCATCTCAAAAGTTGGGGGGTCGTCTTATACGCCCAGTTGTCTTATACGCTGGAAAATACGGTAGTTCAGCAGTAGCCTTCTTCAATATGCACACTGAAGATTTAGTACTAGGCAAAAAATAAAATGCAAAATCTGCAGTTGCATATCAAAGTAACTCCTTTTCCCTTTGTCATATTTTCATATGTGTTTTGATAATGACTATTTTTTACAAATGTTTTAAATATTGCTTACCTTTAAGCATGAAAGAAAACCAAAACATTTTTAAAACAAAAACACATGTAATATGTATCCTCTTCTGCTTATATAATGTGTAAATATATTTAGTCACTGCGGTTTATTATGGCACTATTGCTTATCCTAACATTTTTTTTTGTTCTGGAAAGCCTTTGTATCATGTAGCTATAAATAATCTAATAGCTCCAATTATGCACCTAATTACCATTGCTATTATGTCTCCACTGTTTCAACTACATTCTATATTCAGATCCTACTGTTGCTTTAGGGAGTATATTTTAAAGAAAAAGGGAATGAAAGGAAGAGAAGAGAAGAGAAAAGAAAAAAGTGAGAAGAGAAGAGAAGAGAAGAGAAGAGAAGAGAAGAGAAGAGAAGAGAAGAGAAGAGAAGAGAAGAGAAGAGAAGAGAAGAGAAGACAAGAGAAGAGAAGAGAAGAGAAGAGAAGAGAAGAGAAGAGAAGAGAAGAGAAGAGAAGAGAAGAGGAAGAATGCATAGGTATTTCCAGAAGTGCTTTGATCAAGTATACTATAGTTATACACCTGAAGATGGTGCTGTATCACAACAGTTCTTTCTTCTGATCTCAGATAAACAGAAGGTACCAGTGTGTTTTGAGCTTTTTCTTTTTTTTCCATTTTATATTAGCAGACAAAAAAATTACATGTTGTTGCCCAGGAAAACATCATAGTGTGCAAAACCTCAACATGCAGTAACTCACATGGCCATTCTTGACCTTCTTGTAAAAAAAAAAAAAGAGAGGGATACACAGGTGCCTTTTTGATTTGAAGCATTTGGTTTGGTAGTTCTGTATTGAGTATATTATGAATCCTCTTCACCGTATCTGTTCAGTGCAGGTAAAATTCTGGGCAGAAAAGTAGAATTTAATGCTGATGATAATCGCTTTTGAAGGGAAAATCCTACGTACACACATTATAAGTCTCACAATGAATGATCAGGAAAAGGATTGGGGGTGGGGAGGGTAGTAATTTATTGATTTGATTTTGTATTTTGCTTCTCTTTCATAGCTCTAAATAATGTATGCAGCAGTATTTACTCCAATTTTATCTCAACAAGGACACCATGAGATAAGTTGGACTAAAGAATGAATGGATGATTGGTGCAAACTTATTTGGTGGCTGCATCAACTTGAAACTGGTTTTTCCTGAATAAAAATATTGGCTTACATATGGTTATCATGATTTGGAGATAGTTTTATAACTTTGGACGTAATTAGGAAATGATTTGAAAATAAAACTGCTAATTTCATAATGTTTTTTATAAAAAATTCTTAGTGGAACCACCATTAGGTCACTCCATACAGTTGTAGTTGCTATACCTGGAAACATAAATTATAGAACTATAAAAATATACAAATATACAAAGAGGAACAAAACGACCAAGGGTTAGAAATCCTTTCCTATTGAAGGGTTCTGGAACAAAGGAAAATTGTTTAGTCTAACTGTTGCTTTCTTGCTTTTTGTAATCAGATTTTGCACCAGAGAAATTTCATGCAAGCTTGGGAAACATGTACATGGATGTGATATACTGAAGGAGGGAATAAGGGAGTGTACAGGGATGATTGATGTCTTTCTTATGATGTCATGACTCTATTGTCTGATTTTCATTGGCTAACAAAGTTTATAAAGCAATGCTACCAACTTTCTAATGTGTGGCACTTCTGGACGTAACTGTGCCAGCGTTCCAAATTATTGGCCACCCAGCTGCTTAATTTGATCAAATAAAGTGCTGCTTGATCAAGAAGTCTCTGCTTGGGTTATCTGATTAGATTGATATGGTATCGCAAGTTGAAGTAAGGGACTGGGACCTTACACTATAATGAAATATTTCAGCATTTGGAGCTCTTTAATTTGGAAAGAAGAAAAAAAGACAAGGGAGAATGCAATAGATATCCATAAAGCTATGCAGGGTAAAGAGGAAAAGAGAGTGAAATTAAGGTTGTATTTCACATAAAACAGTTGATTGGTGAGTTCACCAGCAGAAGTTGATGGCCCAGAATTTGGAGACTTTTAAACAAGAATCAGAAAAAAGTAATGGAACATAATGCTATTATAGATTAGGTAGTACTTGCTTAACGGCCAGTTGGTTAGCAACCATTCAAAGTTATAACAGACCTCCCTTGAGTTATGTATAACCTAGTTATGGAGTTTCTATGGCTGTTTGCACATACATAGACACACACACACACACACACACACAAACACACACACACACACACAGAGAGAGAGAGAGAGAGAGAGAGAGAGAGAGAGAGAGAGAGAGAGAGAGAGAGAGAGAGAGTCATGTGATTGCTCTTTGGTGCTTGGCAAATGGTTCACATTTACAGCTGTTTGAAGCACATTTATTTATTTAACAAACGTATAGGCCTCCCATATTATATCAAGGTAACATGACTGTGATTTTCAACATTTTGTGCCTGTTTCTGGCATTTACTGTCAGTTTCTAGCAAAAAAAAAGTTTATTGAAGAAAATGGGTTTGCTTAACAATCCTCGTTTTCACTTAAAACCTCTGTGTTTGCTTAACAACCATAGCATTCACTTAACAACTGTGGTTTTTGCTTAATGACTGCTACAAAAAAAAGATTGTAAAATCAGAGATGGTTATATGGTAACATGCTTAATGACTGCCGCTTCTTATAGCTATAATTCCAGGCTCAATTACCTTGATCAGTTGAGGACAACCAGTAGTACTAATCACAAAGGCTCCATGATATGTCTATTATCAGAGTCCGTGTGCTTCCCAGAATCAGGTTTAGGAAACACAGGTGAGGCTATACTATTCTTACAATTATCCATTTGGGAACAGAAGTCTGTTTCTTTGATGTGATCAAAAGTTACATCCTTACTGCAAAACCATTAAAAATACGGGATGCTGTTATTTCAGAAAAAAAATGACATAGCACTATAAATAGGAAGAGTTAGATTTCTGGTACTTGAGCTCACTGTCTTCACCACAGTGATATTTTCTATCATTTTTTTTATAATGTATGGTGATAATGTAAAATCATAATGAAGCTTACACAGCCAAGAAGCTTCAGAGTTCCCGTAGTCCTTTTCAGTTCTAACACAAACACATTTTGAAAGAAAATTATCCAGATGATCATGCAATCAATGCATATTCAAGAAGTTATCCAATCATTTGTCCAAGTGCTTTCATCCACATAAATTACAATCAGTTTCACAATTAGGATGAGCAATTAAGAAGAATAGTTTGGGGTAATAACTAGATCTGTTTCTCTCCAAGCTCTTAGACATTTTGACAAATTGTTCCTGCTTTCTTGATATTATGCCATGTCATTCCTTGATCAAATACAGGCTTCCACATTCATAGTCAATAGAATAGAATAGAATAGAATAGAATAGAATAGAATAGAATAGAATAGAATAGAATAGAATAGAATAGAATAGAATAGAATAGAATAGAATAGAATAGAATAGAATAGAATAGAATAGAATAGAATAGAATAGAATAGAATAGAATAGAATAGAATAACAGAGTTGGAAGGAACCTTGGGGATCTCTTCTAGTCCAACCCCCTGCTCAGGCAGGAAACCCTATACCATTTCAGACAAATGGTTGTCCAGTTTCTTCTTAAAAGCTTCCAGTGTTGGAGCACTGGTTGTTCCACTGATTAATTGTTCTAACTGTCAGGAAGTTTCTTCTTAGTTCTAGGTTGCTTCTATCTTTGATTAGTTTCCACCCATTGCTTCTTGTCCTGCCCTCAAATGCTTTGGAGAATAGTTTGACTCCCTCTTTTTCGTGGCAACAGAACAGAATATTCTTTATTGGCCAAGTGTGTTTGGACATAAGAGACATTTTTCAGACTTGATTTTTCATTGTCTAGTGCAGGGCTTTTCAACCTTTTCACCCATTGTACCACTTTTAGGTTATGGCAACATCCGAGTACCACCAGTCGCCTAGCAAGGTGTCACAAACTTGATGACCAAAAAAAAAAAAAGGAAAAAAGTGATGAAGTACAGATAGTCCTTGACTTACAACAGTTCACTTAGTGACTGTTCAAAGTTAAAATGGCACTGAAAAAAGTGCTCCCCAAGCCACAGCCAAGAAAGACATCTGCCTGCCAACCCGGTGGCGCTCTTCCTCCTGTTTGAGGTTTTCATTGTTGTGAGCATTTCTTTTGAGGATTGGCAGCGGGGGTGGGGGGTGTTTGGTTTTTATTCTCCATGTCTGCTAGGTGGTTGCAGCAGGTTTTGGTCACTTCATATAACCCTGGGACAATGTGACCATCATAAATATGAATCAGTTGCCAAGCATCTGAATGTTAATCACATTACCCTGGAGATGCTGCAACATTCCAGCTAATTGGCGCTTCTTCTGGGCTCAGAAGTGCCAGGATCAACGCTGACCTCCAGCTGAAGCCTGGCGCTGATCCTGGCGCTTCCGCTGAGCCCTGACAGCCTTGCAGCTCCAGCCATCTCTCACTCAGGCTTGTGCATTGCTGCCACTGGTTCAGTTCATTCCCCTCCCCTGATGTTACTTTTCTAGGATGGTCACGTACCACCTGCCAGGTGCCAATGTACCACAGGTGGTACCCGTACCACTAGTTGAAAAGCCCTGGTCTAGTGGAATATATTTTAAAATAAGCCACAAATATCTGGTTGTCTCAAGATGAATCAGCTTAAACCATGCTAAAATAATTTCAGGGAAAAATTAAGAATTTTTGTTTAGCTATTTAATCCAGAATGGCATGAAATCTTCTGGGGAAGTCTAGACATGATCTTCATTCAGAGATGGAACTTAATGAGTTTAGAAGTTTCTTTTGTTCTGCATTTATCACAAACAACCAGACAAACAATCTCTCATGCTTTTTAGAGGCATTGAAAGTTTTCATTCTCAATTTATCTACATTGGCTATTTTCCCCCCAAATCAGTATAATTAAAATGAAACAAAATCCAGATTTATGCTTATGGGAATTTTGTATGAGCTTACCATTGTGACATATTTATTCCACAAGCTTGTGTCAGGAACAAAGAATCGGGACCACACATTACGTTCCAGTTATTACTCATGCTTATACTATGTTCCATACTCTCTACATTACTATCATTCCTCCTTTTTACTATTTTTTTAAAGGATAAGAAATGGTAGCTCAGTAGTAGACCTAAAGTTTTACGTGGAGAAGCTCTTAGGTTCCATCTATAGCAGGGGTCTGCAACCTTGGGAACTTTAAGACTCGTGGACTTCAACTCCCAGAATTCCCCAGGCAGCCAATATTGGAGACTCCTGATCTATAGCGGCTTCAGGCACAACTGGGAAGATTGGAGAACCATTAGTGTCACAGTTGTCATTATTGTGTTAGATAGACCAAAGGATTGGATTTCTGATCTGGGAAATGAGTAGTTATGGGTAACAAATTCACAGGCATAAAATATCAATTCCTGACAAAAATAAACATTTACAGATCCTTGTATATTCTTGATGTATCAGGGAAGTCTCAACAGAAAGATAGAACAATTCTAAATGTTTAGTATACCCAAGTAAGTGCACGTTGGTGACATTATGATGGCATTTCTTTAGAGAATGATCTCAGCAAGCAAATGAAAGCAAAGGAAATGGCAGAGACAGGAAAAAGCATTGAAGAGAATAGGTTGTGAATATATCGTTTAAAATGGAAATTGAGAATAATGCATGAGAAGAGAAGCCATTAACCAAGGAATGGATTAGAGGTCAGCATATAAATTGATAGTAACAAAAATTGCTGATAGGAAAAATGATTGGGGATGAGATCAGGTAGAAAATAAAAAAAGAGCAAGTTATTCAATGGTACCAATCTGCCTTTAAGCACATCCTGGGATGTTGTGTGTTACAGCAAAGGATGTAGGGCAGAACATGTAAAACTAACAATAAAACGTTCATTGATCATGACCCATGGGGAAAGCATTTCAGAAGGGCTGAAACATTGACTCAGAACATTTTATTTATTGTTTAGCATTCATAAATGATATGGAAATGAAAGACAGATTTAGCCATTAAAATCTCAGTGGCTTACACTTCTACATGACCCTTTCTGGGCTAAAAGGCTAATCAAGTACAGGCCCAGTTAGTAGCTAAATGGGAACTCTCCAAGAGTTCTAGGGACACCAGCTAAATTGAGAAATCAAACAATGCAGAAAAGAAGGCAATTGCAAACTATTACATACTGTTGCCGAGAAAACTGCTGGTTGTGTCCATAATCAACAAGAGTTGAACTTGTCTCAAGGGAGACTTTTATAGTCATTAAGCATCCAGAAATTAATTGATAAAGAGTAAATATTAGTTGCCAACATCTCTTCAGGTTTCTGGCCCTCTGTCCTCCTGTAGGAATCTAATTCTAAAGAGTAAGGCAAGTTTTAGAATAAGTACAGCTTGACATTTACTTTGCTATATATGATAGATATTTGAAAATGAGTATCTGTCAATGCTGTAGCATCAAAATTAAATTCCCTTCCTCATTAACCATGCAAATAGCACAGCCTAGTAATCTCCCCAGTATCTTTTTGGTACTCTGAGACACCCCTCAGCATTAAAGAATTGCTACTTATCAGTATACTTACTAATTATCATAATGCAAAGGACAGCTAAAAAAAAAGAGAGGATGTTAAAGGTTCTGATTATATTAATTTGCCTCCTTCCTCTAGTGAATTTCAATTCATCTAGGAACATCAGTTTATAACAGTGAAGGATGGCATTTTCTCTATATAAGCTCTAGGTGGCTAAACCATGCTGTGTCTCTATTTTTAAATAAGAAAGAGCCGTATTTACACTAACTGTGTTACATTTCCAAAACTCCAAGATCAGCTTATTATTCAGATAGACGATTATTGTTTTACACATTTTCCATGTTATATAAATCTAAAGGAATAAGCTGGAAAATAGCTGTCATCGCGGAAGCAATAAAGAACGTTCTTATTTACTTTATTTCTCTGTTTGCATTTCCACGCATTCGTGTTTTTGAAAACCTTTCATCATAGATTAAAGTGCACAATGTGACATACATTACAATAAGCTAGATGAAGGGGGAGAGGACATAGACCATGTGAACCATTACTCCTAGTGTCTGAAAAATATATATACATACAGTATATACCTCTACTAAGCATTTACATAAACAGATTGTCTTCCTGCAGCACCACTCTTACATTATCAACAAATGTAACCTAAGACAATGTCACTCTTTTAGATTTCTTGCTTAATTTTAAATGTTTCAGGGCTTGGATGTAAAGCACCATTCAGAACACTTGCAGCTCTGTTGCATGTAAGATACATATTGGTCCATGCATATTGATCCACAACGATGGCTCACAGGGTTAGGACATTGGGCTGTTGATTAGCAGACTTGCTTTTGAGACTGATTGCTGCTGCAGGATGGGTTGAGTTCCTGCCAACCCAGAAGTTCAAAAGTGGGCAACCATGAGTAGATAAAAAATTACCATTTTGATGGGTAACGTAATGGGGATATGAAAGATGCTCCCAACTGGTCATCCCTAGACAATGGTGATGTCACTGTTCAGTCCTTTCAATGGAAGCACTTTAGTGCTCCTGACAGTACTGTAGTAATAGTAATTGGTCTATAAACATAACTTTTTATGTTATGTTAGGAGGCTCAGCCAATCTCAATGTATACATGATTGTACTTTGACAATAAAGGTTCATTCATTCAACTTGTTAACTGGGTTATGGAGGATGGGAGGATTTGTGTTCCTATTTGGGTTTAAAATAACTTTCCCAATCAATTGAAGCCTCATGAGTAGTTCCTGGAGGATTAACCATCCTTTCCAATATCTAGAATTAAGACAATCTTCTTTCTTTCTTTCTTTCTTTCTTTCTTTCTTTCTTTCTTTCTTTCTTTCTTTCTTTCTTTCTTTCTTTCTTTCTTTCTTTCTTTCTTTCTTTCTTTCTTTCTTTCTTTCTTTCTTTCTGTTGTGATTCAGGGTCAGCCTGTGGGTTTGGCAGTTGGGTCGGACGACTCAGAGGAGGAGGAGGGGGGTGTTGAAGAGCTTGCTGATGATGGCCTTGAGGCTCTGCAGAGCCCTCAGCCAGGCCCCTCCCACCTGGTCACGACGGAGACCCAGCTGTGTGAGCCTGACAGTGTGGATGAAGATGACCCACAGCTGGCCCTGTTCAAGGACGCCCGACGCAGGAGGCAGTCAATCAGGAGTAAACAGAGGAAGGCAATGGGGCACCTCGGAAGGAGGCAGAGAGAAGCCACGCCCTGAACTGTATATAAGGGGAATGTGTGGGAGGGCTGGTTTGCTGAAGGCAACCGCTTGAGTAATTCCTGTTTCATAGCTCCTGTTTCATGGTTGGTGTCTTGTTTTGCTCTGTTTTATGTTAATAAATTTGGCAGGCTTTATTCCAGCCTCTTGCCGTTTGTAAAGGGGTTGTCCCTGCTTTTTCTGCAGGGCCGGTAGCAGGCTGGTACAGAACACTTTCTTTCTTTCTTTCTTTCTTTCTTTCTTTCTTTCTTTCTTTCTTTCTTTCTTTCTTTCTTTCTTTCTTTCTTTCTTTCTTTCTTTCTTTCTTTCCATTTCCTAGCATTTTCCCCAAAATGCAGGGTTCACTTTTTTTAATCAACTGACCATTGATCTATTTGTTGCAACAGGAATTGACTGACATTGTGGGCTGAGAGAGAGTGACTGGCCCAAAGTCACCCAGCAAGTTTTCATGCCTAAGGCAGACCTCGAACTCAGTCTCCTGGTTTCTAGCTTGGTTCCTTTAATGACTAGACCATATTGGCTATCCAGTATTCTCTGCATCTTTTACTCTTTACATCTAATCTGAAATCAGTTTTTAAAAGATATAGATAACTGTATACATGTAATTGTTTTCATCTCAGCCAGTGGCTGACCTCATCTGGGCTCACAAGTTAATAATTTGTACCAGAATGTGAGATCATCAGCAACCCAGGGTTAGATTGATTTTTTTTAAAAAAAATAACACCCAAAAGGCAATGGCAACTCACTCTGATACTTTTGCTAAGATAATAAAATGAAATGTTTGAATTGTCTATTACATCACCTGAAACTAAGTTTGATTCAAAGGAGACTTCATTTTTAAAAAAAAATATTTCAGATGAGTGCCTCCAAATGATACATGACCAGTCATAATGGCGTATGTAATATAACCAATCTGCTTTTTGCTGGGATACCAGATCTAAAATTATCACAGTTTTTTTTTTCTCCCATCCTGCCAGTACAGATTTTAAGGAGATTGGCAAATGAATGTTGGAACAGTAATGCCAGACTTGCATCATACCAAATTTCTAAGTTAAGGTTATTTATTTTTTTTCATCTCATTATAAGTATCTCTTAGCAACCAGGATAGAGAATCTATTTATTACCTGTATGCTTTCTTAAATAATTAACTAGTTTCTCCTGTTAGGAAATGGCTCTACACATTATATGAACCCCCCCTTTTTTTTTTAAAAAAAAAATCTCTTTCTCTAAGAATGTTATTTCAGTTTAAGATCTGTAGTTTGTGAAGCTATTTCTCTGCTAACAAGAAAGATATGCTGCTTCCAGATACAGCACTTTTAACATTTATATTTATTTGAACTCTGGGTCAAGAAATCCTCTGCTTGGTTGACTAACTTTGATGATGTTTTTCTGGATTAGGCTTTTTGCAGCAGTAAAAAGGTGCCCCATTACTTGTGTTTTGCGAGAAGATGAGATGTAACATCTTCAAGCAAAAATGTTGCTGGTTTGGTATAATAGTCAGAGCAGGGTACTTAAAGAAGGATTGTTAGCCATTCCCCCATGACGTGAATCTTCATGGAGTTTCAGTCTATCATTCCAGTTCTAATTTGCTCATAGGCAGAAAAAGTATAAAAATCCCATGTACACTGTACTGAGCTTTAAAAAAATGAGCATCAATGTATAAATTTTATGAACACATTTATAAATGGAGTCCAGATAATGGTTTTGTGTAAATAAGAGCAAATGTTCACTCATAAACTTTTAAAAATTCTCATGAGTACAAGCTTTTCTCCTTTCTTGATATCTACATTTATATGTTCTGATTTACATATTTTAAAAACCTATAAAACTATCTCTGATGGTAAGCCTATAACAGAACACTTATTTAATTTGTTCATAGACCTGTAGACAGGGGGAAATGAACTGACAAAATCATAATCCTGAGCATGATTAAGACTGTAATGACATTTTTGTCAGCTCTGAAAGCCTGCTTTTTGTAGGAAAGATATTAAATGAAAGTGATTATATCTGTATTTGATCCCAAATTCCAATGCACTTGGTGAAATGTTAAACACTTCACCATGTGCTATAAAACAGGACTGATTCACTATTGATTAATTTCAGGAGTTTGTGCACGATAACTCCTAAAACTGTGCTTCATCATGTTGAACTTAATGACTGTGGATTTTGGCATCAAAACATCACACAAGTGCACACAGAGGGCTCTTGTACGGCATGAAATTAGAGATTACTCAAAATAGTCCTCTAAATAGTGAGTACATATAATTTGATTGACAATGCATACCAAATTGATGAATACAACACAAAAAGGAAGTTTTAAGTTACATATACAAATAGGATAATTTTTAAATATCGGCTAAAAATTGTGACTATTGCTTCTGGTTATATGTGTGGAAATTCTTTCAGTCTCCAATGTTGTTTGAATTAATGTTTCTGACTTTTCCTGATTCTTTTTAAAAATTATTTCTGTTAAAGGTTTTGATAGTTTGATACTGATATTTAAACATCTGCATAGCCCTAGAATACATCAGTTTTACTTGACCAGATAGCTTTTATGTATTTTTCAATCTTCTCTCACCCACTGAAGCTCACTGGGTGACTTTGGTCCCTGTCCCCCCAGTCCAACCAAATTCACAAGAAAGTTGTCAGGAAAAAAAAAAACATGGTGCTGGTGACGGAGCAGAATGTATAGAAAAGGTGGATTTAATTAATCTTGATTCATTAAATTCAATTAATTATAACCAACTCTTCAACACATTTGGAAAGTGTCAGATTGGGAAAGGCTAAGATATTGATATGTTTATCTCCTATATTGGGGCACTTTTTCTTCTATGGTATATTTTTTTGTAAATATAGCAAAGCAAGACTATATGATGTTTTTAGAATGTCCAACTAAGTACTGTTACGCAAAACGTTAGGAAATATTTTTTTGTTTTGTTTTATATCCTAAATATAAAGAAAAAATGTCCCCTTGGTAGCCATTCAAGAAGTATTTACATTTTTACACTTCCTTCCAAATTGGGAAAAAGAAAAAAAAGATTCTCCCAATTTTCACTGCAAGGATGGAACTATACATTTGTCAAAAACTAAGAGTTATAGCCTGTTTCCCAATACTGAAATTCTAAGCCTGCTGCCTGCTATTTGTCATGAAGAAAACAAAGCCCCAAATGAACACAACATGTAGAAATGAATTTATCTATATACTGTAAATTAACATAGACTTACTAAAATATATATATATATATTCAGAATGAAAATAAATCTAGTGCTTTCAGGAAGGAACATAAAAGGTGTAATGTAACCAAGGTCACTTTCTTGAACAAGATGCTCTTAGCCTTTAAGGTCAATTTTAACTAGATGAAAAGCACTTTCCAATAGTCAAAAAATGGAAATTATGAATCCATCAAGATATAACTATTATTTCTTGAGGCTTTTATGCTTTTATGCTACGCAGCAGTGTCAGTGAGGAAGACAAAAGATGGGGTCATGCATTACCACACAAGTCCTCTCCCTTTTCCAGCTGTGTTGTGATGCCACGTCCAAACAAAAGTGTTGGAGATTGTAGTACAATGCTGTAACACTATTTCCATCATTCAAACAAGATCCTGCAAGATCTTGCAGATGACATTTTGGGGAATTTTTAGGACTTTTCACCTTCAGAAATTCTTGGAAATTCTACTTTGGAGGGGGAAAAACCTCAAGCCTGGATACAGATAAGCTACTTCTGGCCCTGACAACATAATTCTTAACAATTGAAAGGAACTTTTTGGATAACATCTCAAGGCACAATTTCCTTCAGTTTTATCCCCTGAAGCTAGATATTAATACATTTTCAAAAGAGGATGTTTGGAAGAACCAAAAATGTAGTAAGTGTGAGGTTGGTTTAAGTTTGAGATTATCTTACCTTTTAATGAAATTCTCATAAATAAATGTACTTTTAAGTGATCAGAGTTTATTTTTTTTAAGGAAATAGGAAAAGAGGGAAGCAAACTGTCAGCTTTCATGGCATACCATAGTACAAAATCATCTTTACCTTTGTGAAAACTAACGGGAGGGGTCATGTCTGAAAGGCTTTCTGAAATTACATTTCTGTCCCAAATTTCTTTTATCTGATTGTTATCTTGGTTGCAACACTTTCTTCTGTTTTTCAAGATTATTCCTAATGCCTACTACACAAACCATGTTCCATGTGACTCCAGCTCACCTAGTGTAGTAGTGTATAGGTAACATGGCTTTAAGAACTGTAAGATTAGTCAGAACTTGGAGAGCTGCTGTCAACAATGGGGCTTCTCTTTGACATACCTATGCATCACTTCAGTTTGGACAATTCTTTCGCCTTGATAACAGTTATTTTATTCAAACCAATGTTATTTGAATTCAGCTTTAAAGAGGCATACTGTTTAAAATCTGGCATCACACCAAATACAATTCTGTCAAATAGCTGGCAGTAGATTAACTCTGACAACTAATGACATGCCAAAGTCTGACAGAATAAAAACTTACTATATAACCAATGTCAGTCATTCAGCAGGTGCCACTTCAAATGTTTATCCTCTTAGTGGAGACATCCATCTGTGCCAGAATTCAAAACACAGCTATGTGTCAATGAATATAAAAACTCACTGAATATGAAAATGAAACTATCTGAAAATATGTAGATTTGAGTGTGTAGGTTTAAAGGCAAAGAACAATGAAGAAAAGATGGAAAGAAAAGGAAAAAAGATCTTTTTTTGAAGTAAAAAAAATTGTGTCATGTAACATTGTATGGTTCAGTTGAAATTCAATTGACATCGATACATCATTCAAGTTGTCTCATTAGATGTTTTTTTAAAAAAATGCAAAAAGAATTCTGCAATTGTTATATAAAACTCCATTTAATATATGGGGACATATTTATCATTCTGCAATATATGTTGTTTATGCAATTATTCTTGAGACAGCTTTTGTGTGTACAGCTTCTCAAAATATTTGTTTATTTAGTATGCTGCCTGTCTCAGCAAAATGGCTCTGGTGGCTAACAATCTTAAAATATTTTTTTAAAAAAATCATTATAAATATACAAATTAAAATATGTAGCAGCCAAGGAAGATGTCACAACTGATTGCTGTTAGCACAATCAGAAGATGGACTCTTTCACCTAATTGGGATTCCAGGCCCAGGCCCAGAACTAAGTCTTCATAAGGCCTACAGGGTTGAAGTTATCCAGATCTCTGGAGGAAGAACATTCCTTAAGGCAGGTGGTACAACAGAAAAGGCATGTATCCTGGGCTCCATCAACTGGCATTCCCTGGTTGGTGGGACTAGAAGCATTCCCAATCTGCTGGATGAGATGGTTAAAAAAAACCTGGGAATAGATGATCACTGAGGTAATATATTGCCAAGTATTTTTTTTCTGAAAATATATGCAGCTTTATATATAATTTTGGAGGCAAGAAAAATTTTGTGATAGATGTTAGGAACTTAAGGATGTTTCCATTCCTGTCATAAAGTGGTTTCATTCATAGTTTTGTATATATGGTTAACAACTTGTTTGCACTTTGGTTATTGTTTTTAATTGTGATTCATCCAGTGAGACTGATAAGTATATATATATATATATATATATATATATATATATATATATATATATATATATATATATATATATATATATATATATATATATATATATATATATATATATATATATATATATGAATAATTCTATTTTGGTAGATCACATATTTATTATCTGTGATAAAAGTCTACTCCAGAGTTTCCCACTTTACCACCCAAAAGCCAAGCATTACCCAAAATATAGAAGAGTAAAGTGTGAGATTGCCCTCTAGCTGGCTCTAAATGACTTCCTACTGATTATTAATTACTAATGTACTCTTTTAATAAGCATTAAGACAATATTTAATTAAAACAATGCATCAAGAAATGCAATGCCTTGCAATTATCAGTCATCAAAAATGATTTAAAAAAATACCAGAATAAAAATTATATTTATTAAGTAATTTATGGCCATCAAAGAAAGAACCCTTCAGAATTTGTAGCACAATATTAGTTGTGTGTACAGGAACAAGCATGAAAAGGACCATATCATTCCTTGAAACTAATTATGGTTTAACCTTTGGCTTGACGTCTTAAAACAAAACAAAACAAAATCTTTCTCAGTTTTAGAGAATAAATAGGAAGCTAGTGAATCCAGATACAGGACAGATATTTTATTTCCATAAGCAACAGCCATAGATATTAATTATGAACCATCTCAAGATCTTCAACTATACCCCATTCACAGCACATTGAAGTCATTCAATTCCAATGTAGCCATGGTCATAATTAACTATACTTTTGGTACATCAACTTTAATTGGATGAAGATGCTCTTGGCTATTACTTGATCAAAGTTGAACCTGTGAGCACTCCCAAATGGTGAACATGCTTTGTCAAGGGGAATATTATGAAATTTAAAAGGAGGCTTTGTTCAGAGGCTATTTAACTGGAAGCACATCTTTATAACTGAATTTTCAATTACCAAGCTCTCATCTAGCAACTTTAATGTAACCAGAATGATATTTTCTCAGCATTACAGGAAAAGCAATAGATTCCTTTTCACCTTGAAAATCTTCCCCCAATACTCCCAGAGGTGTCTTCTACAACATGGCAACAAAATTGTTTCTTTGTAGCACAAGCAGCAGCTGGGGAAAAAAAGTTATTTTAGTACCTGTCATAATTTAGTCTGAAATTAACATAAAACTTTCAGAGAAAGTTGAGCAAAATGATAAGATTTTGCTACAAATAAGGAATTCACTTTAAAAAAAAAAGAAGAATAACATTTTATGCAAAAATTACCATGGATTGTCTGTAGAGATTCTTAGTCATCCAGGTCATAATTTTCTCAAAGTTTGTCTCAAATGTTTTCTTCATCTTCCTCAAGGGAAAAAAAAAAGTCCAGTTGCCTTTTGAAGAAAGAAAAAAAAATACCACAGATTGTATTTACACCAACTTGTTCAAGTCTGCTTGGGACCATTTTGATTTTAACCCACCTGTCATACAATAAGAACTAAATACCAAATAATTTAAGTAAAAAATATTGATTGTATGATAATTTGCTTGGTTTACTTTAACCTACAGGTAGTCCAAACTTAATGACTATTCATTTTAGCAATTATTTGAACTTAAAATGCTTTTGAATGAAGGAGATTTATGATGAATCCTCCTAGCAGCTCTTACATCATCCATATGGGTACATCATCATGTTTTAGGCACTTATCAACTTGTTCCAATCCAATCAGTTTATTACAGCCATATGGCCAGAAACAGTAAAATATCCAATTGTAGGCTACTTTCATACATACATATATAAAATTCACTGAGTATGATCTGATGATGAATAAAAACACTTATAATAAAATGAATTAATTTTTTTTTAAAAAAATCTAAAAATAATATTTTTAAATATATTTATCTTATTTATGTTTCTGATGAATCCCCAGTACTACTGTACAGCCACCTGTGCTGTAATCACAGCCTGTTCATGCTTAAGCAGCCAATGGAGATAAGTAGTGTCAGAACGCCTAACATACTTATTGATTATTGGGAGGATATGTTTTTTTAGAATATCTCTGTAGAAGGACCATCGAGGGAGTATGTGTCCACCTCTCTTGAGCCACAGGACCAGAGTCTTTCAGTCAATGGTATCTTTTTATACTTGCTATACAGGACGGCAAATGGAAGCTCATGGCACTGTGTGAGTGAAAATGCTTTCCGGTGGTTTGCCGACTCCAACTGGCTAAGATAACTGGCCGAGTAACAACATATCTAATAGAGTCTGGAGCTAGAAATAGCAGCACTATCCCTAAGTTTGCTTGCCTCTTGATGTCATTTATCTTATGTTGCTAGGTTTGTTTTGCTTGGTTGTAGTCCAATTTAAGTATTGAGGCTGAAGAGAACCCTATTTTGGCAAGGTTGGATTCAACTGCCTTGATCCATAATGAGGAAAATTTGTCTTGGAGAATTAATGGAGCAAGGCCTTGCCAGAAGAAATTAATCTTTAGCCAGATATTTAAAGAAACTATGCCAATTTTTGCTTCGACTTTTATCAATCCTGTCTCCAGGCACAGAAGTACATTTGAGACACAATGCGGCATCTGGAGAATTGCTCTAATCAGTTTGGATTGAACTCTTTCCAATGGTGTGAAGCATGAAGCTGAGGGTCAAAGCAAGGGCCAATAGAGAAGCTGTGCTAGCGACTTGGTCAGAAAGAGTTTAATTGCAGCTGGAACATAGTGTCCTCCCTTTGTGTGGAAAAAATTGAGGATGGCATTTGCTGATCTTTGGCCAGAAGCAGCTGCATATTCTCCATGTGCTTTTCTTGAGCCAGAGGCATGGATGACCACCCTTAAGGTACTTAAAGGTGATTTCTTCCTCTATATTATAACCATTAAGATACCATGAGTAGAGTTTTGATCTTTTTGCAAAAGCCATAACCATTGTTTTCTTGTAACTTATGTCCAGTTTATTGCAATACTGGACTAGGGCTCGCAAAGCTCTTTTAAGGCCTACTGGAATCTTGTTTCATAATTATGATGTTGTAGCATTCGGTGGTCACATGATCACCATTTTCAGACTTCACTACCAGCTTCTAACAAGCAGCAAAGTCAATGGAGAAGTCAACAGGAGGTTGTAAATGGTGATCATGTAATTTTTGCTTAACAAACTCATGGGATTCACCTAATGACAGCAATTTGGACCCCTGTCATATGTTGGAGAATTCACATGATATTTCACTTTACAACCATGTCAGTGAAGTAGTACCTGGATCCAATTACTGGTAGTAAGGGAAGACTATTTTTAATAGATTTGTGAGCATGCTACTATAAGACAATTCCAATTGCCCCAAGAAGCTGCATTTTTGCTAGGGTTCTTATGGGGGTCAATGTTTCTGCACCAATATAATGCTATAAAAAGCTGGATTGCTTAAAATTCAGCTAAGATTGGACAAATGCATCTTCAGCATTTAGGGGCCCTGAATAGCTATAAAGATTAAATATCAATTTGTTTTAAAACAGAAATCAAACTCTCTCTTTCAACTAAAATAATATAATCTAATAGCTTCTAGCCCATTATCACCAGCAGGAGAATGCAAGGCCCTGGCTTTAAAGCAAGACTCCCATAAAGTTGAAGATTTATAATAATTCAATGATTAGTTTGGGGAAATTTCTTAGAGCAAACTAAAACTCAAAATGATTTCGCTGCCAAGATCTTTTTATCCAAAATCTTATCCAGGTGAATACAATTTTTCAACTAATGGTGAAACTCTATATATGACTACTGCAGAGGATATTCAATTAAATATAATAAATGTATAATATATGTCTGAGTAAACAGTCATAAGATTGTGCAGAACATACACTATTCTAGTTCAAACTGGATTTCTTAAGGAGAAATATAGAAAGTTCTATTATACCAATTGAGATCATTGATATATCTAGGATTATCATTACCAATTATTGCCCAGGAGTTTTAGCAATACTATCTCCAACTGTACCTTAAAATCTATATATTCAACCTGGTCTATCATTTGAGCATGTCAGCAAAAGGATCATAAAAGACAATTGCTCTGTCCTCACTACACATTATCCTGTGTGTAGCTCGACATGCATCTAAACCATCCTATCCTTTAATAAATCAGACCACAAATATAAATCTTGATACTTTATTAACAGAATAACAGAGTTGGGAGAGACCTTGGAGATCTTCTAGTCCAACCCCCTGGTCAGGCAGGAAAGAACAAGATAAGCTGAAACAACAATGCTGTGTATGGGATATAGATGTTGTTTTTAGAAGAACATGTCACAGACTAAGTTGGATTCTTCTAGATGTTTCTGTTACCTCAGAACATTACAAAATGGAATCTGGCTTCTCAGGATATAAGAATACTCAATAGGGTCAAAAATGCTATCAAAATTAATGTTCTAAACAATGAAAGGTTTGTCCCTCAAAATTGAAAAGCAGTATATACATCACTATATGCTGGAAGCATGACAACAATTGTTATAACACCTTCAGTGTTTGTTCTTAATTATCCAGAGATACAGGACACACATAAATAAATGTACTTTATTATTCATTTTCTGAACTAAAAAAAATACTCATTCAAACACGGTAAACAAACACACATCACATGCAATAAGGTGGGATATTTACCACATATGAGATCTTGATAGCTCTGAACTAATAAAGTTCCCATCTACTTTTCCAACAAGCTAGTCTCAGATTGCTACTCTTATGATATCTTCTGGCATATTTCTATTTGAGAGCTAACACCAACAATTGCTTCTTTTAAAAACCTATGAATATGTCTCTTAAGAAACCTTCACTCAGACATATTTCTGCTGCCCCCTAACCTGAAATCTTCAAGAACAAACCCTTCTGTTTTTATTGTCTGCTTTGAGTGGATGTCATATATTCTATTTTTAAAACATTGTAATCAAAACAGAATGTAAACTTAAGGACTTTGGTTGGCATCATACCCATTGGTCTTTTGTCAAATGGCTTACATGTGCATACTTTTAAACATAAGAACTAGACCTGAACAGTCAAATACTGTGGTAGCCAGTCTTAATTAATCATCTTACATATGTAGAGAATAACAGCAAGTAGCTGTCTAGAGTTGCAAAAAGTATGTTGCTTCTTAAGAAGAGTTTCTATGTTTAAATAAGAGTAGAAAAATATGTAGCCTCCACCACGTACACATACATAGATTTCTATGGCTACACATATTTATGGGAAGAAAAGGAAGACAAGATTCTGAAAAGGGGAATTCAATTTTACATTCTTGTGATGGAAAGTAAAATTGTGAGGTCTCTCAAGAATTAGGCTCATTGGTAGCAAAGTTTGGAAAATATATGCATATGAGATGAAAACAGAGCTATATCATCATTGAGTACAGCAGAAAAGTAAAGCCCAGAACAACATTATTTTTGAGAAAGAAACTAAATATAAAAATTTTAAAAAATTCTCATACATCTTGATTGAGTTGCCATTCCAGGGATGTCCTGATGATCCTCAATTCCAGTCCTAATTATATTTGACCCTGATTAAATTTTGTGAGACTAGAGAAGTTCAATACTGCCATTTATGTGATAGGAAAAACAAAACAAAACAGGTATTAGAATTAATTCTATTTTATTTCTGCAAGAGGAATTTCAACCAGGGGAGAGTACAACAAACAATATAGAAAATGACTTTCACTCAACAGATCTAAAGAGATTATTAAGCAACTCTTGCTTTAGACCCCAAAGCCATATGAAGGATCTGCCAAAATTCCAGTGGAGTTTATACAAACTGTTCTAAAGGTGGCATCTATACGTTTTGAGATTGCTTGAGGATTGGCTGTAGAACCAAAAAACTTTGAGAAAGAAGTGTTCCTATAACCAAAAATTGCACTTATATTTGAGAAAGAAATTTAAGAATCACAGTTCAATCATTTATATGAAAGCAAAATTTTCAAGGGATTTTTATCAGTGTTTTGAAAAATATACTATCAGCACGAACCTATCAAAAACATAATATCATACAATTTATATTTCTTTTGTTCTGAGAGATATTTCAGTAGATTGTGCAGCATTTGGAGAGCACAGCTAACGTTAAACAAGTCATTCATGATGTCCACAAGATTCTAGAATATTTATTGATTTTGAGTGGATCCATATTCGGTTGGTTGATGTATCTAGGATTCTAGGTATTGCTCATTAATTTTTTTTATTTTTTATTTTAATTCCATTTATATCCCGCCCTTCTCCGAAGACTCAGGGCGGCTTACAAGCTTAATCAGTGGTAGCACCTATTAATAACTTCATGTTAACCTCAAGGGAGATCTATTCAAGAATTTCATAGATCTGTACAAGACTTTGATCTGTTTATAATTTTTATAGATAACTACGTATGAAAATTGAGGGGATATTTTTCAGACTTGCAGAATTTTTGCAAAACCCTAACCCTAACACCAATTTAATTTCCAAAATCCCATAATAAAATGGAAAAGTGGGACAAAGACAGCAAAATAAAAGTCTTGAATGATAAATGCAAAGTTGTTAAAACTTGTACATATACATGTATATGTTCACACACATGAACACACATGCACACACACATCCACACACATCCACACACACTGTTCAAATTTAAGATGAAGAGACCTAACTTAGCAGTGCATGAAAAAGTTGTGGTGCCCTTCTTGATCAAAAGCTACATACAAAACAGTTATACAATGTGGTTGCTGGAATCGTATTCAAAGTTATATTACAGTAGATCATCTAAGAGTATACAATTCAGATTACACTCCTTCCTTTTTAAGAGTTAGTCATGGCAAAACATGAATACCATGTCTGCTCTCATATGTCATGGTTTAAAACAGACATCATGAAGCATACTGCAAGTAAACTGCTAACATAGCATGTAAGGGTTGGGAAATCAAGGCCTATGATAAATGGTTATAACATTTGTATGCAGTAACCTAAAGAAGAAAAAATTACGGGAAGATCAGTCAGGAGATAGAGAATGAGTTAGTCTTTTTTGTCTGGAATCTAGAACAAGAACCAGAGATGTAAATGGTAGATTAAACTTTAGGCTGGCATAGATTCTCTTGTGAGCTATATAATTTTATTATATACTTACATGGTTAAAATCCATTAAAATAATGTTACTGTGCTGCACTGACATGATGCGAACATGGTAGTAGACATGCCTAATACTATCAGCTGATAATCCTATAAACCAGAAACATAGTTAATGTGCAACGTGTTTTTGCTAGTTATGCTATGCATTAGTTGATTTAGTGTCTGTTGGACTTGAAACCTTATTAAAATAATGAAGATGACAGAAAGAATTATGAAACAAGAGGTTGAAAAATAGATCAACTTGCTCTAAGATATAAGATGAATGACACTTTTTTAAAAAATTAGCTGCTATATTTTGCAATACCCATGTTCAACTAGTATATGCTTTGCTTTCATGTGGCAAAATCATTTATGGCAGAAGTGCACAAGTAGTGCCTGACTGAAGACTACAGTAGATCTTTGAGTAGTATGTTGGGCAATGTATTGACAAAGTGGTTATGAATCAGAGCTCCAAGTCCCAAAATAATTTTGATTTAATTACACAGTTCATTTATTATTCAACATTGAGAAGCGAGTAATGTAAGGACAGCTTCAGAAATTATTTAATACATTTATGGATAAACATTCAAAGAATAGTTGTGATGAAGTTAAGAAAGGAATTGGTTAAAACACAACAAAGATACTTTTGTACTGTGTTTTCCCGATCTACCCTGAAAATAAGCCCTAGCTTGATTTTTTTTGGGGGGTGGGCCTAATATAAGCCCTACCCCAAAAATAAGCCCTAGTTTTGGGTTGAGGCACATGCCTAAAAATAAAGGTAGGGTGGGAGTGGGGGTGGAGCTTATCATTGCAGCCAGACCTCCTATGGATTGACAGTTACCTCACTGGCCCATTTCTTCTGCAGCTGAAGGAACAACTTCATTCTGCAGCTGACAATGGAACTCTGGCATGCATTTCCAGAAGGCCTCTGCAGCCAAGAACTGAGCTACAGACCATAGCTTGGTTCTTGGTTGCAAAGGGCTTCCGGAAAGGCCTCTGACTGCAAAATGTAGGCCGAAGCTCCATTCTCAGCTGCAGAATGAAACTACTTCTTCAGCCGCAGAGGAAGTGGGCCAGCTGGGTGAGTCTGTTGGTGCTGCCACTGCAAGGTGAATGGAAAAAGACACCCCCCAAAATAAGACCTGGTGCCTCTTTTGGGGGCAACAAAAAAGTCTGGATCTTATTTTCAGGGAAACACAGTAGGTCGACCACGTATTGTTGGCTGAGAACCCAAATGACTTGAAACATATTATACTCTATGATTTGGTAAGGAATATGAGTCTGAACATCAAACAGTGAATTTCCCTGTTTAATTCAAATGGTGAAATACCCGGTGGTTGCATTTGGCAGGGAAAATGGAGTGAACGATTGCAAGTTGTTTATTATTGAAAATAATGAAAGAAACAAATGCATATATCAATTTGTCATATAGAGGCTAGAGTTAGTATGTTAGGAGAAACATAAAACTAAATTGAATACAGCAGAACTGGGTCAGTTTAAAATTCTGAACAGTAAAACTAGAAGAAATAGGATCAGGACACAATGGCGCTAAATGAAAAAAATAGAGCAGAACAGTACAGAACAGAATAGAACAGAGAAACAAGTGCATGTTAACATTGACCAGATCTTGCCATGAAGAGAGAATGAATACAAATCAATCAGAAGACATGCATATAAAAGAACAGCAAATGCTTTGAGAGGAAGAGGAAGAGAGATTTATAGTGAGGTATCTGAAAGTGATTGTCTGCAATAAAAGTAAGAATTTAAGAATAAAAAGCTATATGGCTATTTATGGATGGATTTTAGAAGTTTTATGAGCCCAGAAAAGTGTGGAGAATATAATGAGTGTGGTAGGCATAAGTGGGATTTAGTAAGATCTCATTTCTTTTTTATTTATAATCTGTGTTTAAACTTTTTCATTCCCAGCTTCACATCCTTTTACTGCACTTTGCATAAAGTTCTTTACCCCAAAAGAGAATAGGAGGATGGTTATGTACTGTAAGTGTGGCTATTCTATTATTGATTTTAACAGTTGAGTAAAAAGCTGGAGATTTATTGCAAAAGGTACCAATATCAGCTGAGAACCCTTTAAAAGCATTATTACCATTATGGACGATAGACTAGAGCCTGTGGATTAGAGTAGTAGCCCATTCATTCATAAGTATATAACTGCTGGAAGGATCAGAACTAGGAAGAAATGAGAGATGGGATAACTTATTTATTTTATTTATTTATTTATTTGATTTATATACCGCCCTACTCCTAGAGGACTCAGGGCGGTGTACAGGGCAATAAAATAAGAATACATTAGATAAATAATTTTAAAACCCAAATCCATCAGGCCAGGCCGGCTTGTTCGAATAGATAAGTTTTTAGATCACGCCGGAAGGAGCGAAGGTCGGGGGCCATCCGGAGTTCAGCTGGTAAGCGGTTCCAAAGGATTGGAGCACCCACCGAGAATGCCAAAGGGGAATAAATTGTCATTATGCAAATTAGGAGAACATATCACTATCAGTAGTCACATTACTATGGCTTTTCTCAAACATTACCCACACTTATGCACACTTAGAGGGAAGTATTTTGGGCAATGGACTCATTTTGAGTAAATACTGCTTTGTTTACCATCATAGATTCCCTCCAGTAAAAGAAAGGTTTGTCTTACAAAAAAATCAATATAAACAAGATTGCCCTATTCTTAGAAAGACACAAATAAAAAAAGATAATCAATGCATCATGTAAGGTTGAAAAAATTATTGCTGCAGTATTCCATGTGCCAGTGATGATGAACCTTTTAAAGACCGAGTGCCCAAACTGCAACCCAAAACCCACTTATTTATCGCCAGATGCCAGGTGGGACATGGCTCACTGGGTGGGAGTGGCTGTGGTGGTCATGACAGACTGGGTGGGTGTGGCCAAAGTGGAATGGTCACCTCAATGTTGCTCATGGGGAGGGACGCTTTTGGGGGCCACACAGGGTTGGGAGAGATCCAGGGGGTCTCTGGCAGGTGGGGCGGTGGGCAGGAAGCTTGTCCTGTGGGATGAAGCAAGGTGAGATAGAGCGGGGGTGCCATTGCCACAGGGCAAGGCAAGGGAGGGGCTGGGGCACCTGCTGTCTGAAACCATCAGCTCACACATACAGAGGCCAGAGAGCGCATGGGAGCTGATGGTGTCCGTCAGCAGCCACAGCCTGCCAGCTCCTCCACCGGCGCACTCTGGGGCTCTGCAGCCTGCCGCCAGCAGTTCAGAGAAGCTGCCTCTGAGCTGGACAGTTGGCCAACAACTGAGGAGGCAATGCAGTGGGTCGTGCCCGGGAAAAGGAGAGCATGCGAGGCCAGGAGGGACAGGACGGGAGGGGGGAGGGAAACCAGCCATGCCGGGATGCATCCGGCCACATGGGACCTCGGGCAGCTGGTTCAAGAGGGACATGGCACGCATGACCACAAGGTTCACCACCAGTTCCATATGCCATTCAAACATCACTTTAATATTACTTATTGTTGTTATTAAACATTTGTCAGCTACAGCCACTATGATATTTTTTTAATAAGAAAAGTCAACACAATTTTACTTCTGTAAATAAATAAATAAATCCCATCCCATTTCATTTATGATGATATAAACATCATTATTAAACTTTTGGAGAAATTGATACTCCCTTCCTTCTGATGGTTGCATATAGCCTTCTAAATATACTGTATGATTTGGTACATTGGAACATACTCTGGAAAAGTTGTAGGAGCAACTGAGCTTAAGAAAAATAGAATTTCCATTGTGGAAATGTTGTGCTATACTATGCTGTGATATTGAATGCTATGAACAAAGAATAATATGATAGTAATGATGTCTAAGATAGGAAGAGTTGTCAAATTACCATTTTTCAGTTCTGTTAAAATCTTTATAAAGCAAGACCCATGTTTTTTGGGGGAAAAGCTTTGTATGTTTATATAAACATGTGTAGAACATCCCTTCATGATGAGCAGTTGGACAGAGAAGAGGTAACAATCTAAAGGGTGGAGTCATCATTTGAGGCCATCACCAGCTTCAATCTACACCCTCAAGTATTCGGATGAACATAGATTCTAACTTCTCTCATGCAAGAGAAAATGAGGGAGCACCACCCCATTGTTCTAATCCAGTTTTCTTTCCTGAATTCTTGATATGCCTTTATAATAGATTAAACAATAGGACTGTTGAAGGGATGAATTGGAGAAGGCAGAATCAGGTGGTTTATTCCTATAAAAAAACATTTTCCATTATTGGTTCAGTTAGTCACTGATATTATCAAGGAAAATCCTGCTATGCATACCATGAGCTTTGCTAAAAGCCAGCTTGAAGCTGCTTATGAACAGACTTTTGTGGCAAGCTAGTATTCAAGAATTCTTTCCTCTTTGGGATTTGGGACTAATAATAATAATAATAATAATAATTTAATTTGTATACCGCCCTTCTCCCGACTACATACTATATCTCACTTCTTCAATAACTCCCTCTCACAATGAATATTGGAAGAACACTTTTGCTGCACTTGTTCTTTCCCTTGTGTTTTTAATGAATTTGTTTTTATTAAAGATTGTTTCATGAATTCTTTATTGTGCATTTTATGGCTTTTTTTCATTCTAAATTGCTTCAAGAAGGAGGATTATAAATATAGAAAATCAATAAATAAAGACTTCTATAGAGAACTACATGGGTCCACTATTTGGTCTGGGAGACAATATTCTGAATGCTAAAATCTAACAAACTTAGAGGAACTAATTGGATGCATGCTTGAACAATGGTTACTTCTGATGTAAACCACAGGCGCTAGGCCTCCAAAGAGCTCTAGAATGCCTGTTACCACAAGGTATGTGTGTGTGTGTGTGTGTGTGTGTGTGTGTATACTGCTCAAAAAAATAAAGGGAACACTTAAACAACACAATGTACTGTATTTAATAGTAGGATGTCTTATTTTGTGTTCCCTTGTATGTATGTATGTATGTATGTAGGTAGGTAGGTAGGTATTGGCGTATTCGGGTCTTTTCCTGTGTAGGATTGAGGGTGTCTTGGCAACGTTTCGACGAGGTCCCACTCATCATCTTCAGGCTGGTGTCTTCAGTTTCGTGCTTGTGCAAGCGAAGCATGAAACCGAAGACACCAGCCTGAAGATGACAAGTGGGATCTCATCAAAACGTCGCCAAGACACCCTCAATCCTACATGGGAAAAGACCCGAATATGCCAAGACCTACATAACTATACCCATGAAAATCTACGAAAACATAAGTAAAGTTTCCCCCGCACATGCGTGCTAGTCGTTTCCAACTCTAGGGACCGGTGCTCATCTCCGTTTCAAAGCCGAAGAGCCAGCGCTTGTCCAAGGACGTCTCCATGGTCATGTGGCCGGCATGACTAGATGCCAAAGGCACACGGAACGCTGTTACCTTCCCACCGTAGTGGTCCCTATTTTTCTACTTGCATTTTTACGTGCTTTTGAACTGCTAGGTTGGCAGAAGCTGGGACAAGTAACAGGTGCTCACTCTGTTACATGGCACTCGGAATTCAACTCAGCAAACTGCTGACCTTCTGATCGACAAGCTCAGCATTCTAACCCACTGAGCCACCACGTATATATATATATATATATATATATATATATATATATATATATATGTGTGTGTGTGTGTGTGTGTGTGTGTGTGTGTGTGTGTGTGTGTGTGTGTGTGTATACACACATATACATATATATACACACTCTCTCTCTCTCTCTCTCACACACACACACACACACACACACACACACTGAGGAATAAATATAAATATTTCAACCTATTGTAAGATTTCTTGTGTTTTTATTTTCACCTGAGATGTTCCAGTCTCTATGTCACATAGCCATTTTTATCTTCCATAATTACCTTCAACTGCTCAAATTTAATGAATAAAATCCTAAAAAAATGGTAATTACTAATACATGAATGCAATTAGAGAAGTTATTTTAATAAATTATGAGAATCATTTTTAATGAAAATAGCCCAGAAGTGATAATTAGGTAGAATATCAGAAATGCAGTAATTTTTCACATGGCAATTAGTTAGTCATTCTAAAGAATACAAGCTGTTCAAAAAGGATTCATCTTCTCTTGAAAATGATACTGGCTGGAATAACATTTCAAATTATGAGCTTCCAACTAGTTATCCAAACATCAACATTCATTACTTTCTAGGATTCCAGTTCTGATTATTCTAAACACCAGACCTTGATCAGACCACAAGCATGCATACCATCTATCACTTGATCAGTAATATACTGTTTGGGAATGGCAAATCACTGGTGTTCTGAAAAACCTTGCCAAGAAAACTGCTGGGACCTCTTTGAGCAGACATAATTGAATGGAAGGGGGAAAAACTATTTGAAGGTAGTTGTTACCTATTATATATAGCTTTATTTTTACTCATAGGCCATGATAGTTGGGTTATCATTATTTAATTCAATAGCTCATTCTTTTATTGCATAGCTGAATAGCACAAAGAAAAAAATATAAGTCTTTCCCACCACATCATTGTAGTAACAGTGCAGAAGACCACTGTTATTTTGAGGCATTTAGGGACATAGTTTTATTTATCCTTTACATTAAGAAACCTTTAGAGCTCATTCAGAGCTAAACTGCGTGTTTTCATTCATTTTCTGAATAAAGGAGAAGGCTAATCTGTGAAAGTCTCAAACTTCCGATTTCCATTCCAGTGTCATATGCCACCCTTGCAGTCTCCTGACCATGAAGTCATAGTGCCAGGTTTTGATAAAAAATTTTAGGATTATTGCTGTTTGTTGGGAGCTTCTGCACCAGTTATGGTGGAAATCAGCTGTCCTTGGGGTATTTTTGTTATTGTTATTAAACAACTACTGACAGCTTGTAAGAGATTTCAGCTTATGACTTGGGTATCATTTTGCTTGGTATGTATGCATTTTATATTATCATTTTAAATCCATTCGAATTAATTTAAAAGTTTAAAATTTCTTTATTCACTGGTGTGCTTGTTGTCTCTGGATCCAACCCCCCCCCCCGCCAATTTCCTAGGCACTTGATCACTGCCTTGATACTTGACAAAATGATCATAGCAAGAGGATGTGTCAGCCCTTCAAAGTAGATCAGACGTGGAAGCCAATACCATGTAGATCAATATTACTTTTATTGCAAATCTATATTGTAATAAAAAAGTTTGTAAACCTGAATGTGCTTCCCTCAATTTCCTTTTATTTTTCTGTGAGCCATGGAGGGGCTTGTCTGAGATGTTACTCACATTACATTCTTGCCCTAGACTCAGGCGTCTTTTATCTAACTGTGCATTGGTAGTGGCTTTTTATTTTTTCCTTTTGCCACATTTTCTGGATTGCATATGTGGTGTTTAGAGGGAGCTCTGGTCATGAGGTCATGAGATTTAAAATATAATTTTATCCCCAAAAGCCAACTACCACTGGTGGTAGAAAATTTTTAAAATTAAACTATAGGCTTTGGTTTGGGAGCAAAACCCTTCATATGTACTTCAGTCACTGCACTGCAAAGTAAAATTAAAGTTGAATAACTATAAATGAAATCACTTTGGAAACTTTCTCCAAAACATTTATAAATTAAACCACCCTCAATCTGACAAAGTTACACCTGGAGTTTACAAATAAAATTTCAGTGTCTTTGGAACATATTAATGGAATAACTAATTATCTAGGTGTAAAAGTGTAAATATGGTGTTTATTTTTTTAAATAAAGCCTTAATTAAAGTACATAATTTATTTCTATCTTCACTGCATACACTGAGCCACATATTCAGCAAGAGTCATATCAATACATTTAACTTATTCTATTTATAAAAGCCATAAATATTGACAAGGTAGTTTACTTTCGAAATCAGATTATTTGTGGCACCTGTCTAGTCTTTGTTAAATTTATTCTGCACATCATTTTGTTGGCTTCAGAAGAACTATTTCAAAACTTGTTTCAGGTGGTTGCTGAAAAAAGCATTTCATTATACAAGGAGGAAAACTCACTGAATTAAGGAACATTCCAACAATGATGTTTCCCCCCCTGTACTGTAGATACTCCCAGTTTTTCAATCCACCATACAAAAGGAAGGTATGGCCCAGCATAAAATGGTTGTTAAAAAATCCTAATTATATGGAATCACATCATAACAGTGAATATTGTGTTCCTAGTCTTTGTCAGACTTTCAATTATGTTTAATATCTGGTAAGCAGAAACAGAATAACAAAGTTGAAGGGACCTTGGAGTCTTCTAGTTCAACCCCACAACTTCTAGTGAAACAGGAGACCCTCTACCATTTCAGACAGGTGGCTGTCCAGTTTCTTCTTAAATGCCTCTGGTGATGGCGCTCCCACAACTTCTGAAGGCAAGCCGTTGCACTGGTTAATTGATCTCAATGTCAGGAAATTTGTCCTTAATTCTAGGTTGGGTCTTTCTTTGATTAGTTCCATCCATTGTTTCTTATCTTGCCTTCTGATGCTTTGGAAAATAGGTTGACCCCCCTTTTCTTTGTGGCAGTCATTTAAACTATTAATAGCACTACTAGGGAGAATTTAATTTAATTTAATTTAATATATATTGATTAATCAATTCATCAGATGAAATAAGATAAAATAATATAATGTATTGGTATGTAAAAATCATTTCCAATGAACTACAGGAAAACCTCTCTGGCTGCCTTGTTTAATTAACATCATTTGAAGTTATGCTGGTGTAAAAAAAATAATACTTTGAGACCAATCCTCATATTTATGACCATTACAGATTCCCATGGTCATGGGATTGCCATGTGTGTGCCTCATAACTGGGTTGCAACAAACAGAGTTAATGGAGAACGTGGACGTAAAATCATAAGTCTTGGCCAAATAATGTTTCACTTAACAACCAAAGGGGAAATGAGGTTGTAAGTCTCCTGTGGTCATGTGGTTTTCTGCTTAGTGACTCCAACACTTAGCAACTGAGTTGCTGGTACCCCATTGTGGTTGCTAAGTGAATACTTAAAGTCTTTCTTACTGCAGTAAAATACCTATTTTTCAATGTCTGTCCCATCCCAGTAAACCTTTTTTAAACAAACAGATTTCCCATTAATCATCCACATGGTCTTTTTGTTTTTTATTTCCACTTCATCAAAGGTCCTTTGGATGGGACAGAAGTCAAGGGACATGATTATAGGGCTGCTGAGAGCTTCAAAGGTAGGTTTCTTTAATTTTGTATGATGCTTTTGAAATAGTTCTTCAAAGTATGATTCCTCCAGATTAAATTTCATTCCTAGGTGCTGATCTGATTTTCTAGCAAGTCATAATTAGAAGCTTTCCTCAGTAGCTGTTCCTGTCAGTTTCTCACATAAATCACCACATACTACCCCAAGTAATGTTCATTGTAGACCAGTTACCATTTTATCTATAATAAATGAAGAAAGTATAAATAAAACAATTCACATTTTGTGTTGTGTGGCCAGCACAGAGGAAGTGTAATAAGATTTAGGCAAGAAGCACAGCTGTGTCCACATCATCAATTTCAAATTGTTATGGTGCTTATATATCCACCCTTAGATTTAGCCAGTTAAAAGTGCAAGAGGAAAATGTCTCACTTAGCAAATGTTTTAGCTATGAGCAATACCTAAAACCAATTGTCTTTCTTCTCACAGACAAGATCATTTCAAGCTGAGTGGTAGAAAAATACATGCAATATTAATAATTGTAATACTAATAAAAGACCTGGCATGTAGAAAGTTAAGATTTGTTCCAACAATTTATATTTTATATTTCCAACATTTATGAACTGCAAAATGGCTGTCAAAGTAGGACAAACAGTTCATGCACCTGATGAAAGAGTACTGAACTGGGCCCTGCCAGCCAAAGAATGTCTGCTGACAAGGACTAGGAGACGTGCCTTATCTGCTGTAGCCCCTGCCCTCTGGAGCATTCTCCCTTCAGTGTTCAGGATGACCCTGATCTTTTTGGCCTCATGTATGGTTTTGAAGATCTGGCTTTATGCCCCAAATATGTGAAGGGTCCCATTTCCTGGCTATATTGACATCTACGGTGACATTACCCCCCTCAATTTATATGTATATATATAAATTATATATAATATAATTTTGTACTGTAATTGTTTTTAATTGATTGCTCACTTGTTTGAGATGGGCGGCTATAAAAATGGATTTACTAATTAATTAAATAAAGTGGTCTATGAAGGTTAATCCATAATAAATGTGCTAGTAATTAATTTGCTGCACATAATCTTAGTGCTTAACGTAGGGTTACCTAGGAAGCTTTATAACTGTATAGGGTTTTGTGTTCAGACTCACCCTAGTCCATGTTGAATATTGTCACTATATCTTTAGCTAACATTTTATTTTACCACACGGGTTCAGTATGCTTAACTATAATGTTATAACAGTAATGACAATATATAACACCCATCACTATGGCTTTAGATAGCTAGATTTCCAAAGTCTATCAAAAACATGCTACGCTGTACTTCTAAAAATGTTACTCTAGTGTACTGTAAACTCTCTTATGAGTTTATTATGATCAGTGATAACTTAGAATAAAGATGAGCAGACCAGGATAAATCTCTATTTAACCCTCTATTTAAAAGAAATGGTTAAGTCCTGTGGCACCATTTTAAGGATGAATCATGAATATAATGGAGAATGGGCTTCAGAAAAATAGAAAATCTTCATTTATTTAGATACAGACCAAATACTTCACAATGATCCTGTTGACCTTAGTTTTGTTTAAAGTATGGTAACAATTACAGATTTAGGGTTTCTGCACATCTTTGTTAACATGTTTTTCCCCCCTTTTCTTCCATTCAATCACATAAAATTCTTGGACACTGCCTGGACAAGTCCCTGCCATTTTCTTTGCAAGGTTTTTCAGAAGTGGCTTGCCATTGGCTCTTTCCTAGGACTGAAAGAAAGTGATTGGCTCAAAGTCACCCAGATGGCTTTTTGCCCAAGACAGGACTAGAATTCATAGTCTTCTGGTTTCTAGCCTGATACCTTAACCACTGCACTAAACAGGCTTTCTTGTTTCAACTTAGTGAAATCTAACTGGTTCCATTATCTTCCACAAAAATTATTTTCCAGCAAGAACATATGTATGGGATTGCAGCTGTAAAGTCAAAGGACCCTTTCCATTGCTGTTTCATGGACAGTCTAACCATCTCCTTTAAGGATTTTCTTTTCTTTTCTGGATGCAGTGTCTTTCTACTTTGCTTACTGGATTTCCTATCTGCAAAACCCCCACTCATGGATCATTCAGTTTAATTAACTGAACCCCTTTCCAGGATTGAAAAAGGGTCTCAGATGCCCAATGAGTGTTCAGCCCCTTAACTGAACCTCAGTAATGGTTTGCTGTATAGTTTTACCCTTCTGAAAGCCATATGGATGTACATTCTGACATGAAACTAAATGGTATTGTGGGGAAACAGGAAATATCAACCATATTTCTTTTTCTAGCTGAAGGAATTTTTTCCGCTCCCAAAACTGGTTCCATTAAGGGAACCTTGGCTTCTAATACTCATACCTCAAATGTTGACATTTTACCAGCTTTTGCAGGAATTTCTGACCTGAGGCTAATTTTTCACTCCCATTCATTTTTCCCCCCCCAGTCTTTATGTGGTTTACTGAAAATGTATTTATTTATTTAATATGATTCAGAAGCTGCACTTCAAGCAGTTTACAGGTCTTAAAGGTAGAAACAATAAAATAAGAACATAGATTACACATGTCCAGAAGGAAACAGTACTTAGTAGATAATAAATAAAGAAATCTGCATATTTCCAAAGTAGAACTGGAAGGTTGATAGCATCAGGAATCAAAGTATTCTCTGGGATATAAAGCAATTACATTGCATTTCAGCACTATTCTTGTATGGTTTTTTTTCCCTAAAGTTTTTTTCCCATAAAGTTCCAATGCATCTGCTTCATAACATCTGGTTAGATGGTAATACATTTTTCTGCTGGGAAGCTTGTAAATTATTCCATGGTTTACAGGTTAACATATACTTTAAAAGGGTACTTTCTTGCTGAAATGCCTAAGTAGGTACTAAAGCAGTTCCAATTAATAAGATCTTTAAAGATTGCCAAGGTTTCTTTCACTGTTTATTCCAAGTACAGCTGCTATTGCCATAAAGTTTGAGTTTTCTAAAAAAACGGAGATATGTCATATACATGAAATCCTCACCATCACCATCATCCTATACGTTATGTTGCCTCATACAGGTAGTCCTCAACTTATGACTGGTCATTTAACAACTATTTGAAGTTATGATGAACCTCCCCTGACTCAGTTTTGAATTTCTGTTGGCTGCCACTCTGCAATCTTGTGATCATGTTTTATAATATTTTTGCAGAAAAAAACAGCATTTACTTCCCAGTTTTAGCAAAACAGTTCCATAACAAACCATTGGTGCACTTAATGACCATGGTGGTCACTTAATAACTGCAGAAGTAACTTAAGGTCTACTGCCAAAAAAAGGTTCATAAAATTGGGTTGATCACATGGGTGATCTGCTTTACAAATGTTACAACTTACGGCTGCAATGGACTGGCTCCATTACAATTGTTAATCAAGGACTAGCTGTAAAAAGTCTGGCACACAATAAAATGTAAATGCCTTTTTACTTTATTTTCACTGTTAATGTGGAATAGGAAACATTAATACATTTTCAAAATGGAAGTTGTCTTAGATTCCTTTAGAATTTAATAATTCTATTCTAGACATTAGACTTGTCCAGAACAATCTGCAGACATGCCATAATCAACATCATTGTTTCAGTGTCTTTTCCATTTACAGATGTGACTGCACACTGTGACACACATCAAATGGTCCAGTTGATCTATAGCAGCATTTTTAAAAATGAAATTAGAATAGGAAAAGTTTTCTGTAAAAGTGTTAGAGCTTTCCATAGAAGTGTTCTTTTTTTCAACATGCAAATGTGTCAGTAGTGAATAATGTAATCCACAGAGTGGCCTCTTTAATCATCAGTTACTGATTAAACTTTGAGTAGGGAAGTGCTGAGCATTCTATGATCATTTGGTACTGATCTGTTACAGTATGATATGTGTTCAATGCACTTCATAAGATACCCATTGTAAGAGTATACAGCTACTCAGTGGATGCTCACTCCCCCTCCTGGAGTCATTTTAATTGTACATAAATAGATATCACATGCCTAGACTTTATTTTCCACATGTACAATATGATCACATTTATCAACTGAATTATGATGTCACAAAAGAGGAGAGGGCTATTTAGGCTATCAAGTTGGATCCACTCTTCTGTACAGAAACCAGAATAAAGCCCTTGATGCCTACACAGCAGTTCAATACCTTCAGCAAAGGATACCTCACTATCTCTTCAGTCAATTGCTTCCATTGTTCTTTTTTTTTCTCCTCTCACATTTAGTTGCAATCTATTTAAGATTAAGGTCCATTCAGTATTCTGCAATGAAAGACAATACATTTTATTTATTTTATTTTATTTATTTATTTATTTATTATTTATTCGGTTTATATACCGCCCTATTCCCAAAGGAGTCAGGGCGGTTTACAAGGCAAAATTTAAAAACAATCCAATATAAAATTAAAATAAATTAAATTAAGTCTAGCCACAAAAATTAAATCACAATTTTTAAAAAAAAACATTAAACCCCTCAGTCCAGACCAGATAGCAAAAAGAGCCAGGTTTTTAGGTCCTGGCGAAATGAACGAAGGTCGGGGGCAGTCCGGAGTTCCGTTGGCAGTTGATTCCATAGGGCAGGCATGCCCACAGAGAATGCCCTCCCCCTGTGGATCGCCCGTCAGCAATCCTTAACCAGCGGTACCCTGAGGAGGCCCTCCCTGTGGGAGCGCACAGGACGATGGGAAATTGACGCTGGCAGCAGGTGCTCCCTTAGATAATCCGGGACCATGCCATTTAGGGCTTTATAGGTCATCACCAGCACCTTGAATCTCACCCGGAGGGCAACTGGAAGCCAATGCAGCTCATGGAGAAGAGGTGTTACATGGGAGTATCGGGAGACTCCCATCACAACTTGTGCGGCTGCATTCTGCACCAGCTGAAGCCTCCGAGTGGTCCTCAGGGGCAGCCCCATGTAGAGAGCATTGTAGTAGTCTAGCCGGGAGGTCACGAGCGCATGGGTGACTGTGCGTAGGGCATCTCGGTCCAGATAGGGCCATAACTGGTGCACCAGGCGAACCTGGGCAAAAGCCCCCCTGGCCACGGCTCCTATATGATCTTCCAAACTGAACCGTGAATCCAGGAGGACACCCAGGTTGCGGGCCCTATCAATGGGGGGTAACACCTCACCCCCCATAGTTAACGATGGAAAAGATTGGTTAGTCTGAGATGCCGGTATGCACAGCCACTCAGTCTTGGCAGGATTGAGACGAAGCCTGTTTCTCCCCATCCAAACCCGGACTGTTTCTTGATCTTGATCTTCCTCTGTCTGATATTGTTCTATAATATTTAGAATATCTTCCCTGGGGACTTTTCTCCAAAGAGAAGGAACATACCCAGGTTTTTCATTTAAACATATTTGTCTCTTTAAATCCATTGAACTAAGCTTTATCATTGGTGAAATCAGATCCCATATTTACCTTAATCATAGAGGTTTAAAACTGGAAAAAACCCTTCCTTCCCTCATTTCCTTACCAATATTTTTAAAATTATGTTTTCTGTACAGTAGGATCTTGTGACTATTGTACAATGCCTCTGTTAGATTTTAAGATGCCTCAAGTGTCTATTGCATTTACTGCAACAGACCTCCACATTTTACAATATATAGAACACAGGAGTGGCCATTGGGACATAGCATATTAATTCAGTGGGAGTAATTACTGTACTAAATAACCACCAATAATTTGACTTGCTTTCAGACTTATGCCTGAAGAGTACTGGAATGAACAAAAGTGAAGACCCTGGATATCTTTGTCTTGCCCTTTTTGAATATCACAAGGTTTCTTTAGTTTCTATTTATTTCTGCTTTCTAAGAAGTATATATTGATCTAGTTCTACAGAGGAATTATTGATTTTGTCATTTGTACTTCTATAACTCTCTGGTTTTGGTACACCAACTAAACAGGAAAGGTACAAACTTCAACAGATAGTTAGGACTGCAAAATAACAATTGAAACCAGCCTGTCTTCCATGGTGGATCTGTGTACTGCACGGTCCAGAAGGAGGGCTAAAAACATAGCTGCAGACCTCCTCACATCCTGGACACAAACAGTTTCAACTCATCCCCTCAGGATGCTGTTATAGAATATTGCATGGCAAAAAACCTAGACACAAAGACAGTGTTTTTTTTTTCCCCTTGTGTAATCACTCTGTTAAACACCTAATTCTCACAGTGCTGTCTAATGTCTGTGTATTTACACAAGTAATAGGGCTGTATTACTATTATCCTTCTCATCTTTCCTATTATCTTCTATTATTGGTATCTTATAATTATTTTATTTTGTTGTTTATATGTACAGTGAGAGCTTATGCACCGGAGACAAATTCCTTGTGTGTCCAATCACACTTGACCAATAAAGAATATTCTATTCTACCCATTTAATAAAATTATCTCCAAGGTTCATGTGTTCAGCAACTCTAAAGGAAAAAAAAATGATTTGGTAAATCTGGCTTTTGTGTGATACATAAACCTCCATCTCGATGTGCATGTTTGCACAGCTAAAATATATTTCAGAAATATTTTCCCCAATTTCCTGAGTGGGATCTGCATTGTCATAGTCTTGTTGAGTAGCTTAAAACTGACAACTTTGAATGTTAACTTTTATTTAAGGGCTCTTGAACCATATATTAGTGCATTTCAATGATATTTTTTCCCTGAAGGTATATTGGTTCGGGGTGTGTGTGTTAAAAAATGTCAGACCTATTTTAAAAATTGTTCCTCCTCTTTCTGTAATTTGCCATATGCATTTCTATTCATAAAGATCAAATATCTACTTCTTCACTTCCCAGAAGAAGCATCAAGCTGCTCTTCTTCAGCCAGATAGTTAGGAATGTAATCTGTATAAACTAGAGATTATGCAAATTAAAGTTCAGCTTCTCTGAAAGTTACATTTTGGTATAGGCTGTATAGTAATGAAGAAATGAAGACCTCTGTCACTTGCTCCTAAAGACCATAATTATGTAAGTGGCTGCAGAATTGGAATATACACTATTACTTTCCTAGATCTCACTGTCCTTTGCAGCTGAGTTTAGTAACATTTCTATTGTAGCATGCATAGGATTGTGGTGCTACTGTTGAATTCTACCATGTTTCCCCAAAAATAATATCAGATCTTATATATATTTTTGGGGGATCAAAAGACCCATTAGGGCTTATTTTGGGGAGATGTCTAATTTTGCTGTCACTCGCCCACTCCATCCTACCGTCTGGTTGCTCGCGGCCACAAAAGGGCAGGAGAATGTGTGATGGTGAAAGGCCTCCACTGCCACTGTACAACAGCTGCTGCCATGACTCCAGCTGCCAGCCCTGGTATAACTTTCCCATGGCTGTGTGGGCAGAGCCACAAAGGGACCAAAGAAAGCCCCTCCAGCAGCGGACATGGCTGTTGCACAGTGGTGGTGGAGGCCTTTTGCTGTCACTTCCCCCTGTCTCTGAAACAGTGAAGGGGGACTGGGTAAGGGGACTAAGCCTCCTCCACCCATCCTCTGTAGCATGGCAATCCAGTTCGGGAGGGGAGTGAAAGGGAAGAGGAGGACAGGCAGCCAGGTCAGGGGGCGGGGGTAGGTCACCGAGCGGGGACTGGCCTGGGTATGGGGGCCCTGAGGTATGTGGGTAATGGGGCATGTGGGGCAGCTACACATGCCCCCTGCCATCTGCCTCACCTGACCTTGTGGCGGTGGCATCAGCATGCCACACGGCTTCCTGCCCCATTGTTGCAGCGAGCAACCAGACAATGAAATGGAGTCAATGGGCTCTTAACTAGGGCTTTTTTTTAGGGTATTGCTTATAATATGGTAGGTGCACACTAAAAATCATGTTGGGGTTTATTTTCTGGGTGGGTCTTATTTTCGAGGAAACATGGTGCTTCCAAAATAGATTTTTGTTCGTGTGAATTAAGCTAGTAGTTCAAATACTATTTCTATTAAGGAAAGGTATACTTTTGGTTCTAAAATATTTAATCGAAATCACTATAGAAACTCTTAACATTTCTTTTCACCTTCTTTTATAATTTTATAAAGCATTGTTTAGAGTGATGACAACTCTGGTGTGCAAGTTTTCAAAAGTGTAGACATCATACAGTGAACTTGGAGTGTTAAGTATTACTCTGGGAAACAGGAGGTTAGTATGTAATTCACTTTTCCTTGTATATTAGGATTTTCTTTGCACAACTAATCCATCAAGTCAAGTGCAGGTCACCAGGCAACAAATAAATGTTTTCATCTTTTCCCCTCATATTTCTTTGAAAAAATAGTCCATTTCCAGGATTCAGAATTTATTTTCTATTTGGGGTTCAATTGCCTTGTTCTCTGCCTATTAATTTGAGCAAAAGACCATAAAAGATGGTTATAGCAATAGAAAAAATATAAATCAAAGAAACATTGCATGTATGTGGTTTAAGTCTGAAATCTGCCTTCAAACATTGTGAACAATGGTTTAATTTTGATTGTTTTCTGTAACAAAAATATAGACATTGTACCTTGTAGTCTACTCCAAATGAGAAAAAAGCCTCATAAATACAACTAGCATTAGCCATCTCAGTGTCATGGTTCCGATAAATGAGACAGTTCAAACAAAATACTTTTCAGAAAAATGTTGTCATCTTTAGGACCCATAAATTTAAGTCTAATAGAGGTGTTCATAAACAATCTATTATTAATTGTAGCTTTAACCTCCCAGTTATAAATACAGCTGTACTGCAAATGAAGGTAAATATATGTGTCCCAGGATAATGTTGCAGGAATCTGAGTTGATCACTGGAATCAAAGGTTTATTTTGGGGGGCACTTGCTGGAGTCCATTCTCAGGTAATTTTTCTCTCTCCTAGAATATGTGCACTGGGCTGGTCTATGTATTGAATTTATATAGTTCCTAGTCAGTGCTTTTTTTCTAAAAAAAAAAGGTGCCAGAACACTCATCTTGGTGGGCGCAGGAGGTGGGGGGGCAGTGCTGCTGCAGTCACAGGCATGAGGGGTGTTAGCAGTGGGCTGCCCTCCAGGGCCGGAGCCAGCGTGGCTGTTGCTGTGGGAGCAGCGGAGCCCACTCTATACGGCAGGGCTGCGTGGGGTGGGCGGCGGAGGTGGGGTGGGCCAGGCGATGCAGGGCAGCCATTTAGGTGCACAGGGTGAGTGCTGCTGCAGTCACAGGCATGAGGGGTGTTAGCAGTGGGCTGCCCTCCAGGGCCGGAGCCAGCACGGCTGTTGCTGTGGGAGCAGCGGGGCCCGCTCTATACGACAGGGCTGTGTGAGGTGGGCGGCGGAGGTGGGGTGGGCCAGGCAATGCAGGGCAGCCATTTAGGTGCACAGGGTGAGGTGACGGCGCAGGTCCAGCACCTGGTAGGCGACCAGCCTGACTGACACGGGTGAGCACAAGGAAGGAGTGCACATGGACTCTGCAGAACCCACCTCCCACTCTTTGTCCTCTCTTACTTACCTAGTTGAGATGGTGTAGTTGGGTAGCAGGGAGGGATGCAAAATTCCTGCCAACTCGCCTTCGCTGCAGACAACTTTTCAGTGCAACATTGGCCAGCCGGGACTTTTGGCGCGCTCAGCAGCAATTCTTATTGGCTTTCGAAAGCCAATAGGCTTTCAAAAGCCAATAAAGGGAAAAGCATAGCTTGTGTAAAAGCTTTTGTGTGTGTGTGTGTGTGTGTGTGTGTGTGTGTGTGTGCAAAAAAAGGTGCCGGAACACCATTCTCAGCATTCTATGATAAAAAAGCCCTGCTTTTATGTTTTAATCTTATGATTTTAAAAATATTTTTTCTATTGTAAGTTGCCCCAAACCTTGCCATGTGGATTGCATACAAATATTATATTATATGTTAAATATACATCAAATGATAATATGCTTCCCTACAAAGTCAATTCTTGCTCAATGACAGACCAAGGAGTTAACTCGGAAAGGGAAGAGGAAAATCTAGAAGAGGTCTGTGCAAGTTGTAGAAGGGAAAGGCCCACACTGATAAATTAAAAATCTTTGTGGTCTGCAAAGGAATGGTGGTGGGCTAATCAATAATTTGGTGACTAGAGGAGCATCTACAGTGTTGGAGCTCATGGTCATGGTAAGCCATGGAGGCACTAGGCAACATGACTTTCAGGGCAGTGGTGGTGATTTTATTATTATTATTATTTTAAAAAAGTCTGTGCTCTGTCCAAGGGTGCTTGGTAGGCTGCATGTACAGGCCTGGTCTAGAATTTATTTATTCAACTATTTAGAGCAGGCATGTCAAACTCATGATGTCATGTGACATTGCGAAATTATGTAAAATAATTATGAATTGTTATGGTCAAAAATATAAAAAGAATTAGATAGTTGGAAAAAATTACAATTGTCCTTATTGGGAAGAATTGCAGCTGTGAAAATGAATGTTTTACCTAAATTTTTATTCTTGTTTCAAATGATACCTATACTCAAATTTGGAGGAATGGCAGAGAGGTATTAATAAATTTATTTGGGCAGGGAAGAGACCGAGAGTTAAACTTAAGATAATGCAAGATGTTCGTGAAAGAGGTGGTCTTAAAATGCCCAATTTTAAATTATACTATGAGGCTGCAGCATTATCATCAATTAGTAATTGGTTTAACTTAACACAAGGGAGAATATTGAATATTGAAGGATATGATTTGTTATATGGTTGGCATGCTTATTTATTGTATGACAAAAAAGTGGATAATGTTTTTAAGACACATATATTAAGATATGCCCTGTTGCGAGTTTGAAAAAAAATATCGTTATAAGTTGAATTTTAAAATTCCAATTTGGGCAATACCTAAACATGCGATAGAAAATATAAATGTGGGATTTAAGTATGATGTGATTACATATAAAGAAATTCTTAGATTGGAAATAAATGTATGGCAATTAAAGCCATTTAATATTTTAAAAGAAGAAAAGATAGTACAAACTTGGTTTCAGTATGGGAAGTTACAAGCTAGATGGAAACAGGATCAGAAAATTGGTATTTCCATAGTAGATGAAAATTTGGTTAAACAAATTAGAGATCAAAGTCCTGCACATATAAGAAGGATATATAATGCATTAATAGAAATAGATTCAGAAATGGAACTTGTTAAAGATTGTATGATAAAATGGGCCCAGAATATTCAAGAACCTATAGCGATGGATACTTGGGAAACAATCTGGGTTAGAAATGTAAAATTTACACAGGCACAAAATTTAAGAGAGAATTTTTATAAGATGTTTTATAGATGGCATTTAGATCCTAAGAAATTGGCATGTATGTATCCAAATTATCAGCCTAAAGGCTGGAGGTGTGGTTGTGATGATGCAACGTATTATCATATATGGTGGACTTGTAAAAAAGTTAAAGCTTTTTGGAGTAAAATTTGGTGGAATATACAGAAGATATTTAAGAAAAAGATAAAGTTTTCTCCACAATTATTTTTGCTGGGTATTACTATAGACTGTACTGCTATAGAAACTAAATTGATGTTGTATTTAATAATGGCAGCAAGACTTTTGGTAGCGCAATATTGGAAGAAGGAGGATTTGCCTACTATAGAAGAATGGACTTTAAAAGTTTAAAAGTTTCGAACCTGGCAGAAACGGCAAAAATTTCAGCATATTTGAAAGACCATTCGCAACAAAGATATATCTTGGAATGGAGAGGATGGATTGATTTTATTCAGAATAAATATGGGACCAAAAAGTTTCATTTAGCATTTGAATAACTAGTAGATTTATAAGATTTATTATTATTTAGTTATTTTTAAGGAGAGTTAAAGTTCAATAGGACTTAAAGTGTTATTATAGTTAGTTAGCATATTATAGTTTAAGATTGTTAGGGTTAATACCCTGTATTAAACTCTGGGAAGTCGGGGGGAGAGGGAGGGCGGGGAAATTGGGTGGGGGTGGGGGAGGGGTGGGTCTTATGTTTATAATGTATTTGTAAAACCTTTTAATAAATATAGCTCACTTCTGATCAATAAAAAAAAATGAACAGTATATGAAAAATAAAGGTTCCCTAAATGTCTGCTGGCTACATCTATACATTTTCCTTGATAGCACTCTGTTGCCTTCTTTTTAGCATTTTTTTCAACTTCCCACCTTAAAAAATGTAAGGCACTGGGAGCTGAAAGTTACAGAGACTGTTTAAGCAGGTTGCTAGGCAACCTGTTCACACTCAGCCCTTCTTATCCTCCCACTTTTGAATTAGCCTGTACGGATTACATTTCCTTCGATTTGAGCCATTTGAAGGCCCATTGCTGCGATGCATTCTGGTGCTCTGCAACCTGGCTGCCTGAGGAGAATTTGGCTCTCTGGAATAGTTTCCTTCCGCTTTGTGTGTGTGTGTGTGTGTGTGTGTGTGTGTGTGCAAAAAAAGGTGCTGGAACGCCGTTCTCAGCGTTCTATGGGAAAAAAGCCCTGTTCCTAGTTGTGTGTAGCTTTTAATTGTTAATTAGGGTGTTGATGGCTGGCCATTAAGTCATTCATTGTTGTTTCCTTGTGGCACCACACCCTTGGCTCCTAAGTACCCGATAGGCTGGTGGTAAATCAGCAGTGACCAAAAAAGCTAATACAATCCTGGATTATATAAACAGAGGTATAGAATCAAGATCACTCAAAGTATTAGTACTGCTTTATAAAACCCTAATAAGACCACACCTGGAATACTGCAGCCAATTTTGGTCACCATATCACAAAAAAGATATGGAGAGTTTGGAAAAAAAAAAATCAGAGAAGAGCAACTAAGATGATCAAAAGGCCTGGAGACTAAAACATAATAAGAACCACTGCGGGACTTGGGTTTGGCTAGTCTAAAGAAAAGAAGAAAGAGGGGAGACATGATAGCAGTATTCCAGTATTTGAGGGGCTGACACAAAGAAGAGGGGGTCATGTTATTCATCAAAGTACCAGAGGGCAGGACACAATGGTTAGAAACTGAACAAAGAGAGAAGCAACCTGGAACAACTTGTTTCTAAACATCGTGGGTGCTCCATCACTGGAGATTTTTAAGAAGAGACTAGACAGTCACTTGTGTGAGATGGTATAGGTTCTCCTGCTTTAGCAAGGGGCTGGACTAGAAAACCTCCAAGGTCCCTTCCAGATTCTATTCTATTCTATTCTATTCTATTCTATTCTATTCTATTCTATTCTATTCTATTCTATTCTATTCTATTCTATTCTATTCTATTCTATTCTATTCTATTCTATTCTATTCTATTCTATTCTATTCTTTCCAACATCTATTCTATTCTATTCTATTCTATTCTATTCTATTCTATTCTATTCTATTCTATTCTATTCTATTCTATTCTATTCTATTCTATTCTATTCTATTCTACAGACAAGAGGTCCATTTTCCAGGCTTTAATCGTTTCTCTAAAAAGCTACATACAGCCAGGAATCATTTAAATGAGTAGAATAAACCTTTAGTCCCAGACTGCTGGTATGGGTCAAAATGACCATTGAACATAAACTCTATTTCCATAGACAAATATGAATTTATTATTTCTAAACAAACAAACAAACAAATAAATAAATTAAAAAATACAGTTTGTGTTTAGGGATCTCTTTCTTTCTCTCCTTCTCTCCCTCCCTTCGTCCCTAATATACTTTATAGTGCTCTATGGTAATACCATCTAAGATATAGTCAGTTAAATCCAGTAACATTTTTTTTTCTCTCTCAGACCAGTTAGATATTAATATTGGAATTTTTTTTCTTTTCGCATTGATTGAGCAGTACTGTCCATGTCAGCCATTTTAGTCAATAATCCTAAAGGCTTAACCTATGGAGGCTGGAATACTCTGATCTTGAATTTCAAATTTCTTTTTGGTAAATTACTCAGTATGTACTTTGTGTGAGAAGAATCAATATAACTATAAAACAACTTTTCTGGATGGCAATATTTACTATGTGGAATATTGTCGTGTAATTTCTCTCTGTGTCTTTTTTTAGCTCTGATTCTTTTGTTCTTTTTTCACTCCACAGTTAGAAAATAAAGACAGGATTCAGCTGAACTAATGTCAAGTATTCCATCAAATAAGGATATATATCTCTTTCTCTTTAGTGTCTTTTCAGCAATGCTGGCCAGGGATCAAGTTATTAAAAATCTTATAGCTTTTGTTTCAGTTATTGAACTGGCATTAAATCAAAGAGGCATTGTTATTCCAGCTGTATCTGTCAGTTTTTCATGGCCATTCTATTTCTGCACTTCATTGACTCATGAACCCATGCTGCCCAAAACCCATGGGTAACCAATGACCAAATTCAGATAACTAACAATTCTCTGTATTTGGATTTTTTCAATGTGGTTAGTTGAGCAGAATATATGCATTTCTAAAGAAAGAAACACTTCCTTTCTTTTATTTATGTATAACTCATCTCATGGATTACTGCCTTGTCGTGGCGAAGGGGCTTGTGTAATTCAATGAAGCTATGAGCTATGCTGTGCAGGACCACCAAAGATGGAATGGTCATAGCAGAGAGTTCTGACAAAACGTGATCCACTGGAGAAGGAAATGGCAATCCACTCCGGAAGAAATATCAACAACCTAAGATATGCAGATGATACCACTTTAATGGCAGAAAGTGAAGAAGAACTAAAGAGGCTCATGTTGCAGGTGAAGGAGAGTGCAAAAGTTGGATTGAAACTTAACATTAAGAAAACCAAGATCATGGCATCCGGCCCTCTCAATTCCTGGCAAATAGATGGGGAAGAAATGGAGGTAGTGACAGATTTTATTTTCCTGGGCTCCAAGATCACTGCAGACGGGGACTGTAGCCAAGAAATTAAAAGATGCTTGCTCCTTGGGAGGAAAGCCATGACAAATCTAGACAGCACACTAAAAAGCAGAGACATCACCCTGTCAACCAAAGTGTGTATAGTCAAGGCCATGGTCTTCCCAGTTGCAATGTATGGCAGTGAAAGTTGGACCATAAAAAAGGCTGAGCGCCAAAGAATTGAGGCCTTTGAACTATGGTGCTGGAGAAGACTCCGAGTCCCATGGACTGCAAGGCGATCAAACCGGTCAGAGGAGATCAACCCTGACTGCTCTTTAGAAGGCCAGATCCTGAAGCTAAAACTCAAATACTTTGGCCACCTAATGAGAAGGAAGGACTCACTGGAGAAGAGCCTAATGCTGGGAAAGATTGAGGGCAATAGAAGAAGGGGATGACAGAGAATGAGTTGGCTGGATGGAGTCACTGAAGCAGTAGGCGTGAGCTTAAATGGACTCCAGAAGATGGTAGAGGACAGGAAGGCCTGTAGGAACGTTGTCCATAGGGTCGCAATGGGTCGGACACAACTTCGCAGTTAACAACAACAAACTCATCTCAAGTGACATTTCCAGAAACTGTGTTTAGAATGCAATGGAAGCTAAGTTTTTGCTTCATTTATTTAGATGAAATCAAAGCATCCAGTTAAGAGAACAACTTCTTTTTAAAGCTATATTGTTATTGAGAATAAGGCAATAATTACAGCAACCAGCAGAACCATTCCATGTTGGTGTGGAAAAATGTATTTGCCTGTAATCACTGTGCTGCCACCAGGTGGCTGTGTGGAGAAATCACAGTGTGGGCAGTCAGACCCTCCTACCCTATGATGTATTTCATTTCCCCTCCCCTTTCTGGGATGGACTTCCTCCTCCTTTTTTCTGGAGAGCCATGCTTCATTAGGAGAAAACATGGGGTCCCAATATGCAGACCCTGGGAGCATTATCATCTTCTAACCTTGGAGACACCTCGGGAATATCTTGGAAATGCTGTACAACGTCATCTGAATTGCAATAAAGGTATTTCTATATAAAAGGTGCTTCTATGAGTTCAAACTATCTGGAGAGACCTGTTAAGGTTAATTATATCTGCTTACACAGACCATAGAAGTCTTACAAGAGATTAATTATAGCACAACAGCTTTGATCCAGAATAGTTAGAAGATGATAATGCTCCCAGGGTCTGCATATTGGGACCCCATGTTTTCTCCTAATGAAGCATGGGCTCTCCAGGGAAAAAGGAGGAGGAAGTCCATCCTAGAAAGGGGAGGGGAAAGGAAATACATCATAGGGTAGGAGGGTCTGACTGCCCACACTGTGATTTCTCCACACAGCCACGTGGTGGCAGCACAATCACTAATAGGAAGAGATGCAACTTTCTCTCTGTCACACTGATAGCTGCACTCAAACAACAGAGGAAGATCTAAGAATGGTGACATGAAGAAGAATAAAAAAAGGATGATCATATTGCAAAATATATAAGATTTGATATGCAGTGTCAGAGTATTGATGGTGAACATGCTTCCAAACAATCCTAAGCTCAATGGGTTGTTTTCAAACTGCTTTGTTAGAACGTATGTTACTTGTCTGTGCACACAGACCTCAGACATCAATTTATTCATCAAAGCTTTAACAAGTCTCTTTTGTAAATCTAACAGAGGAAAATTATCCAATTCACTCTGTTCGTTATTTTTATATCCCTTTTAATTACTATGCCATTAGCTGGTTTCTTTCATATGTTCAGTGTAACATATTTTTATGATATTCTTGAAGCCTATCATTTTTAAATCCACTTTGAAATCAGTCTCAATCATATCAGGTAAGACTTGCTCCTCTTCTGTGTCTTCTTTAAAACATAGTTTAAAAGAAAGAAACTTTCCAAAAAATAACTTCTGGGTCCATTGTTCAAAAATATTCTTCAAAATGTTCAATGTTAAATAAAATAAATAAATAAAATGAGGACCCAGATTGTTGGGGGCAATTAAGCTGACTTTGTAATAATGCCGCTTGGGGGGGGGGTGAAAGCCCTAATAAGCAGGCATATACATAGAATGAAGGCTACTGCTAAGCTTGTAAGCCGCCCTGAGTCTTCGGAGAAGGGCGGGATATAAATGGAATTAAAATAAAAAATATTTTGCTTCATTCTTTATGAGTTGAACTGAGGAATGTTCTTCTCCTTTGATTATAATCTTTCTTTTTTCTTAAAAAAATTCAAAATAAAAGCATTTTTCCACAGAAAGGATTCTTTATAATTAATTCTAGCATCCTTTTTTGGACCCTCGGTTCATCTACAACATTCTAAAATCAAAGTTCTTTTTAATCAATCTTTTGCTGTTTATTCCAAAATAAACTTCTATTTAAAACTTCTTTCATTAAAGTTGAAGAAATTCACCTGGTGCTGTAAAACGTGTACATCCAAAGGTTTCTAACACTGAAAAGCAGTTAACAAGCAATTTTAAAGAAGGGATATGAAAACATAATGTCCTTTCAAGAGCACCGACCACAGTTCAGATGGATGGATAGTCTCTCATCTCCCAACAGAGTTCAGTGTCTTATGTTGTCTTCACGAGAAGCAGCTATCTGGACTCCTGATGGTTCATTTCAAGTATTGTCCTTGTACCAAGAGGAATTACAAACAACTGGTCTACTCGTCAGCTCTCCATTTTGCTGTGGCCATCAGCTCTGCTTTTCATGGAGCCATCTACAGTATAGCTCACCATTTTTTCCTCAGAAGAGAATATTCATACAGATCCCTTAGCCCCTTTTCCTTTTAACTAAATAAATGGAAGAAGAACAGAAGCAACTTTCATTAAAATGACTGAAAAAAAAGATACAGGATAGGTCTTGGCATAATAAATTGGAAATTTTGTCACAGAAAAAGCAATGCATGACATGTACAGCTTCTAATAAATGAAATGCATTTAGCAAAAGACTAAAAAAAAGTTATAGAAGGCAAATGGAAAGTCTCAAATAGTCATTTTCTAAGTGTATATGAAGGACACTCTACTGTGTCACAAAAGACACACTGGTGTACTCTGAGAAATAAATTAAACAATTAAAGTCACAAGAGCCCAATGAATTCATTCATAAAGGAGATGACCTACCATTCAATGACTTATATAATTAATTATTGTGGCCCTTTCCTCCCTTCAATTAATTAAATAAAATTAATTTATGAGGGATTCTACCATAATGTCATAAAGCACTGCTACAAATGGATCATTCAACCATTCCTCAAATAAAGTTGTAGATGTATACACAGAGTAAGTTGCATATTGCATTTCTAAATAAGTCACTATTGGTAGAATTGTCTTCTTTCAATCAGGTGTCAAGTTGAGAGTTGGCTGTGTGGACCCAATACAGTCACAATGGTTTTAAAATATTAATTTTAGCCTCAAACTGCTCGGAGTTTAGTGTTATCTGAAGAAGAACAAAAGATTAGCTCTCTCTTGTTGTTGCAGGCACAGAGATGAAGTCCTAGACTGAAAATACACTTACTCTAAGAGTTTCATTTAATAAATGAAATACTTACTTTTCCATTCCTATGACAAAAGAAAGTAGATAAGAATGAAGTAGGAAAACCTTTCCCAATTCCAGCCAGGGAGGCAACCTTAATTTTTAAACACTTCTGTCAAGTAGTAAGGAAAAGTCACATAAAGTTACAGTTTCCCAGCTCCTTTGTAGTATTTGAATGTCCAATAAAGATGGTTTGATTTTTCCGATTATCACTGTCCTGGATCAAGTGATTACAGTATGAAAACAGCAAGCTGAGTTAAATGTGTATATTCAGTTAAATCAGACTCTGGAGGCTGAATCATTCTTGTGTTACTTGAGAACTGACTTAACATTCTACTAAATCTTTTTAATTTTTCCCCACAAATGGCAGAAATGGGGTGGGATACTGAAAACTTTAGAAACATTTATGATCTTGTCAGCAGTAGCTGAAGCAGCGTATAGCTCCTGTTTCCAACTATTTCTGGAATGCTACTAATATATATATATATACATATATATATATATATATATATATATATATATATATATATATATATATATATATCAGGGCAACGTTTCGACGAAATCTCATCCGTCATCCTCAGGCTGGTGACTTCAGTTTCGTTCTTCTGGGAGAAGTGTGTGATAGTGGCTGTTTTTTCTTCTTTTTTAAACTGCCAGATGGGGTGTGTTCTGTGGGTGGAGGCTTGGCTGTGTTCTGATGGGGTGGAGGTGTGCTCTGATTGGGTGGGGGCTTAGCTGTGTTCTGATTGGGTAGGGATGTGTTTTGAGTGGATGGGCTGGTCTCAGCTGCCAGCCTTAGACCTGAACTGGTGAGTTGTGCTGCTTTTGTTCGGCTCCGTGTTTGTGGTGGTGCCATGTTTTTATAGTGGGTGTCAGTTTGCTTATTGTGTGGTTTGGAGTGGTTTAAAGTGGCTAATTTGCAGCTGTAGTTAGTTTTTTGTTTTGTGGTTGTGTGTCATTATCGTTGTGGGTTCGGATTTGCTTTTTGAATGGTTGTGTGGTGGTGATGTCATGTGATGTTATCATGAGTTTGGGTCTGGTATCATTCTTGGTGGTTGGGACTCATCTGTCAATCAAGGCAGGTTTCCAAATGGCTGGTAGGTGAGAGGTATCATCTCGTTTGTTCATGCTGTGGGGGCGTTTTTCTATCTCGATGGCTTCTCTGATTATTCTGTTGTTAAAATGTTCAATTTTGGCGATAGTTCTGTTTTTTTTTTTAAATCAATCCTGTGGCTTTAAAGTGTTGGAACAGGGATGAAGTTTGTTCTCCCTTTCTGAGTGAGTTCCTGTGCTCTTCAATGCGTGCACTTATTCTTCTGTTGGTCTGTCCGATGTATGTGGTGGGGCAGGTGGGGCATGTGATTTCGTATACTCCTTGGTTTTCTAACCCAATTATGTCTTTGGGGTTTCTTAGGATGGTGGATATTTTTCTGTCTGTGTAGAATGCTGTTTTGATGTTGTGTTTTTGGAGGATCTTGCTGATTCTGTCTGTGGTCCCTTTTAAGTATGGGAGGAGGGCTTTGCCATTTTCTCGTTCTCTGTCTTGGATTTTTGTGGGTTTCTCTCTTCAGATTAAGTTGGTAATCATGTTTCTTTGGAATCCGTTGGCTGTTAGTACATTAGTGAGAGTGTGTAGTTCGGTTTTTAGGTGTTGTTCGTCAGCTAGGTGTTTTGTTCTGGAGATGAGTGTCTTGGCTACGAAGTTGATCTGTGCTGGGTGGTGGTGTGAGACTGCATTCAGGTAGCAGTTTGTATGTGTGAGATTTTGTCGAAACGTTGCCCTGATATCTCCAATTCTACGTGGGGAAAAACCCGAATGACCAAAGATGTACATATATTTATGTATTTATTTTATTGGATTTGTATACCGCCCTATTCCCGTAGGGAATATATATGTTTTTGTAGATTTTCACAGGTACAGGTATGTAGGTCTTGGCGTATTCGGTGAGTTTTATTATTGGTGACACATCTATGATTTTTTTTATTTTTTTTTTATTTTTGGCAACAAATGGGAAAGTGATTTTTCATCACTTTCATTCTTCTTCTATTGCTGCTCTTTTTAACTTTCAGGTCTATCCGATGATCCTAGAGCAGGGCTGTCAAACTCACATATTGTGACTTTTTTGCCATTGCCAGCAATGGGGTGGGGGCGGTTTCACTATGATGCATCAATCCCGAGGGCCAGCAGTTTCACACCCCTGCCCTAGAGCTTTCTTGATGTCTCTGATCCTAGTAACCCAGTCTGACCTTGTTTATCTTTTCAAGGACAGGCCAAGATTGAGTGCTAAAATATGTAACTACTTATGGCACTTTGGAAGTGCAGTATGTGATGGTTTAGCAGTTTTCCCTTTGTAGCTGATCTTGATTGATTTTCTTTTTTTATCCCACAAATGATTCTCTTTTCACCCCGTATCATGGGCTACCAAATAAACATAGACTTATTTAAGTGGATCAACTGCTGCAGATTTGCTAGCATAGGAAAGATGAAAGAAGCTCTTAAAATGACAGGCATGGTTATCAGCAGCACTGTTTCTCCTTGATGTAGGTGAGTAGTTATTCTGTTTTCTGAAGTTACTGACAGCCCATCAATAGTTATTAAAATAACCTCTGATACTATACAAGAAATTGGCATTTAATCATTTATAGATATACCTTTACTAGTGTCAATCAACATTACTACCTGAATTTTTAAAATTTTCTTTCAATCACTATCAGTGACTAATATATCTGATGGTGTTGAAATATTATTCCTTTCTTTATATGATATTAAATCTAGATCGTGTCATAATGCTTATGAATAACAGCTTGGGTTTTTACACAACCAGGAGTTACAACAGCAAATACTCTGGCTTCAGTAAGATAGCAGTTTACTACGGTGGCTCAGTGGGTTAGGACGCTGAACTTGTCGATCGGAAGGTTGGCAGTTTGGCGGATCGAATCCCGAGTGCCGCGTAGCAGAGTGAGCGCCTGTTACTTGTCCCAGCTTCTGCCAACCTAGCAGTTCGAAAGCACGTAAAAATGCAAGTAGAAAAATAGGGACCACTATGGTGGGAAGGTAACAGCGTTCCGTGCGCCTTTGGCGTCTAGTCATGCCGGCCACATGACCACGGAGACGTCCTCGGACAAGCGCTGGCTCTTCGGCTTTGAAACGGAGATGAGCACCGGCCCCTAGAGTTGGAAACGACTAGCATGGATGTGCGGGGGAACCTTTACCTTTACCTTTTTAGTACCACAAACCCAATAAATTTGGTTCAATTCTCTGTAGCCATTCATTTTTTTTTGAAGGAAACAAGGCTTAGCCATTATAAAAGAATTTCAGAGTGATAAGTCAGTAACTAAATTCTTATTTGGTCTTTCTGTTTGGCTTTCACTAGGGCTGAAACTCTGTGAAAGGATCTTTTAATTCATAGCTTGCATCTCTTGAAAAGAAGGATAAACCTTCAGATATTAAATCCTCTGTGCTATCCATACTTGAAGATCGGGAGCTTGTAGATCAGGAGTGGAGCATGATCCAATGCTGTCCAAGAGGTAGGGGAACTTTACAGAAATAACTCTAGAATTATTTATAATATACAAGAAAGAGTATAAATTGTTAATACAAGATAAAAAAAGAGAATTTCAGATCACTTATGGATAAAGTTAGTTTCAGCAGTTGAATTTAAAAGTAAACTTGGCTTTTCGAATGTAGGAGAGCTCACTTTAGCAGCACTGCTGTATAACCAACATTTGTTAGAAATAATGGATATGTGATTTTAATTTTATCTTTAATACATAAAAAATTAGCTCAGGTAGTGATAGATGCATCTTTTGTACTTCACCCTCCCAGCCTCCTATTACAGATAATGAGATAGTGGGTAGAAGATCATATAGGAGCCGTGACCAGGGGGGCTTTTGCCCAGATTCACCTGGTGTGCCAGTTGCGTCCCTATCTGGACCAAGATGCTCTATGTACAGTCACTCATGCGCTCGTGACCTCCCGGTTAGACTACTGCAATGCCCTCTACATGGGGCTGCCCTTGAGGACCACCCGAAGGCTTCAACTGGTGCAGAATTCAGCCGCGCGAGTTTTGATGGGAGCTTCCTGATACTCCCGTGTAACACCTCTTCTCCGTGAGCTACATTGGCTTCCGGTTGCCCTCTGGGTGAGATTCAAGGTGCTGGTAATGACCTATAAAGCCCTAAATGGCTTGGGTCCGGACTATCTAAGGGAACACCTGCTGCCGGCATCATCTTCCCATCGTCCTGTGCGCTCCCACAGGAGGGGCCTTCTCAGGGTACCACCGGTTAATGAATGCCGGTGGGTTATTCCCAGGGGAAGGGCGTTCTCTGTGGGTGCGCCTGCCCTATGGAACCAACTACCCACAGAACTTAGGACTGCCCCCGACCTTCGTTCATTTTGCCGGGACCTGAAAACTTGGCTCTTCGATCTGTTTGGTCCAGACTGTGGGGTTGTTAATTTAACTGGGTTTTAGATTTACTCTTGGGGCTTGAATTTGATTTAATTGTTTTAATTGTTTTTAATTTTTTGTATTCATGGTTTTAACTGCCCTTTAAACCGCCCTGAGTCCTACGGTAATAGGGCGGTATACAAATCCAATAAAATAAAATAAATAAATATTCTTATAATTTTACACACAGGTAAGGCTCTGTGGAAGATACATTATATCATGAAATATGTAAAACATGAATTGTGTGTCAATTTTCTGTAAAATCCTTAACGTTATATATTCAGCTGCTCATATACCCTTTGTGTGGAATTTAAGTACAATTATATTTATCTTTTTAAAATGTATAGGTTATATATAGGTCATTGCCTATTAATTATAGACCAGTTGGTTTGATAAATAATATGGCTAAGATGCATAATTATTTCTAATTGAACAAGGTAAGAAAAGCATGCAAAGCATGACATTTATCATATTCTTTCTAATCCCTTTACCAGCTTAATATTTTCTTCTGGTTAATGAAGCATTATATTGCAGCTGCTGTCTATGCTTTTCTCTTCTCCCCTCAAATAGTGTCTCATTGTTTGTGTGCATAACAGGCACTGGGAGACATAGTATGTGTTGTGTGTGTTGTAGTCTGGATCACAGGAGCAAGAGCAAGGATTTTCAGGATTTTTTTCTTCTTTGCAAACCCCAATTTGACCTGGCCCATTTTACAGCTCATTGTTCTTTTACTGGCTTCTATTCCTGGTCTTCTCATGTTTCAGAGAGTCATTGTGAAATTCACTAAACCCTTAACATAATTTCTTTACAACATTTTGGGAGATTGAAAGGAATGATTGGAGAGTGGGTACAGATTAATAATAGTTTTTTGGTTGTAGTTAGCATTTCTAAATCCAGCTTAAACAAGTTTACAATTTTAAACAGTACAATAAAATCAAGTTATATATTTTCAGGTAGGGAATGGAATCTCCAACCACGATGTATATTTAAAATGCCATTTTCACAAAGAAGTGATGTGGAAAGAGATGGGACCTGTTTCAATAGCTCTAAGTAGTTCCTTATGCATAAGTCATTACAGTGAATTTCTACTTCTATAGTTGTATTTCTACATATTTAATTTGCTTATCAAAAAAAATCAGCCTCTTCAAGCTGGTTCAAGGCAATTTGGCAGAAGATAGGTGATGGACTAAACTTATTAGTGCTTTAATGGAAATAAACTAGTTTTGGGGCAGAGGTCTTACAACCCATCCTGCAACAATATGGACATACAATTCAAGCTCTGCTTTCTTGTAATGTCATGCCGCATATTTTCTCTACTTGGTATCATCCTGAGTAGCTGCAAAGACTTGTTCTCTAACATGGGTCATGTTCTCACTCATGTCTGGCTACTCTTAAAGATGTACAAATTGAGGGTAAGGTGAGAAAGGCAATGCTTCTGCTAATCTGCTGGTGTACTTGCAGCACCCAAGGGATGGAGCTGCTAAAGGAGAGGGTGAAGAGTTTTTATGAGTTAACTTTGAGAGATGCTCAAAGGGAGGGAGAACATTGGGGAAACTGAAGAAAGAGACCTCTAGAAATCATTGCTTTAGAAATACAAAAAAGGGAGTGGAGACATTGAAAAAGTGTAGCCAGTTCTATTCCATTATTAACTCTTACATAAAGAGAATCAGGGCCTCAACTATTTTGAACCCATTTTAGTTTAGAGTTGAAATGTATTGTCTTTGATAAGGTGGGCCAGCAATCCATACCCTCCTCCCCCTATGAAATTTTAATGATTGTAGAATGACAAATGTTTTGCCCCTTTCCCGGGTAATTGTGATTCTTAAATGAAAAAAAAACTGTCATTCAATAAAATGCCTTAAAGGAAATATACAACCATTAATAATAATGGCATGAAAACAATTGTATTGCTAAAAGCATCACATCAACTTTATGTGATCACCAAGAAATGACAACGTAGAGATTAACCAATATACAGTGACCTGTCAGCCCATTGAGATAGGCAAGGTCAAGAAACGGGCATGGCATGGATTTCAGAAATGCTTTTTATTGTAGTAGAATGACAAAATCTTGAAGGCCCACCAGGATCACTTTCTTGCCAAACAAAATAAAATAGGGCTATGTTGAATTGCTATCTTATAGCATAAGAGCGTTGCTTGAGCAGGGTCCACAGTATTGTCTGGGATGCTACACATCCTCTTCATGATCTTTTTTTCCTTGTTACCTTTTGGGAGGAGGCTTTGTGGTATCCAAAGCAGAACATCCAAATTCAGTCACACTTTGTTCCATACAGTGTCAATCTTGTGAAGCTTTCTCTTTCTGCTATGTATTCAAGATGGACAGTGATTAATATTTATATGTATTTATATGTAAGGATGTAGGTATAGACATATGTATGTACATAGCATGTTTATATGTGTATACATGTGTACACTTTTGAGAGCAGGCAACAGAATTTCATTTTTAATGTGTGCCAGTGTGTCCACAGTAAAAAAAAATGACAATAAAGGTTATCTTAAACCTTAAATCTATCTTATAATTTTCTCAGACCTATGCAATTTTTTCCTAAAAGTTCCCCTTAGCATTTGACTTATTTCCTTCCAATTCTCAAGGCTGGGATTTCAGCTTTTGTGGTTGGGGTATGGAAGGTTATCATGTCCATGAGATAGTATTCTATATTCATTCTCATCTTTGCTATATTTATCTATATTATATTTTGTTAATATCATTTAGATCTTTGAATTTAAAATATGGTACCCCTGCTGAGGGTACCATAAATTTGGTTCTGTTGTAATTTGCTTTTTTAAAAAATTATAGCTTACATATACAAGTAGTTCTCTACTTGCAACAGTTCATTTAGTGGCTGTTCAAAGTTACAATGGCATTGAAAAATGTGACTTATGACTGTTATTAACAGTTACAACCTTTGCAGCATCCCCATGATCGTGTGATCAAAATTCGGATACTTGGCAGCTGGTACATATTTGTGACTGCTGCTGTGTCTCAAGGTCATATGACCACCTTTTGTAGCCTTCTCACAAACAAAGTCAATGGGAAAGCCAGATTCACTTATCAACTGAGTTACTAACTTATCAACTGCAGTGATTCACTTAACAGCTATGCCAAGAAATATTGTAAAATGGGGCAAAACTCACTTAACAAATATCTCACTTAACAGCACTAATTTTGGACTCAGTTGTGGTCGTAGGTCGAGGACAACCTTTTTCATTTATGATTAGCAACATTCTTAGCTCAAAGTGAAGAATCAGATCTTGGACAGGAAATGTATTTCATTTCCCTGCTCACTTATTAGTCTTAAATGTTGGCTTTTCCTGATCTCAGAACCCCAAAATTGGATAGCCAATACAAAATAAAATCTAATAGGACTGTTTTGTGAAAAGAAGGATACTAAACTTCCTTAATTCTCTTCTTAGTGGGATATTTGGAATTGGTCTAAATAAATGCCCTCCCTTTGCAACAAATAAGAACAAGTGTTGGGATGTCTCCTATCAAGTCATTTCTCTTCCCCTGATGTCTCCACATGATGCATGGCTTTGACATCACTGCAGTGTTAATATTAGAGGACTGTTTATTTATAAATGAACAAGTCTAAAATTCAAGGGGAAGTTAGGAGTTCAGGGTTTCTATAAGGAAAGGTGAAATATATTTATGCTTTCAATCTAAAACAGGTTTGCAATCCCTTTTATTTTTTATTTTATTTATTTTCTGCAAATAACAGGGAGTTGAGATTCCTTTTCTCAGTGATTTGCCACCACAATTTATCAATGCAAGTTCTGGGGGATTTGCCCCCCCCCCCAAAAAAGCAACAATTTGAAGAGTCATCTGCAGCCCATGGACCATGCATTGACTTGAATTATTTTCATGTTTCTCATTAATCCTGAACTTCCAGTTCTGTTTTATTTATAGCTATTAGAGTTTGGTTGCTCAGTGCTTCTGTGACATTAGAACAGCTAAATCAATAGAAGTTAGCAACACTCTGACCAAGCTTTCTCCCAGACCCTGTTGTGGATGCAGAGATGAGATCAAACCTTTCCTGCCACTTCATAGTCTCCCATGAGCAGCGGACATGTGAACATTTCACATCTTTTACCATTTTGTTTACAAATTACACTTGGAGAAAGCATTCCTGTTTAGTTTTGTTCTTTTGCCAGCAGTAATAGCTGTATAACAGGGATCAGCTTTCCACTGTGAAAAAGCCTGCTCTTTTCTTCAAGGAAAGAAACAAATAGCCAAGGCCACAAATGAAGGAAATGAAGATTTAAACCCTTGGCATTTAGAAGCCCTTTGGCTCCCTCAGCTGACATTTGGCAATGCCGGGGTTCTTGGTGATTGGCTTATCCTTCTTCCGGTGGACTCAAGGGCCAGTCTGTGCTTGTGTTCATCCATCCATCTACCTATGGCTGTCTTCTTTACAAAAGACCTTCGGTTCCACAGATTTCCCCTTACACCTTTAGGATAGTTCTTTTATTAAATTATCTATAATCGACTATCTATTATTAAATAAAAGCTATTTTACTGAGGCAGGAACAATCTCAGAGGTGCAAGAAACCGATTAGAAGTTCAGTATCCTTGTTATAGGTAACAGATGGGACAGAAAGTAGTGAGGAAAGTGGGAGAGCAAACTAATGCACTAGAGATACACACATCAATCAAAGATGACAGGGCAAGACTGGAAAATACAAAGAGGGATTTTTCCCCCCAAAACATTATATTGTTTCTCACATAATTCCTCTCCAAAGCTGAGGAGAAAACAGGAAAGGCAAATTAGTTCCGGATTATCTTAATGCTACAAGTGTCTCCAGTTTGGTGACCTATACATGGGTTGGATTTTAGACCCTATAAACTCTCAGATTAGCAGGAATAGCTGTTTGGTTCTTTTCCATTTTTCTGGACTATAGTTCCCAGTCTCCCTTTTGATTGGGCTCATTAGCTCAGGATGATGAGGGCCAGGAATGTGTCTTGAACAAAAGCCATACTGTGTGTGTCTTATTAAAAACAGAGAATGTGGGACTAGGATATTAGCAATAAAAGAAAGCACACAATAGTACAATCTATATTGTTTAAGGGGGGGAAATCCTTGCTCTACGGGAATTACTAGATCACAGTGATGGTGACACTGAGGTTTATCCTCTCTTCCCCTGGATGCTTGAAGCTTCATAATTGTCTCCATACTACACTAACCCTATGATGTAGTCTAAGGTGGAAAACATTCTCTCACCCAAAAGAAATGACCCAAAGATTCATGGTCAGCAGGAGACTAAAAGCTGAAATTCTCCTGTTTGGGTCCAATTTATTCATTGTGCTGATGATACTTCCAATCCATAATTGCACTCATGTAATCATTTTAACAGGAAGATTAAGCTTTTTTTTTAAAAAAAGTTTTTATTTAGAAAAGAAAACATAGAAACATTTTGGTCATCTTACTTAATGTAAATAGGATTCTATTTACATTATGATACTGCTGAAATTTCAGCTAACATTTCAAGGTTCCTAGAATTGGATTCCTACCTTGGCAGAATTAGTTGGTTCCAAACTAGAAGGGTATGTAAACTGTGGCTCCCAAGTCCTATTTTGCAAACACTCTAAAATATAGTGATCCACATTATTTTTTCTAATCAAAATAATGAGATAATAATGAAAATCTGTGCCATTGAAAGCTGTGACTTCTCCTTTGCCTAGTGTGAGCACTGCACACTTAATATTTCTAGAGGGTAGAAATGTTGGTTTGCCTTCAAACCATCTCCATCCTACAGCAAATACAATTTCCATCCTGGTCTCCCTGCATTGCTTTGAAACTTTTGGATGCCAGATTGGATGGCAACCAGTTAATCTGCTTTTGCTTCTATAGTGTGCACCATGGCCGCAACATCCCTAACTTCTGATCACCACCCTCCACATTCATTTTATCTTGAACTGCTGAATTGAATAGCTCATTCAGAAGGAACAATCCTAAGCATTAATTCAGCATTATCTACCTCAACAGGTTGTGTTCATATAATGTTGCAGATCTTTAACTAATTTAGTTACACATATTGCATAAATATACTCTCATTTATACTGAAGGTTTCAGTTTATCAAAAGGACTCTGCTTTTTAAAAAAAACAACACCTTTTTTCAAAAATGTAATACTATTGACAAAATTAGAGCTTCAAAGTACACGTGCACACATACAACAAGTAGCTTTGAAATAAAACTTCCCTCCTTGCATTTCCTCAGACTTACAGTTGTCAATAGCCCCCCATGAACTCTTTCAGATAAAAAAGTAAAGCAGATAGCAAAAGAAAATAAAAATAATTATTAAAAATATCCTGCCAATTTAAACCATGGACATTTTACATATGCAGCACCATTGGAGCAACAGCTGCAACAGAAGCTAGGAGTTTAAACCTGGAAAAATGTAACAAAAAGAACTTTAGATAAAGCTTATTGCTTTATGTATTATTTATGTATTTAGCATACTTATGTGGCTGTTCATTTTGCGATAACAATTCTAGGCAGCGAACACAAGAATAAAACTTAAAATAATCATAGAAAAATGCACTGATTGCAAACAGTGCCTAATAGCACATAAGGACAGTGCAAATCATCAATAAGATACATGTTAGTTATGCAAATATGTGCATTGTGATGTTTCACCTTACTAACAAAGCCTTATGCTTTTACAGAAAGCTTACAAGTTCTGTAAGACCCATCTGCAGAAAGGAAAATGATGGACAATTGTTCTCTTGGCATGGAAGGTAACAAGGAGGAAATAGACTAATTGGAAACCAATATTTACTGTGGCCTAGTAGACGATTGGCCATTAATGAGGCCAAAGGAGAGGAATGGGCTGAAATCTGGAGATTATTTATTCCCCAAATCCCAAATACTCATTTAAGTTTTTATGTAGTGGGTTACTTCGATAGCCAAGGAGTGACACAGCGTCATAGCACAGCTTTATTGCAACAGGAACAGAACTGACAGAGCGACAGGTAATGTCCGGTACTTATACACTTAAGCCCCCAGGTGTTCACCCATTTTTTTAAAATATATTTTATTGATTTTTTTAACAAAGCATAAATCACTCAAAAATTGGTAAACAGTGTGTTGTCTGGGTTACATTTGTAGAACAATCTTTAACAATTAATTTCTATAATCTATATTCCATATTTAATTTTAGTTGATTTCCTCTTTCCCCAAAATATCCTTTTTTGCAAATATTGGGTTAATACAATTCTTATTGTTTTGATAAATAACAATTGAGTATATAGTTTTTCCAATATTCCTAAAGAATAATAATCATATTAGTATAATATTTCTTTTCTTATTAGTCATTTTGGTTGCCTTATCATAAATCCTGTTACAATACTTATTTTAGTTTATTTCTCCCACCAAATTCTAAATATTCTTACTAGTGAAAATTTTCTCAACGATTAATTACATTTACATTCTATTTTTCCATATAAGCCATCTCACACTTTCATATTTCTTAAGAAATAAATAAAAGAATGAATAGAGAGGGGGAAAAAAGAGAAATGAAAAAAGAAGAAAAAAAGCAAGAGCAACAAAACGTAAGAAATAACATACTACTTAAAATATATATCCCTCCTAGGTTAACATATATTTATTTCCTCAATTTCTTATTCTTTTTAACCATTGCTAAGAATATATTTAATCTTTAAACATTCCATTCAATAGATCTAGTCATCTAGTCCCATAACTCTGATTCAAAACATTTTTTATACTTTTCTTAAGTTCAGTCACATTTAAGTACCTAAAACATTTGCTTTATTTAAGTCATTTCAGCTTTTTTTTTTTACAGAGAAGAAAGGAGCATACTATATTATTTGGAGAATTCATCCCTCTTAAAGTGGTATATTCCAAAGTTTTTCTATTTCTTTAACCATATTTGAACAAATGCTACTTTTTTAATTATTCTCTCTGATAGGTACCATCATCTGTTTTCTTAGTTTCCATTTTAATTTTTTTCTTTGCCCAGTATCTTTCTTAATCAATGTTTGCTGAATCAAAAGATTTTCCTGTTTAATCATAGGTATTACTGTAGATAAAGAACGTAAATCAGTATCTTTGTTATGGGCATTTGCCCACTCCTTTTTATTAGGAATCTTTTTCCTTCCTTTTCTCTCCACTTCTATTGTCACTTTTTGTCTCTCCAATTCTGGTGTTTTTCCTCATATCTCTGTAGAATGTTTTTCCCAGTCCTTTTTCTTATCCTCAAATTTGCTTTGAAATGTTGAAATGTAAGTTATCTTTTCTTCCACTTGAATTAAATAATATTCTTTTGCTTTGTAAAATTCCATCTTTAAGTCTCTATCCTCGGATTTATGTTCAGTCATCTGCTATATTTTCCTGAGAGTTTTCTTGGAGTAGAATTAAATTGGAGATAAATTGATTTATACTTTCAAAGTTGTTCTGTATTTCTTTGTAGTTTGAGATCATTGTCCTTTGAATTGGTTGCAGCTTATCATATATTTCCTCTTGTGAAGTATTGTTTCTTAATAAGTATTTTCTATAAATCTCTGATTTTCCATAGTGACCAAAAGTCCAGAATTTTTTTCCTCCCCCCCCCTTTGGAAATGGCTTTGAAGTCAGAATTAAATAGATTGTATAGTCTAGAGGGTTCATAAAAAAGGTATTTTTTTCTTTGTTTCTGTTCCCTCAGATTTGTAAGTCTCACTTTATCTAAACAGCTGTGTTTATTGAGAACTTTGAAGGTCAGAGGCAGAAATTTGTCCCCAAATAATCTTCGTCCACCAGTAGGTGTCAGCATTGGTTCATTTTTCAGATCTTTCTAATCTTTTCCCTCCCTAAAGGGAAGCTGCTTCCAATAGCTAAAAGGTGGGGGGGGAAACCCTCCTTCTTTCTCTTGGAGGTCTTTTGTTTTTGGGAGTTCTCTTCTTCAGGAAAGTAGGTAGGATAGAGAAAATCAGTATTGTTATCCAGGTTCAAATGTGCTGTTTACAATCAGCTTAAAGTAGAGCTTTTAACTTCTGTTGTTTGCAGCTTGGGCTAAACAATGGAGTTAGCTAGTCTTTCTTCTGTTGGTTTCTGGAAGGTTTCTCCTGGACTGATCGGGGAGACTGCCATCTCTTCTAGGTCCCTGGGACTACTTTCCTTCATTGCCACCTCTCCGGGGCAGCTCCTGGCCCATTTAGGGTCCCCAAACAGAAAGAAACTCAGATAAAGGGCTCGGTATTCCGAATCCCTCGACTGCTTCACTGCTCACAGGAAACCGGAAGTCAGGTGTTCACCCAATTACCTGCCTGGAATCTCCCACCCAAATACAAATGTTCCTGCTGAAACAGTTGGGACTAACTGTCAGGGTCGCCTGAGGGCTAGCCTCGGCTTGGCAGGAAATATCCACTTAGCTTCTCCACAATAGGTGGGGGTCAATGGCTTAGCATATTTACAATACAGTACATAACATAAGTCATGCATTTTTTCAGTTGAAATAACCTCAAGATACAGCCTAAAGCACAACAAAATAGTTCTTCATGATCACAACATCCTGCTTTGGAAAATTAGCTTATCAGGAAAGGGAGTTTTATAATGTGTGTTTTCAGTAAGATCAAATTTCTATATGCAGCAAGCTTTTTTAAGCCCAAAATTGTTTGTATTTTTTAAAATAAAAGTTATGTTCTTCAATAGATTGATAGAATAAAAACAAAATTTGTAAATAAAAGATGCATTGTAAAATAATTTTTTCAACTAGTACACTTTTAAAAATGGTTTTATGTGCATTTCCCAACCCAATGTCTGCATGTATTTTTCATATTTATAAATCAGGATATTCCCATATGATTCAGCAGATGATCAAAAGTGGGAATCTTTTTGCAACTATACATTTTAGGACTATAATGATGAAGTGATTTCTTTACTGAAATGGGTAGAATCAAATTTTCATATAGCTCTGTTTTTACTATGATGAGTAAAGCTATCATCAAACTGTTAGCAACTTATTCTTTTTCTTGAAAAAAAAAGTGTCACCAATTTATCATGGTTGAACTCTGTAACCTATAAAGAAAAAGCAGACCAGAGAAATCCCGTGGTCTGACTCAGTGTTTCTCAAACTTGGCAATTTTAAAATCTGTTGACTTCAGTTTCCAGAATTCCCCAGCTAGCTATGGTGGCTAGTGAATTCTGTGAGCTCAAGTCCACAAATCTTAAAATGCTAGTCTAGCTCATGACAGGATGAATGCCCATCAAAATGCATTTGTTCTGCATTTTTGTACATTCATGTCTAAGCTATTAACCAGCTAACAAACTATTAAGAGCTTTTATAAATCATGAATTTGCTTTAGTCAGAGCTACTTTATTTTAATCACTTTGCCAATGTGTTGCTTGATATAACCTAATATTGTTAGGATCAGCAGTTAACTAACACCTACTTTGACGCTTACCAGAAGTTAAAGAGGCTGACCACAAATCCTTCAGTTATAAGAGGTGTTCACATATCTGCCTGATTTTGGATTTGTAACTGTTCTGAATAATTTTGCAAGGGACCCCCATTACTGGAACAAGGGGAAGTAATGTGGAAATCTGTTCAACCTGTTGTGAAGAATATCTGGGCAAAAGTCCAAAAGTAAAACATTAATCTTTAGCATATTAAAACCACAGCTAGAGCCACTAATAAAGCGCAGGCCACTGCTTATTCTGGGTGTGAATCTAAACGGCACTTGTCTTTAGTACATCAGGAAAAATGATGAAATATCAGGAAATTCTGATGTGAATTTATAGTATAAAGGCAGTTTGTTGAATATTAGCAGGCACACTTGATTTTAACATGAATCTCAAGCATCCATCTTTATTTTTGCACAGAAGTAAAATACTGAACTCCAGTTTTCTCTCTCAGCCTAATGATTGGCTCATATTGTGCCAGATAAAACAAACCAGTGTTGGGGTAGGCCAATAGCTGTGTAATTTTAATTTTGTCTCTTATTCATGACACTGCCTTGAATCCAATGGGTGAGCTGTCAACATCAAGCTCGAGAATCCAAATAAAACTCCAGGTTCATTTTGTTTCCAAAAATCTTATTGTTTATTGAATACACTGCTTAGTTATATTGAAGCAAAATTAATTCTGAGTTTCCGACACCAATTCATAGACTTAAACAATAATTTTCCCAGCCAAACCCCCAACATAATCCATATCAACAAGTATGCTTTGTTATGGAAATGGTCTGCTTCAAATCCACACCTGTTCTGGTGTCCTTGACAAAGCTTCAAGCTCTCATGCTCTTCAGATGAATTGAAGAAGTTTTGTTTCTCCATCTACTCACTTGAAATCTAAAGGCAAGTTGAAACACAGAGGATGTAGCTGCCAAAGTTTCATCCTTGATATGAGTATCACGTAGGCAAATCTTAGTCAATTACTATTGGATTGCATTACTTCAAACATACACATAAACATTGTCCAAAATGCCCTGATCTACAATAAACTAAGGTTTGTTTGATGTTGATCAGATGTCCTGACTTTGACAATGTCACACATTAGATCTTGGTTGAATTGTATGATGCCTTTCTTGAAGCTACCAAGGTTGTGCATGTTGGATTAAGACAGTGGCACAATCTTGTGGATTGGCTAGGAAAGTTCATTTACTTCATAACTCTGGTTTAACACAGACACGCGTCAGAGGTCATAGGTTAGGAGGGGGAAAAACTGGAATCACTGACAAACAGATCAGTGTAGCTGTACTTTAATCTGTTTGCTCTGTGGCATTTACTCCCTGCTTTCTTGCCTGAAGGGCAAACACTGTCATAATGAGCACACATGGACAAATGATTTTTTCCAGGCTGTGATTAATTTTCACAAGCTGACTTTAATCACTGGTTAATTAATAGGAGATTTGCTGACTTACCCCCAAACTATAGTCCTTATAAGCAGTGTTATATTGATTTGTTTTTCTTGTGAATTTAGTGTGCTTGCAGTTTAATTTAGGAAGTAGCCCTGCTGAGATTCCACAGCAAACAAAATTTGGCAGAGCAGAGACTATGTTTTCACCACTTGATTTAGTTTGTTTACTTTTTTTTTATTTTGGGTAGATATCAAGCCAAAAATAAGAGTTGTCCTAGTTTTCCTTATCTGATGTTTGCGTTTACAATGTTGAAATAGATCAACCTTTTTATTAGCTTCCCCAGTATACTTTGGATATATTGGTGTGCCACTTTGACATAGTGGTTAAAGCACAAGCCTAGAAACCAGGAGACTTTGAGTTATAGTCCTGCCTTAGGCATGAAGTCCACTGGGTGACCTGGATCACCCCTTCTCTTTCAGTCCTAGGAAGAAGGCAATGGCAAAACACTTCCAAACTCTTGCCAAGAAAAGAGTAGGGGCTTGTCTAGGCAGTTGCTAGGAGCCAACACTGACTCAAAGGCTCACGTACATACATGTTGGATTAATTTCCTTAGTTCCTGTAGGCAATTGTAATCCCATAGCATTTTGGAAGTTGTATCTAATCACACTTTGAGAAAACCAGTTTGTGGAAAAGTTATTCTAGTCCAGGCATGTCAAACTGCTGGCCAGCGGGCTGGATGCGTTATGCCGAAACTGCGCCCACCCCATTGCCGGCAATGGGGAAAAAGTCCCGATACGTTGTGCGATGTCACAAGACATCACAAGTTTGACATGCCTGTTCTAGTCCCTTTACTCAACAAACCGAAGTCTATACCAAATGGCATAATAAAAATGGTTAATATCTGACAGTAGAGAAAACTTGACAATTAAAATGCCATTGATTTAAATGTGCAAATGTGCATTCATTAAGGATTCTCATTTATGCTTTCTAAGGTATTTACAAAAACATAATTCTGTTTAGGTAGTATTGAAATAGATGAAGTTAACATATGAGTTATGGACTAAATTGTGCTGAGGTCAATCCTGTAGGTATAATGTATAAATAACCGTGGAGATATTCACATATTCAAGAGAGCACTTTGAAAACAACAACAACTGTGATTATTGTCCTATGCAGATTTGTTGAGAGTAAGTCTAGGATTACCAAATAATCAGTGATACTATGAACTCTAAGTATAAACTGTACTTCACACATTATCCAGAAGAAAATCTGAGAGTTCTTTTTTAGAATTTTTTATTCCACCTTTATTATTTTTTAAAGTAAGGCAGTGAACATCCTTAATACTCCTTCCTCCTCCTATTTTTCCCACAACAACCCTGCTTCTCTATAGGGCAGCGGTGTCAAACTGCCGGCCTGCAGCCCAGATGTGTCATGCCAAAATTGCGTCCATCCCATTGCCGGCAATGGGGAAAAAATACGATATATCGTGACATGTCACGTGACATGGCAAGTTTGACACCCGTGCTATAGGGTATGCGTGTTTTCAAAGTGATATTTATTACTTCTATGCTATATATAGATTTAGAACATAGAATGTAAGCAGTAATTTGAAACTGCTTATGTGAAATGACAAAAGAAAATTTCAAAATATATGTAACTCAGGGGTTCCCAACCCCCGGACCATGGCCTATTTGAACTGGACTTGAGTGAGTGGCAAGCTGGCGCATGTGCACAGCTCAGCCATGAAAGTTGAGCCGTGCAAATGTATGCAGCCAGCAGTTCACATGGCCCAGTTCCCCTTTCCCCCTAATGCACTGCCAAATTTCAATAGTTGGGGACCGCTGCTGTAGCGCTCTCTAACATGCTTCAAGCTATAAAAAATGTTTGTCCATTTTCCTGTCTACCAAAAAGCAAATAGCAACAGATATCTCATTAGAAACAGTGGTCTTTCCTTTCTAGGGATTATTTAGTTTTTGGGAAGACTGGAATCCACTCTTTGCTTGCAATTTGACATAAGATGCATGAAAAAGAAAATTAAAAAGTGGGTCCCAGAATTTATATCTGAGCCAATAAAGGTTAACGTTTAATGCCATGGTCAATAATAGTCTTGGTATCAACCTGACCCAGCAACCTGCTGTCACAGTGAGTTTCATATGTCTTCAGGAAGATTGCAGAAGGATTAATCTTCCATGATTTCTGCTCAGAAACTGATTTTTTTTATATGACTGACAGTGTAAAAATATAAAATCCAATATTCATCATCCATGAATGTGTATAATATAGCAATAATTATATAGCAATCTCATTTTACTCTAAACCAACCAAGTAAATAAAATCTAACAAAACCAAATACAAATTTATCTATATTGCAAACAGTGATGTCTTCTCTTTTCTGAATATAACACCAACCATTTTAAAGGGGCAGCCCCTGATTTTATAACCCTTTCTATAACCTATTCCCCTTAAAGAAGAGGGGATCGACTATTTTTCAAAGTTCCAGAAGGCAGGACTAAACAAGGGGAGAAGCAACCTAAAACTAAGGAGAAAGATCCTAACAGTAAGAACAATTAACCAGTGGAACAGCTTGTCTTCAGAAGTTATGGGTTCCACATTACTGGTGGCTTTTAAGAAAAGACTGAATAACAAATTGTCTGAAATAGTATAGGATGTCCTGCTTGAGTAGGGAATTGGACTAGAAGACTTCCAAGGTCCCTTCAAAATCTGTTATTTGGTTATTCAATTGGCCCTTGTTGTTTTGGTCACCACAATGTAAAAAAGATGTTGAGACTCTAGAAAGAGTACAGAGAAGAGCAACAAAGATGATTAGGGGACTGGAGGCTAAAACATACAAAGAACAGTTGCTGGAATTAGGTATGTCTAGTTTAATGAAGAGAAGGATGAGGGATGACATGAAAGCAGTGTTCCAATATCTCAGGGGCTGCCACAAAGAAGAAGAGTCAGGCTATTCTCCAAAGCACCTGAAGGCAGGACAAGAAGCAATGGATGGAAACTAGTCAAGAAGAGAAGCAACCTATATTATATAAAACTTTCATTTATAAAACATGAAACTCAGTCAACTGAACGCTCAAATTGACTGGCACTAATGGTTGACACAGGTTGCTGCCAGCATCCTAGGTATCAACCAGGTATCTCCTTAAAATGTAAGATGTTCCGAGTAGTGCAGTTTTTTCTAGCTTTGGTGGAGTTATTGCAGGAAGCTGCAATTTCTTGATGTATTTTGCAAAGTTTTTGGACATAGTTCCCAGTGCCCCAATGACAATGGGTATCACTGTTACACATTTCATCCATAATTGCGCAGTTTCGATGGCCAGGTCACGGTATTTCATAATTTTTTCCCAGTTCTTTTTCTTCAACTCTGGCATCTCCTGGTACAACAATATCAATCAACTTTGGTTCTCTATGACTGCGATATCTGGCGTGTTGTGTTCCAAATGGCGATCTGTCTGTATTCGGAAGTCACACAAGATCTTCACCCTCTCATTCTCAACAACTTTTTCCATCCTATGTTCCCACAACTTTTCGGACACAGGCAATTATTATTATTATTATTATTATTATTATTATTATTATTATTATTATTATTATTATTATTATTATTATTATTATTATTATTATTATTATTATTATTATTATTATTATTATTATTATTTCTATATGATGAACTGTTTTATGAACAGTTGAAACTACTTATATTTGTTGGGTAACTTTAATGATGTATAGTGTCTTCTCCTAATTATATTTCTGAGACTGAAACAAATTATACAGCATACTCCATGTCAAGGCAAACTAGCCTCACAGCGGCATCATTGATTTATACAAATGTATCAATTTCTTATCTTTTTAAGAGACCACCAGTTGGTTTACCATAAATGTCTCCCTTTGATATTTTCTTCCTCCATCTGTGGTCAGTACATTATTTTCAAAATGCCAGTTCATTAGTATTGTAATTTTTCACAACCATCTTTCTAAAGGGCCTGGAGTGTCAGCTTCTGGTTAAGTATCTGTCAAATAGAGTTGTCTTGGTTGTATATTTACACACTGAAATCCAGCTGGTTTGGAATGGATTCAACTCTTCATCAATGCTATCCTGAAGTGCTGGCAAAGAAGAAAAATGTCCATGTGGAATTATAATACCTGTTCTCATCTACGGTTTGTGTCTTTTTTTTAACCAATAGTAACAGTGGGATGTTGGAAAAGCAATTTAACACATATCCTTGAATTGTTTAGCAGGAGCATAACGCTGCCATTCGTGCCATGTATAATTCCATTATATAATAAAATGTCAATTAAAATTCCATTAAAATAATGTTATCCTGTTGTCTTTGCACTGATGTGAACTTGGAACCGCATCTGCCTAATATGATCAGCTGATAATTCTATAGAACTGGAGTCATTAAGGTTAATGTGCAACATGTTTTTTGCATTTACTCCATGCATTAGTTAACTACAACATATGTTGGAAATGAAACCTGATTATAATAATGATAATGATAGGAACACAAAGGAGTATAAAAGATTTGAAATTGGGTAAACTGGCTTTAAGATGACAAGCTGACTTTTTATGGAATCCTATGCTTTCGAAAAGAAGGGACGTGGTGGCTCAGTGGGTTAGGACGCTGAGCTTGTCAATCAGAAGGTCGGCAGTTTGGTGGGTCGAATCCCGAGTGCTGCATAACAGAGTGAGCGCCTGTTACTCGTCCCAGCTTCTACCAACCTAGCAGTTTGAAAGCACGTAAAAATGCAAGTAGAAAAATAGGGACCACTACGGTGGGAAGGTAACAGCGTTCCGTGCGCCTTTGGCGTCTATTCATGCCGGCCACATGACCACGGAGACGTCCTTGGACAAGCGCTGGCTTTTTGGCTTTGAAACGGAGATGAGCACCGGCCCCTAGAGTTGGAAACAACTAGCACGCATGTGCAGGGGAACCTTTACCTTTACCTTTATGCTTTGAAAAAACTGGTAGATATTATATACTTTCAAATATAATATCTTATGACTGTGATACAAAATTTTAGCTAGCCTGAATGTTACATCTGACTTTGAGGGGCCACACTTCCTAAATAGATAAATATTGGAGGGCTAGGCTGAAACTAACTACATTAAAATTGAATTCATGTTCATTTAGATCATTTAAAAACAGTTCATGAGATACATCCTGAGTATGTCAGTATGTTGCGTGTACCTCTCTGTTAGTGGCTAGGTTAGTTTGCAAGGAAGTCTCCACAGGTCAACTTATGATCATTCATTTCATGACCATTCAAACAAGACAGCCTTGAGAAAAGTGATTTATGACTGGTCTCCCCAAGATCACATGTTCATTTGGCAACTGACTCACCTTTATGATGGTTATCCCAAAAATGATTTTTCTTGAGGCAACTGGACTTTCTTGTTTTTCTTTGAAGGTGTTTCGCTTCTCATCCAAGAAGCTTCTGTATATAGTATGTTTTAGGTGTGTGTCATGTATGTGTTTCACTTTGAGAGCAGGTAACTAAATTTCATTTTTGATGTGTGCCGTTGTGCCCACAGTAAAATGACAATAAAGATTATCTTATCTTCAGCTCTGACTGGATGGTGTTTTCTTTCTTCAAAGAAAAACAAGAAAGTCCAGTTGCCTTGTGAAAAAGCATCTTTGGGATAACTATGACCTGGATGACTGAGAATTTCCATAGACATTTATGATGGTTGCAAGCACCTGATTGTGATTTTTGATCTTCCCAGCCTTTGACAAATTAAGTCAAAAGGGGGAAACTGAATTTGCTTAAAGACCTTGTATAAAATGGTTGTGAAATCAGGTCCAGTCATATGGTGACTTGCTTAATAACCACATTGCTTTGTGACTGAAATTCTAGTCCAAATTGTGGCCATACATTGAGGACTATCTCTGTGTTAGAGAACTTGGTTTGCATAGATTATCATGGTGTGCTTTTTGTTTAAACTGGGCTTTGGTTGCACCTGCACAATATTGCCCCAAATGCGCTCTTACTGTTATTAGGGAATGCTGGATGTGTCATGCCTATATCTAGCATAGACAATATTGAAAGTATAATTGAATGACAGTGACTCTTTAACCCTGTATGCTCTATCATCATAATGGGGCAACAGGATATAGATAGTTTGCTCACTGCAGGGTGCATATAGCTAGACACTAGGCATCATTTAATTCTGTAATTTATTATCTGTAAATAAATTTCCTTTCTGCTATGGTTAAAGCAAACCTTTATATTTATCATTGCTCAGATCCAATTCCTGCTCTTGGAATGTTCACATATATAAACAGAATGATTGAATATTCAACTTTCCCTCCCTCAGTAAAAAGTATTATTTGGAAACTTTGATTGACCAAAACCATGAAGGATGCCCGAGATCAGTATCTCTGATTTTGTATAGTGATGACTGGTGACATTAAGAAGATTGGGACTTAGAACAGTAGAAGAGTAATGGTAATGGTAAAAACAACAACAACAACAACAACAACAACAAGCATAAGTTAACAAATAAAAAACCAGGATTGTTATAAGTAAATGAAACTAGAAGGAAGAGATACAATGCTATGCACATGGATGAAAATGGTTGAATTTTGAGAACTGAAATTGATGAATGCATGCAGAGAAGTGAAGGTATAGGTTTATTCAAACATAAAAGTCTAACATCTATGTCAAAAAAAATATTAATCTATTCTACATTGTTATGAGTATTTAACAAAGTAGGAATCTGTAGTCTGACGATAATTGAATGTTATTCTCAGTGAAAAGTAACAATGGAAGAACCAGATTTTTTTTGGAAGGGGTGAGGGTGAGAATCCAAACCATACTTCACTTTTCTTCTGGGAAAAAAAAGAAAGAAAAAGAAAACTTCAAACTAAATAGTTCAAGTTAATCTTTAGAAACAAAGATGTAACTGAATACAAAAGAGTAGTGAACATGTCCGGCTGCCTTCAACATCCACAACACCCACAACATAACATAATATCCTATAGAAAAGCCTCAATTATAACATAGACCAGGGGTGTCCAACCTTGGCCACTTTAAGACTTGTGGACATCAACTCCCAGAATTCCCCAGCCAGCATGTTGGAGTTGAAGTCCACAAGTCTTAAAGTGGCCAAGGTTGGACACCCCTGACATAGATGATGCTATACAAATATAATTCTTTGGGCTCTTAGAAGCAGCATATGAAACTATAGGACATGTCACAGAGACCAAGAAAACATAAGAATTCATATCATAGACCAAGAAACACAGAAGAGAAGCAACCTAAAGCAGGGGATGAAACAGCTCTCAAAATCCTAAAGAAGGTCCAAATGATTTCCATCACCCCAGCAGACAAACAAAGACCAAATTACAATTACCATGGTCAAAACACTATACATACAAAAACCCAAATAATTACTGAAAAACAAACAAACAAGAACCCTTACATCCCAGTAAACATCAACCTTATACAGATACTAGAGAACATGATCAATAATACCCCAAAAAGGTTGAATTGTGAGCCCATCATATCTCTTTATCCAATTGAATGGTTACTAGGGGCCCTAGCATACAAGCCAAAGAACTTAACCAAACAAAAAAAGCTTGGACATTTCCCAGAGATATATATTCTATCAGCTCCCCTTTACAGTACCTCAAGAAAAGTCAAAGACTTAAAATGGATGAAAATGAAATTATGGTTTCATTCAATGTCACAGTACTCTTTAGATCCATAGATCCAGAATTATCAAAAGAATCCAGGAGCAGTTGTCCACAACACATCCAACCTAGCCAAATACACTAGGATTGAACTACTCAAAATCATGAACTTCATCACCTCTGAAAGTTGATGGCAAATTTCTTCCATCCATATTCTTAAAATTAATCAATCAGTGGGCCAGGGTCACACAACTCAGACTCGGAAAGAGGGAGTTCATGAGTTCAAGTTCTGCCTTAGCCTTGAAAGCCAGCTGGGTGACCTTGGGCTAGTTACTCTCTCTCGGCCAACCCACCTCATAGAGTTGTTATTGTGGGGAAAATAGGAGGAAGAAGGTGTATTGGATATGTTTGCCACCCTAGGTTAATTGTAAAAATAATAAAAAAGAAAAGAAAAAGAAAAAGAAAAGAAGGGGAAAAAAGAAGAGGGGGCTTAAGCTATTCTCCAAAGCACCTGAAGGCAAGACAAGAAAGTATGGATGGAAACCAATCAAGGAGAGAAGCAACCTCGAACTAAGGAGAAATTTCCTGACAGTTAAAACAACTAACCAGTGGAATGACTGGCCTCCAGAAATTGAGGTTTTTAAAAAGAGATTGGACAGCTGTTTGTCTGAAATGATATAGGGTTTGCTAATTGAGTAGGGAGTTGGACTAGAAGACCTCCAAGGTCTGTTATTAATGGTTACCCAGCTATATAGCATAGACTTTGATATATATCATCAACCCAAAGGTTGCATGCAGTCTTTGAATCTCATTTGTGATCCTTAGATTCTACAGGATAACACTTCAGAAATATGCTGGTAAATTGCTTAAATTTAATAGGTCAATTTTTAAAAATGATTTTGGAAGGAAAAGAAAACTACCGTAAAATAGTTCAGCTTCTGAACAGGCTTAGTGCACTAACAAACTTGCAAACTAGAAACCACTCAGTCAAGCTGTGGCCAAATGCATAACAGCATGGTGTTATTGTGACATTTCCTGCAGACTCTGGATGCCAGAAATAATATTTTTTTTAAAAAAAGTATAGCCTCTGGTCATCTAAAAGTTGCCTGCCCCTGACATAAATAAATTTCAAAGAGGAAATGCAGCTCGTTAATAGAATACTATTCACCTTCAGAACAACTGCTGCCTGATGTAGTCATACTTTTATATGTGTCTCTTTGCCTTTAAATAAACAGAACATCAACTTTAAAGAGAAACAAGAGAAACAGTTTGGTGCAAGGGTTAAGGTATTGTACCAAGCTAGAAATTGGGAGTTTGTGTGAGTTCTGGTCCCACCATAGGGACAAAGGCAGTTGGGTAACCTTGAACCAGTCACTCTCCTGGGAAGCAGAAGGCAAGGGCAAACCAGTTCTAAAATCTTGTCAAGAAATTGTCTGCTAGGACATTTAGCTTTCTCTTGCAGTTACTACTGCTGAGCCAGGTATCATCTACTCTGTGCCTGTGCATTTGGTTTTTCTTACCTAAGTGCAGTCCATTGTAGCTAACCATCTGGTTCCTTCCTGTATCTTTTGGGTAACAAGGATATCAGCTAGACATGTCAAGAACCTGTCTGATCTCCCACTTGCTGCACAGTTTATCTTACAGCTGATGTCTGTTCACATGTTAGATTTTTGCTTTGCAGTTCACCCTTTCGGGACCGGTGTAGAAGCTTTATCTTCATAGTGTCAAGGATAGCTGCCTTCATTTTAAGAGGGCAAAAGGGAAATCTATCCAATTTATTAATTTATTAACTTCTAGAGGGCATTCTGTTTATGCCAAAGCATTATAGAGATCACATGGGACCATTAGACTAAGCAAACCATTTGATAGAAAATCAATGGAATTAACTCCACATTTGTTACAAAGTCAATGAGTGACTTAGATCTCTGTTGGGTTAGAGTTGTTTATATTGTTGAAAAAAATATGAGCCTATGTTTGATCAGCCTTCTATGCTACCAACTGGACAATGTCAGCAGCAGCAGCATGATGACAGATGTATTGTCCTATCTGAGTCATCTGAAAATTCTATAGACTTAAAGATCAAAAGCATATGCACTGGGGTTGTTTGAGAGTCAGGCACAATGCCAGATGTTTTTATGACAATTTCCAGAGAGTGTCACAATCTTGTGAAAATGTCTTTTGGCAGCCTTTTCATCACATAGGTATTCCTCCCTCCTTCTTTGAGACTGTCATCTTCTTTAAGATATCCTTTTTGAAAGCTTCACTCAATACATTCATGGTGCTCTATAAGTAATACCACAGAGGTACTGATAGAATGCCATCCCATGTGGAATTCTATTACATTTCACCATCTGCCCTTTCTATGTTTTCTTAAAAAGGGAACACTTGAGTACTTTCAACTTCTTTGCATGTGTGCCTCTTCCTTTTCTCCTGTTTCATAATTAAACAGATGCTCAATCATTTGATTTAAGATGTCATTGAGTTTTCTCTCCATTAATAATTCATGACTGCTTTACTAAAATGTTTAGCAAGGAAATAAGTTCCTTTTTTTGCTTTGATGCCAAGAAGATAATATAACCATAACAGCACTTATAATGAATTATAATTGTGAAGAAAAAAATAAGTACTATTACTATTAATGTATTTACATTATTGCTCAATCCTGTTGACTCTGAACAGTGAACAATAAAACTGAACATCTAGAAATATACACCACATTAAAATAGCTCAATATAAATCAATATGCTTGATAGGAAAAATACATTTCCTAACAGTGAGAACAATCAACCAGTTTGCCTTCAGAAATTGTGCATGCTCCATTGCTAGGGGCTTTCAAGAAGAGCAACCATTTGTCTCAAATGGTATAGACTTTCCTGTTCAAGCAGGAGGTTGGATCAGATGACCTCAAAGGTCCCTTCCAACTCTGTTATTCTATATTATTCTATGTTCTAATAAAAAGCCCAGTGAATATCACATATAGAATTCCTAGTTTTCTTAACACTTGTCATAAAAATAGGGGCAAGTAAGTGAGGGAATGAATGACTATGCATATTTGTGTATACGTGTGTGGGAAATGTGTAAAAATATCTCAGAGTTGTAGTCAAAATTAAAATATGAACACAAGTAAAGACAATGAATTAAGAAATTCTAATATAAAACTTAACCATTAAATGACATGAAAAAGATATATTCTTATAACATATTTCCCCATGACAGGAGGAAAGGTTAGCCTTCAGTAAACGTATAAAGGCTTTAATCTTGACAACTCTGGAAAAGAGGTATGGGAATACAATTCCTGAGCTTAAGTGTGATTACAGAGAATACTCAGTCAGGAACATTTGCTTGTGGAGAAATCAAAACAATCAAAATAGTGACTATGACAAAATAGTGACCATGATTGAAATCCCATTCCTTTTTTATATTTCTCATACATGAAACTCATGTACAAGAGGGGATGGAGTTTCACTTGCATAGTCATGGCTGCCACCTTGACTTTTTTTACCGCCCCCTGCAGACTCAATTGTCTGAAAATCTGAAATTTTTTTGTACAAACAGGAAGACATCACTTCATGAAATAGTAGTGATCATCCAATTCTATAATTTGCCTGGGCTCCTCACCCCATATTGTTGTCGTCCTTTTGTTATGCCATGAGCAAAACCTTTTACTTAGCTTGGTAGCTAACAGGTAGCCTCTACTGTTGCTTCAAGGTTGGCATAATGTTTATAAGACTTTATGGGGGAAATATATATTTAACAGTTGACATTAGGAGAGCAGAAGCCACAGGAACAGCAGAACAGTATCAAAAGATTCAAATAAAAACAGCAAGACACTAACCCTAACCCTAACCCTGAAATATAGAAATGGGCATCCTGTAAAAAACTAGCCTTATTCAAGGCTATTCTTTGCGTTTTTAAGGCTATGCTTGCATTAAAGAGAAGGGGGAAAAATATTCCTACAGTGCACCAGGAAATTTCAGGTTGGATACAATCAACTGCTAATAAGGTATATATAGAATTATAGAATAGAATAGAGCTGGAAGGAACCTTGGAGGTCTTCTAGTCCAGCCCCCTGCTCAAGCAAGAGAACCTATACCATCTCAGACAGGTGAATGTCTAGTCTCTTCTTAAAAATCTCCAGTGATGGAGCACCCATGATTTATGGGGGTAAGACGTTCCACTGGTTGATTGTCCTCACTTCAGGAAGTTTCTCCTTAATTCAAGGTTGCTTCTCTCTTTGATCAATTTCCAACCATTGTTTCTCGTCTTGCCTTCTGGTGCTTTGGTGAACAATCTGGCCCCCTCTGCCTTGCAGCAGACCATCAGATACTGGTACACTGCTATCATGTCTCCCCTATTTCTTCTTTTCTTTAAACTAGCCAAACCCACCCAAGTCCCATAGACATTATTTGTATGTTTTTGTCTCCAGGCCTTTGATTATCTTAGTTGCTCTTCTCTGAATTTTTTTCCAAATTCTCAACATCTTTTTGGGATATGGTGACCAAAATTGGCTGCAGTATTCCAGGTGAGGTCTTACTAGGTTTTATAAAGCAGTACTAATACTTCACATGATCTTGATTCTATGCCTCTGTTTATACAACCAAGGATTGTATTAGTTTTTTTTTTTTTTTGGTTGCTGCTGCACACTGCTAGATCATAGTCAAGTGATTGTCCACTAGGACTCCAAGGTCCCTCTCACAGTTACTGTTTTTAAGCCAGGTCTTGCCCAGTCTGTATTTGTGCCTTTGGTTTTTCCTGCCTAAATAAATATAAGGCTTTGCTTTTCTCTACATTGAAATTCATTTTGTTGGCTAGGGCCCATTGTTCAAGTTTTTCAAGATCTTTTTGGATCCTGAGTTTGTCTTCTGGGGTGTTGGCTACTCCTGAAAATTTGATGAGTTCCCCTTCAATTCCCTCATCTAAGTCATTTATGAAGATATTGAAGAATACTGGGCCTAAGTACCCCAATGCTTATTTCTCTACATGTGGATGTAATGCTTTTCTTCTGTTCAATTGTCAATTATTCTTGGAGACTGTCTGTACAAGTTCCTGTTTGACATTGCCTCCTTCCTAGGGCTGAGAGAAAGTGACTGGCCCATTGGCCCAAAGTCTCCCAGTTGACTTTGTGTCCAAGATGGTACTAATACTCATGGTCTCCTGCTTTCAAGCCTGATGCCTTAACTATTACACCAAGCTGGCTCTCAATTAGTTACATATTAGAACATAATCAAGGAATTAATTTGTTATACTGTATGTGTGCTTAAAGGACAGAATTGATTTCCTCTTCCTCCTCCTTAATCTTTAAAAAAATCATTTCCCTACCTACTGTACATGAGGTGAATGTTCCTTCACCTCAAAAATGACCACATCACTCTATCACTCTGAAATACTTTTGGGTAGTTGTAGATGAATTACTCTCTTCTCTGTTTTGAAACTGCCTCCCAAATTACTTCCAGGGAGAAGAAAATGTGCCTGGCACATGGAGAGAAATACACAGGGGGCTTCTACTTCTACTGAATATTTCAGGAAAATCAAAATCAAACTGTTTGCAAAAAAGGAGAAAATGAAAACATTGTTCCCAACTCTAACTGCAAAGGGAAAGGTTTCCACCACCATCACACCATGTTCAGGAAAATAAATTACTTGAATCAGCCTGGCAGATATGGTGAGTTCAACTATTATGGAACTGAGACCTCTAGATTGAAAATCAGTGCACAGAAAGCCTAGTTTTAATTATTAGGCATGGGCAGAAGGCCAACATCAGATTAATCAGTACTCTAATCAAAAGAGTACATGATTCCTTTGTTTTATATCAGAGGAACATTCTGAACAGTTCTTTCTGTTAGGCTAAACCACAGCCATGTGATTCCACTGTTCCAACTGAGTCTCCAAACAAACTTGCCACTATATTAGAAATGTGCTTGGAGTTATGTCCCCTCCTCTCCAACTTAACTTTTCTTAACTAGGGCAAAGAGAAATGGCAGTACTCCAAATGATCTGCACATTGCTAACATTTTAATTACCTGCATAATTATGAAAATGAAATGAACAATAATTATCTCTCTAATTATCTAATTAAACTTAATAATTTAAAGATAGGAGCAATGATCCAGGTTTTTCAATGTGTCTGTGACTCCCACGGTTTATCAGGAACAGTCTGTTTTCTCATCCCTTCACATGTAAAGTCACTGCCTCTACTTTTCATTCTTTAGGGATGCATTGTTATAAGATAGAGGTAAAGCTGATGTCTCAGTTTTAATTACCCACTGAAAATGAGTTGTTTATATCTCAAATTCTCTCCATTCATGAAGAAGTTTGGAAATTTTGCACCAATAAAATATAAAGTAAAAATGGATTAAATTCAAGTTTATTATATGGCCAAATTTGAAATCTACACCTATTCTAATAATAGAAAGGATCATGTGCTTATACCTGCAGCCATTTAATTTTTAAAGATGAGCATTGTATCAGAAAAAATGAACAGCAACTCTAATTTGATATTGCAAAGCTAATGGAATAATACACAGATTATGGACTCAAAGCTGCTTGTCTTGAAAATCTACCACAATCTCCCTCTCTTATTTGTTCTTGCTCATTGGTAGGAGAAAGATGAAGTTTGGTAAGTTAAGTTAAAAATTAACTCAACGAAATTCAGTTTTCATCCACTCTTGTTAAAATTTGGGTTTATGTTGTCAGTCAATATAATTTATAATTTATCCAAAGAATTTAGGAATCCTTCCACACATTGATTCTTATCATAACATCAGGTGCTACAGAGAACGAATTCATATTTTCTGCCCCTCTGACCTGTGATATCCTTCATGTATTGGGAGACTGATATCATGTCCCCCTTTAGTCTTATCTTCTTTAGGCCTAGCGTACCAAGCTTCTTTAACTGCTCTTTGTAGGGTTCAGCCCTCTACAAAGTCATTGTGTTTTACTCTTTATTCTTTTTCAGTTCCCTGGCATTCTTTATGCATTATGGCAATCAGAACTGGAGCCAGGTAGGTGTTTAGTATTTCAGTTTACCTTTAAAAAAGCAATCATGTACATTTAGTATTACTTATTACATAAGTTCAATGTTTTGTGAAGAAGTAATACATCAAAATATCAGTGAGATATTCCAGAGAGAGTATGGACAAATCAAAGCATCTCCATTTTAGCTCCATCTCCTAATCAAAACATTAAATACAGGGAACTTGCTGCAGTAATCAAAAGACTCCATCACAGCTTGAATGAATCCCTATAGCAAAAGGTAGCTTTTCATTCTCTTTATATGCTAATTTCAAAATCTAAGGTAAGAATAATTTTTTTAAGCATATGGTTTCTCACCATCTCTACTTCCTAGGATATTTAACTAACACAAATAGGGATGAGCTTTTGAATATGTTTTTAGTTCTATGTGCCCTTGGGATCCAAACCAAGCAGGTGCTTGGATTTTCTGCAAGAGCAAGACATTATTTTACTATGAGGGTATCTCTTGAGTTTTCCTGTTTTCGGATAAACAGCACTAACTAATTCAGCCAAAGGCTGTTAGGCTGAAACTCTCATAATTTTGTTAGCCTTTAGTAATCTTGTTCTTTATGAGTGTTGTATGAAAAACAACACAGTGTAAGCCTTCAAGAAATGTTACCATTTTCTGAAAGTAGAAGGAGGAGATTGGGTGTTTGTGTTGCCACCAATATGAATAAAAATGCCAAAATGCAAAATTCCACTTTGAAAGACAGTTGGAGCCAAAGGTGAAAGAGAAATTATTACTTGTGTAAGAAGACTGTAAAGGGATGGGTGGGGGAGAAAAAGGAAATAAACATTATTTTATGAATACCAAGACATTGATCTGCTGAATGTCAATGCCGCCTCTGACAAGGAACAAGAGAATGCAGACAAAAGAATGCAGTGAATGCAAATTGTAATGAAATCCTTTCTTATGAATAGGGTTACTGATAAGGACCAGATAGAGGGATATTTGAAGTAAAAAATCCAGGCATGCTGGACAGTATGATTAGATAAAGAGAGATACTAAGTGCGTGCACAAGAAAAAAGGAAACAAAGAAAGATAATTTGAATGATAGTATGGCATTTAGGAATGGTGAAAACAATAATAATGTTTTCAATAGCAGTTGAAGCAATTTTGAGCAGAGGTTCTAAAATATCCATCTGACATTGATCTACATATACTCTGCTTTTCTTACATTAATACACTGCATCCTTTGCTTCAGTGGGAGAAAGCCTCTCCATGTATTCCATTTGCCATGGCACAGCCAGGAGGTGGCACTACGGTCTCTCTCTCTCTCTCTCTCTCTCTCTCTCTCTCTCTCTCTCTCTCTCTCTCTCTCTCTCTCTCTCTCTCTCTCTCTCTCTCTCTCTCTCTCTCTCTCCTTTCTCTCTCTCTCTCCTTTCTCTCTCTCTCTCTCTCTGTCTCTCTCTCTCTCTCTCTCTCTCTCCTTTCTCTCTCTGTCTCTCCTTTCTCTCTCTCTCTCTCTCCTTTCTCTCTCTCTCCTTTCTCTCTCTCTCTCTCTCTCTCTCTCCTTTCTCTCTCTCTCTCTCTCTCTCTCCTTTCTCTCCCTCTCTTCCTCCCTCCCTCCCTCCCTCCCTTTCTCTCTCTCTCCTTATCCAACAGTCACAACTTCTCAAATGGTTAGTTGACATAGTCATGCTGGTTGAGAATTCTGGAAAGAGGCACTTCAATACACCCAGAAGATAATTTCCAGAGAAGACTTGATGTTCTGATCAACATCCACATCCATTCTGGAGAAGATTTGTTTTTGTAGTAGGCTGCTTGAGATTTGAAGCTTCTGGCATTGACTTAAGAAAGAATGATTCCTTTGAAAAAGGGAAACAGATTTCAGGTAAATAAACTAAAATCATCTAATGACCTCAGGCTACTTGTCAATAGGATACATTGATTATTTTTTTCATTCCTGTACTCCATACTGGGTTTAAAAGGACACCAAAGACTTGGCATTTACAGGACTAAACTGAAATCCTCAGAGATTAATTTTCTTTTTCAGTTCAAATTTTCCCGATTCATCCCAATTCTCTTCTGCCTCCCCCTCACCAAAGAACCCATTTAACCAGGAGTTGCTTGAAATGTCTTGTAGGTTTTCTGAGAGTAGAAATCTGTGGACCTGTTAATGTGTCTGAACCCAAAAGAAGCCCATTTGTTCAACTTTTTGTTTACAAAAATAGAATCCCCAATACTAATATAGATTTTCCCATGTACCTCTTCCTTTTTGTTTGTTAAAAAATGCAGGGTAATTGATGAAGCAAAAGGAATTAATGAGAAGCCCATGGTTAATTTTGTGCGTGTGTATGATAATTGTTGTAAACACTATGATAAAGCAGCTTTTTCTAAGTAAGCACTAAAATTTCTACTTTTTGTGGCAATAAAAATAATAATATTGTTTTATCCCAGAGGAGCAAAGGCACCAGCATTTATTTACTAACAATAAATACAATACGATTTGAGGAGACAGAAATCATTAAAACTGTATTATTTATTTCTGCTTTGACTGCAAGGCCAACAGTTTCAGCTGAACATCTCAATTGTTCACAGCATGAATGCATGAAGTATAAACAAAGAAAGTTGTAAATTCACAGGTGGATTGATGGAAACATTTTTGCCATCAGCAAAATGAGTTGCATGTGGTAGCTGGACTTTTAATTATGCACCCTTCCTTATTAGTTACATAGCTCAGGGAGAGTCCATACAACAGTGTGTGCTTTGAGAAATGATGCTGGAATTTCTCTTATCTTATTAAAACAGTTAATTTTGTGCATATGTATGAGTAAACAAACTAAGTTATTATGGATGGAAATTGGATGCCTGTGCCCTTGCTAACCTCCACAGTCCTCCCTTTTCTTGATACCAAATTGTAATTTTAAATGTTAGAGAAAGGGAAGATGACTAAATATAGGGAGAGTGATCATAGACCACACCATGCATCTGAGGAACTGAATTTAGGCCTTCTAATAAAATTTGCTAGTCAGAAAAGAGGCACCACATTTCTTTTGAGGTCCCCAAGACATGTTGTCTAGGGATTCCTCAGCTATGCTAGCCTTAGTAAAAAAAAATCTTGTAAAAGTTGTATTAGAAGTAATTGAGTTTAGTGTAGCTTATTCCCAGGTAAATAATTACAGATTACAGTCCTATGATTTTTTTTATTTTGAAATGGAAAAAGAACTAAATTTGGTGATTCAGCCTTTTTCAATGAAGGTGAACAATTACAGTACTCTTTTTCCCTTAAAAGCCTCTTTTGAAGAAAGGATTTTTCTTCTTTAATAAAGAAGAATATTTTCCCACATATTCTGTTCTCCTCCTTTAAAAGACATTGTTAAAAATGCCAAGAACATCCCATTTTTCTTTCCCCATTTTTTTCTTTCACAACAGGTTCATTTTTATATTCTTCTGAGTTAGCTGTGGCATATAACCTGGTCCTGGCCCTCATTTTTGTTTTGTAGGGATATTTTCTTTCCCTTTCCCAACCTTCAGAACCATTGAAAAATTGGCAGGTTAGTGATTTTCTGCATCAGCGATTCTACCTTTGGGGCATGAAAGCAGATTTTTTCTCATCTTGTCATGTGGAGATTTAGAGTAATCCCTGAGCCCTATTTCACAAGATTAGCAGAAGGGGAAAAAAAGAAAAGGAAAAAAAAAGACGAAGAAGACATAGCTGTTGAAGCAACAATTTTTCAGACAAGGTTGAGTGCCTCTGCTAATCAGACTGGTATTTGAGTAGCAAAAATATCTGTATTATTAGAAATGCAAAAGAAAACAAAACCAACCCTCCATAGCCCCCATTGCTGATATGTAGAAAAATATGTCAGCCTTTGTTTCATTTAAAATGCTGAAAAATAAATTACACACTCTCTTTTAAATTGCCCCTTTTGTCATCCAAATTTGGTTGGCTTTTTAACATTCCAGTGAAAGGAATAATTCTGAAAAAAAAATTCCCTACCACACAAACATACTGGCAGGAATAGCCAATACCACAGAAGATAGCTCATCATCTACACAGACTTGAATAGTGGATCCTGTCTAACAAAATGAAATTCAGTTGGTGAGAAAAGTAAGTTTTACTTTAGTCAAGAAAACCCAAATGTAATGTGGCTTAATAGAACTATTTGTGAAAAGGATCTTGACATGCTAGTGGACAATCACTTAAATATGAGCCAGCAGTGTGCTGCAGCCACCAAAAAAGCCAATGCAATCCTAGGCTGCATTGAGAGAGGGATGGAATCAAGATCACATGGAATGTTAGTACCCTTTTATAATGCCCTGGAATACTGCATTGGGTTTTGGTTGCCACAATATAAAAAAGATGTTGAGATTCTGGAAAGAGTGCAGAAAAGAGCAACAATGGGGGGGCTGGAGGCTAAAGTACATGAAGAACAGTTGCAGACATTGGGTATGTCTAATCTAGTAATAAGAAGGAACTAGGGATGACATGAAGAATAAGAAGGAACTAGGGATGACCCTCTGGCAGAAGGAGGGTCTCTGGGCCAGGGCCAAGGCAGTGGGGACCGTTCCCTCACTGTTTCCAGGGTGGCTTCGGGGGCCACATGAAACCACTTCGCGGGCCAGATCTGGCCCCCGGGCCTTGTGTTTGACATGTCTGCTCTACATGCTATCAAAATGTCTGCAGACTTTTCCGTGATGACAATAACACTCTTAAAATTGATGGCCCAAATCAGTATTTACAGATCTTACCCAAGTATAGTAGGATATATGTAGGCTGAGACTGCTACACATCTTCTGTGAATTCCTGTGCAAATAAGGTACACATTTTGTGTAGTATTTAATTTATAGGATCTCTGCAGAATTTAGAATTCACTGTTCCCAGAATGGGGATAACAGATTCACAGATGCAGGTAAGTCTTCTTCAACAATTTATGAAAGCAAAATAGACATAGTTACTAGGCAAGCAAATTGCTGTAGAGTGCAGTAAACTGCACCATGGTTTTGCAACAGTGATTTATATTTCTGCTATGATGCATAATGTGACATCTTTGCTTTGGAACAAAGAATGCATTGACTAAGCCTACTGTGAATGATAATAAATAGACAGCAGCGATTCAAATCTAAAATACGTAGCAATAGCAATAGCACTTAGACTTATATACTGTTTCATAGAGCTTTACAGCATTCTTTAAGCCAGTGGTGGTGAACCTTTTTGAGACCGAGTGCCCAAACTGCAACCTAAAACCCATGTATGCATCACTGGGTGCTGGGGGTGTGGCCACCAAGTGGGCAATGCTCCAGCGACCCAATCTGGGTGTTGGAGGCCTGCAAAATCGGCCAGGGGGGGAGTGAAATCACTCTGCAGCCCTAGATTTGGGCAGCAGAAGCATTTTGCAGGCCTCCAATGCCTGGATCAGGCCTCTGGAGCATCGTAAAATTTCCCCATGTATGTAGACTCCCAGAAATTTAAAGGAGGAGACTCTCTCCACACAGCCCCCCCCGATGTAAAGTGAAGCAGGTTCATCCTTTTTGCTCTGGAAGTCTAGCACCATCTCTTTTGTCTTGCCGATGTTCAGATGCAAGTTGTTGCAACACCATATGGATAGTTTTTGTACCTCCCCCCTGTATGCTGTCTCATCCCCACCTATAGTAAGACCCACTATTGTGGTATCATCTGCGAACTTAATTATTGCAGTAGATGGGTCAGATGATACACAGTCATATGTGTATAATGAGTACAGGTAAGGGCTAAGCACGCAGCCCTGTGCCAAGCCAGTGCAAAGCTTCAGGGGGGTGGATAAAGCAGACCCGATCCTCACTGTTTGTAACCGGTCCCTGAGAAAGTCTTGAATCCAATTGCAGATGGAGGAGGAAAATTTCAAGTGAGAGTGTTCAGCAAAATGGTGTTGAAAGCCAAGCTATAATCAACAAAAAGCATCCTGACATAGCTTCCAGGTTTCTCAAGATGATTTGCTACAGAGTGTAAAGCAGTAGCTATGGCATCGTCTGTCGACCTGTTCTCCCTGTAGGCAAATTGATGTTTGTCGAAATCCAGTGGGAGGCATGTCCTGAGATGTTGGAGAACCAGTCTTTCAAAGCATTTCATGACTACAGACGTTAATGCAACAGGTCTGTAGTCATTCAGGAACTCAACTGCAGTTTTCTTTGGGACTGGGACAATGGTAGCTGCTTTCAAGCATGATGGTACACATGCCGTTTGCAAGGAGATGTTAAAAATCCTTGTCAGGACCCCTGCTAATTGGTCGGCACAGTTCCTAACCACTATCCCCAGCACCACATCTGAGACTGCGGCTTTGCTGGGATTCACAGCCTTCAATACAGTTCTCTCTTGGTCTTCAAATAGGGTGAGTTGCTGAAAATCAGAAGGCCGGCCAGCAGAGGCTATGGGGTCTGGTCTTTTCACCTCATAGAGAGCAAAGAAGATATTCAGCTCCTCTGCCAATGAGGCATTGGTGTTAACTGTGCTCCTTGTACTGCCCTTGTGGTTGGTTAAGTGCTGCAGTCCCTGCCACACTTGCCTCGGATTGTTGTCTGCTAGGTAGTTCTCCATGTTGAGTTTATATTGCTGTTTACAGTTTACAGAGTCTGCATATTTTCTCCAACATGCTGGATCCTCATTTTACTGACCTTTGAAGGATGGAAGGTTGAGTCAACCTTGAGCTGGTGAGGATCAAACTCTTGGCAGTTAGCAGAATTAGTCTGCAATACTGCATTCTAACCACCAAATAAATGTTCAAAAGGCATAAATATATGCACAGAATGAAAGAGCTAATTATTCCATCTTGCTGGTTTTTAATTCCAATACAATTATTAAATAAAAATGTTGTATACTTTTTATGCAGGCTGACTACCAAAATACCTTTTCTCAAATTTAGTCCTCTGGACCATCACTTCAAAAGTAGATACAGCTGAGATCAAAATAATAATTACACTTTGGAAGCTGGATTGGAAGTTACACAAATCACTTCCAAGGGGCAAAAATGCCGCCTAAACTTATAAACCTTTTCATTCAGTACATGAAACAGTCTCCTGATGTATCAGAATATTGCTTTATCTAATCCAGTTTTATCTACTTAGATTTGGACTCAGCATTTCATTTATTTATTTATTTTGTCAGATTGAGGTCACCTAGGAGTTCAAGGCAGTTACATCTTTCTATATTTTTCTACAATACATGTATATATATATATATATATATATGATCCTATGCTATAAAGAAGAGGAAGGAGGGGAAAAAATATATCTAACTGGACTTACAGGTGTATTTCCTTCAGACATTATTTATTAAATTTACATATGTGCTATTTAATAGATTTACACCTTGCTTTCTTACATTATTAAATTTACGTTTTTTTTTCAAAGTAATGAACACAAGTTTTCCCTCTTCATATTTTTCTCCAGTACAACAATCCTATGAGAGGCACTAAAAGAAACTGGTTCAGTGTCAGCTACTGAGCTGCCATGGCTGTAGATGAATGAGAACGTAGTGATTTCTGGTTCAACATTGTCACTAGTACACCATACTGGTTCTTGGTAGGTTTATATGCACTTAATCCATCATCCTGCAGCATGAAGAAGCAGCTATTGGTGCATTGCATCTCTTGAGTGCTAACATTGGTGAAAGGTTTCTCAGCAAAGTTGCCCGTCATTCTTGTCTTTTGAAATCAAGTCATGAAATTTTAATTTTGGTAGAACATATAGAAAACATATTCTTTATATGTTTATGAATATCTTTACATCTTTGTGATTTTTTTTGCTACTAGATGGAGAAGTGGGGGAACATTCTTCATAGTTGTTATTCCTAGTCTAATTTTAGCCCAAAAACAATTAGGGGAAAGGTTGCTTTCACTTTCACCTTCAGTTTTGGGGATGACAGGGTGGGAGAGTCAGCTTTTTCCCTAGGTATCTTTTTTTCCTTTCATATTTCAATATTTCATAAGAAAAAACATGTCAGATGTCAATATTGGAATCATGATGGCATAAGAAAGAGAAGTTTTCCTTTAGTTACTCCAAGTTCAAAAGGGCTTTAAAAGCCAAAATAACATTTTAAACAAATTGCAAATAGATCAGGAACCAATGCAGTTGATAAGTTGTGGAATAATGTTATAATCAGAACTTTCCCAATTTATTGGGGAATATACAGTAGAGACTTTGGAAAGAATGCAGAAAAGAGCAACAAAGATAATTATGGGCTAGAGACTAAAACATATGAAGAACAGTTGCAGGAATTGGGTTTGTTTAGTGAAAAGAAGGACTAGGGGTGATAGCAGTGTTCCAATATTTCAGGGGCTGCCACAAAGATGAGGAGATCAACACATTTTCCAAAGGACCAGAAGACAAGAAAACAAACAATGGATGGAATCTAATCAAGGAGAAAAGCAACCTAGAGCTAAGGAGAAACTTCCTAACAGAGAGAACAATTAACCAGTGGAACAGGTTGTCTTCAGACATTGTGGGTGCTCCATTACTGGAGGTTTTTAAGAAGAGACTGGACAGCCACTTGTCCAGAATGTATAGGATATCCTGCTTGTGCAATGGGTTGGACTAGAAGACCTGAAGGTCCCTTCCAACTCTATTATTCTGTTGTTGTTGTTAGCTGCGAAGTCATGTCCGACCCATCGCGACCCCATGGACAACGTTCCTCCAAGCCTTCCTGTCCTCTACCATCTTCTGGAGTCCATTTAAGCTCACGCCTACTGCTTCAGTGACTCCATCCAGCCACCTCAATTCTCTGTCGTCCCCTTCTTCTATTGCCCTCAGTCTTTCCCAGCATTAGGCTCTTCTCCAGGGAGTCCTTCCTTCTCATTAGGTGGCCAAAGTATTTGAGTTTCAACTTCAGGATCTGGCCTTCTAAAGAGCAGTCAGGGTTGATCTCCTCTAGGACTGACTGGTTTGATTGCCTTGCAGTCCAAGGGACTCGCAGGAGTCTTCTCCAGCACCACAGTTCAAAGGCCTCAATTCTTTGGCGCTCAGCCTTTCTTATGGTCCAACTTTCACTGCCATACATTGCAACTGGGAAAACCATAGCCTTGACTATATGCACTTTTGTTGACAGGGTGATGTCTCTGCTTTTTAGTGTGCTGTCTAGATTTGTCATGGCTTTCCTCCCCAGGAGCAAGCGTCTTTTAATTTCTTGGCTACAGTGATCTTGAAGCCCAGAAAAATAAAATCTGTCACTACCTCCATTTCTTCCCCATCTATTTGCCAGGAATTGAGAGGGCCGGATGCCATGATCTTGGTATTATTCTGTTAGCATTCTTTTATTATAAAATTCATTTCTCTGTTCTGAATAAGTTTAGGTTTCTAGATAATCTTCAACATATTATAATAAATAAATTTTTAGGCTATTGTACATTCCTAAATTTTACTATTTTACCATTCCATAATGAAGTTGCTGGATTACAAAGGATGGTACTAAGGACTAAAATGTATAAAAAGCTGGCTTTTAAAAAATTACAGAAGCAAATCCAGTGCTACATTAATCTCATCTTAACTGGCATCCAATAGAATACAATATGGAGTATTTGAATGATCTTTGTGACGGGCTTAAGTTTAGATTTGTTCCTATTAGAGAAGTATCTTATAGCTAAGATCTCACAAGCCTTTACAGTGTCAAATATACCTATTGTTCAGTCCAGTTATTTCTAGCCAACTTGTATTCAGCCATCTTCACTATAAATAATTGACTTTGACAGCATTGAAATGAACTGACAGAGTACTAGCAATCACTTTAAATGCTATCCTCTGCTACCACACCTGGGACTTAGAAATACTGGGGTGCAATGTGTATATAAAGCTCTATGTAAATACTGAAGGTAAAAGAAAGATTATGTTTAGACTTATATGTTTGCAACACCATAATTCTCACATATAAAATATTAGCTGAAAAAATATTCTGCTTTTTATCAACATATTTTTTTCATAATTTTGAATATCAAGTAATCTATTTTTTCTGTCATGGTCCTCCTCTGGTTCTGCCCCCCCCTAAAAAAAAGCCCTTAGTGAAATCTAGGAGATTTTGAAAAGTTCTCTGAAAACCGAGATTGCTAAAAATTCAAGCAATCTTGTTTAAGACTTTGGACATCTCAAGAAATTTCAGGGAAATCTTTTAAAATGTTGATGTTGTTGTGTAAAACCTCAGGAAATTGCTACCATCTAATGAGGTATTGGAAGTTTCTCTCAAAATTTTGATATTTTCTTGACATATTGACATGTAAGAAGTTTTATGGGAGATTTTAACCCTGAATGTTGAAAGTAGCACCAACAGTATCCATACATTCTGACAATTTGATCAAAATGACAAAATGGGATGCAACATTGGCTCATTTTGATTGTATGTATGATGTCATGATGCATACACAAAACAGAACAAACTTGTGTTGTCACAGCACAAAGCTTGTTTTGACATCTCCCTCTTTCCACCCACTTTCCCACCTACCACAAATATATACATACATTACTTTTTTAAAAAAATGTTTATTTCAGAGCAAACAGTTACATTTACTGGGGACTAACTACACAAAATTGCAGTTGCAAATACCTGATGAAGCTAATAGATGACTGTGAGGTTTTTGCCCATTCAATAAATGACCCACCTGTTTGAACAGAAGTTAAAGTTTTCTGTGCAAACAACTTTAAAAAAGCAATGTTTCTTGTATGATTTCTTTATGCCTCGCATGTGAGCATCCATTGAAGTGAACCTCTTTGTTTTCAAAAGGTGATAATGAAGTGTTGTCTATTGGAGCTGTAAATGACAACTATTACCTAGCAATGTGTGATGTGCATATTTGCAAATGCATCTTATTGTGTAAAACAGCATTATGGCTGATTGCTCAACTGAGTTTCAAAGAAATAAGAGGACTGTCTTCCTTCTTTACAAGTAGAATATGGAATATAGAAAATAACAGACATGGACATGACCTTGGAGGTGTTCTAGTCCAACCCCCTATTCAGGCAGGAGATGCTGTATCATTCTGGACAAATGATTGTCCAAACTCTTAAAAATATCCAGTGATGGAGAACTTGCAACTTCTGGAGGCAAGCTGTTCAATTAGTTAACTGTTCTCACTGTTACGAAATTTCTCCTTAGTTCTAGGTTGGCTCTCTCCTTGATAAGTTTCTATCCATTACTTCTTGTCCTGCCCTCAGATGCTCTGGAAAATAGATCGGCCCCCTCTTCTCTGTGACAGCCCCTCAAATATTGGATGAATGCTATCCTATCATCCCAGTCCTTCTCTTTGTGAGACTAGACATACCCAGTTTCTGCAACCATTTGTCATGTTTTAGCCTCTATCCCCCTAATCATCTTTATTGCCTTTCTCTGCACTTTTTCTAGAGTGTATCTACATCTTTTTTTGTGTATTGCGGTGACCAAAACTGGATACAGTACTCCAAATATGTTCATACCAAAGCAGTATAAAGTGATACTGACACTTCACAATGAGTTCCAAAGGTGCTTTTTCAAAAGGAAACTGGACTTTCTGTTTTTGCTTAAAGACATTTCGCTTGTCATTCAAGAAGCCTCTTCAGTTCTAAATGAATGATGGAGAATGTAAAGATTTATATTCCTTGCAGTCATTTGATCAATAGCACTCTTTCTTTTATATATATAGGTTTTATTAGTTTTTTTTTAAATTACAAACTTTAGAACTTAATAAACAACATGATGTCTGGGTTCGCATATTTAATATTAACTTCTTCAATATAAATCTATTCAGTACTGCACAATCCAGTATTTTTTTCCTTGATCTTCCTTTCTTCTCCATATTTTTCCCTTTTCCCCTCATTAAACAATTGCAATTCTTGGTACTATTGATGTATACAAAATTAGATATAGACATCTTCATCATATTTTACTAATATTATAGAAATAACAGTAATATCAATACATGAGTCAATATCTTGTTTTCCGTGCTCTTCTTAAAGTTTGATTTCCCAACAGTATTTAAAGTATCTTTGTTAGTTATGATTTTGTCAATATTAATTACATTTATGTAGCTAAAAAAATATGCATAGCAATCCTCCTCTTATTTTCAAATTTCCCATATCAAACTAAGAAAGAAAATGCTATTTTAATTCTAAATCATATCTTCCATTATAAGAAATCTAGTTATATCTAAGGGTCATCCATTCTTTTAATCATATTCAAACAGGTATATTAAACAGATAGTACCCCCTCTGATAGATCAAATCTTCTGTTTTTTAAGTTTAACTCTCACTTTCTTTCTTTGCCAAGCAGCTTTCCAAGCCAAGGCAATTAACTTGCCCAAGAATTTTCTTTCTATTTTTGTGAAAGCTGCTTGGCATGAGAAAGACAATTTAGGTAGAGTATTTTGGGGGGGAGGAACTCTGCCCATCCACATTCCCTAGACATTTCCCCTGCCTATTTTATGTTCCATTTTCTAGAAGGTTCTTCCTTGTCATGAGGTGTATTTTGGAGAAAGGAGTAAAGGATCTTTTGTATTTTCATTGTTATAGGTAGGTCTTGCGGTATTTCATTTGTGTATGGCAGTCCATCTTTTCCTTCTCCCATCTCCTCCAACTCTAGGTCCATTTCTTCTGCTTCACCCTCTGATTTCTGATTTATTTGATTTATTTCTTATTTATTTATCTGATTTCCAGTTGTAGCTTCAATATGGAGATTTGGTCCTTAATATCATCTAGGTTATTTTTAGTCTCATTATGGGTTTTTTGTGTGTGTGTGCAAGAATTGTTTGATGAATTTGCTGTAGCATAGAGAGTATTTCCTTCTGAAAGGTATTTGTTTTTTCTTGAGGTATCATTCCTAGAAATCCTCTAGTATCACCAGTCTCAGTAAAAGTGGAACAAAATTTCTTCTAGTTTTCTGGTCTTTATATATAGCCTTTATAATCCAGTCCTAATAGCAATATTTTATAGTAATCCTTTGTCTCAAGTATCCTGAAAATTATCAGTCAGGCAAGGTTGTAATCCACAATGTTCTTAGTGTTCAAAATGTTCAACCTCCCTGCAGCCAGACATATTCAAAATTCTTTGGCTGGTCTTTCCCCTGCTGATTTAGAGGGCTTACCTTGGATCGAACGGAGATACTGCCATATCTCCATGATCAACAAGGCACCCTTCCTTCTTCATCACCTCTTTGGGGCAACTTTAGGTAGGCCCTTTTCATTTTGTCCTGTCCCCAGCAGGACAAAACTGGGCACGGAAGGCAGACCTCTGCTTCCTGCATCCCGTCTCACCATGATGCAAAACTGGAAGTCTGATCAATAGTACTCTTTCTGAGAGTATTTGAGGCTACTTGGAGATTTATCTGTGCCCTCATGCTCATCTGAATAGTGCAAAAGAGTGTGGAATCTTCTTGGAACTGCTGTAAAGACTGTGTTATAAACAGGAGATAAGTGATGTCTTATCCCTCCCCCTCTGTTGAGAGAGGGCTGTTCAGTCTTAATGTAGATAGCCTCTTTGACCTCTCTTTCAAGTGGCCTCAATGAGTCTCAGAAAGAGTGCTAACAATCAGATGACTTCAAGGAATATAAATCCTTCCATTCTCCACCATTCATTCAGAACTGAAGAAGCTTCTTGGATGACAAAAAAGTTGACTTTTGCAAAAGCACCTTTGGGAAAACTGTGACCTGGATGACTGAGAATCTCCATAGACACTTCACAAAGAGGACAACTCATTTTATCTAAAGGTACCTCCAGCAAACAAATGTTCGGTGGAACCCATTTCTGTCTTTTATACAGACTTCCTTGATTGTAGCTACCTCTTCTTGGAAGTATACAATAGTTTATCTTATTTAATATAAGAATGTCAATATGTTTCTTTTGTTTTTACTATTTATATGAGAGATGTCTATGGAGATTCTCAGTCATCCAGGTCATGTTTGTCCCAAAGATGCTTTTTCAAGAGGCAAATAGACTTTCTTGTTTTTCTTTGAAGATGTTTCACTTCTCATCCAAGAAGCTTCTTCAGCTCTATGTCTGTGGTATTCTGAAAATGGTCCCCAAATTTTTTTTGATAACACCAGTACTATAACTTTTTCTTTAACAGTGATCACCCTAAAATAGACATGAACCAATGAAGCCAGTGAAACAGAAAAAGTGCCAGAGCAAAATACAAAAGAAAGTAAAAAAAAAAAAACAAGACCAATAATTTGGTGGGTAGAACTGAGAAAAAAGAAAAAAAAGAGGAAATGTTAAGAACATCAGATTAAAGAAACAAGCTACTACAGTTCTTGAGATATGTGGATTAGAGTAGATTCAACTTGAAAGGTCAACTTGATTCATATAGTCAAAGTGACATCATATGTTCAATTCAATTCATATCTCCTAATCAGATATAAATGGGGTCATTTAGAAAATTGATGTGACTCAGAAAAAGTATTTCTGTATGTGAACAAAGATCATTAGATTCAGAGGCATCCAATTAATCTGATGATCTGGAAAAACAATACAATTCAGAAAACTGAAGTTAGAAAATTGCTTTCATTCAAACATCTGAATCTTATCTTGATACAGGTAATATATTTCTATTTTGTTAAACATTCCTTGTTAAAAAAAATGATACCCTATTTCCTAAAAATGAGTTTAGATTAAAATCTTCCTGATGTACTTTAGCAATTAGTTTCCTGCAAAGACTGGGAAATATAAATCTATTATTCAGGATATGACAGTTTACTGATTAGAACATGCAAACTGAGTATCATAATAAAATGGAATATGTTTACTTTGGATTATATTTGGGAATTTGTAATTGGCTTTGACCTTTTTTTGTCCAACTGCTCAGTAAAAAACAGTATACAGAATTACGGATCTCCAATGTCCATTTCTGTCTCTTTTCCTTTGAATAAGATACAGATTATTTATGCTGAGCTCACACACAAAAAAGAATTGTCAGGAATCTTAAACTGTTTGATGTTTCAGAATTAGATGGTTTCAAATAATATGAACACAAATATTTGATCTCCCTGTTGCCATTCCTCTAATCAGTTCAATCTCCTCTTCAGTTTATTGTGTTTTTCCTCCCTCGAGCGCTTCTCAATATTGAAACTTGACTGAAGGTTAAAGCTTTTCAGAAATAATTCATACAGGTTTCACTCCTAAAAAACAGAAAAAACCCCTTTTCTTTCAGTTTATGATTTATTTGTTCTTTTGACTCTGTTTTTCTCTTGGAAAGGAAAAACAAAAACAAAAAAAATAAAAAAAACCCCCAAAATGTGCTTTTCTGAATTTGCGAATATACCTGAGTATCCAAGTGTTCTTGATATTTTCTACTCTACTTTTCACATAGTTTGAGGACTCAACCAGTTGTTTGCTTATCACAAAAAGATCACATGAAATGGTTCAGTACCATAATAGTGTAGATATCAGGTGAATGAGTCTTGATGGCATATTTTACAGATAGACAGGGCTTTTTTTGTCATAGAACGCTCAGAACGGAGTTCCGGCACCTTTTTTGGATGGAACCTTGTAGGGTAGGCAAGGCGGGTTGTATGACATGTGTGAGTTCCGGCACCTTTTTCTTTTACAAAAAAAGCACTGCAGATAGATAAATAGACAGACAGACAGATAGATTAGCCTTGGACTCTACAGTATGGAGTACTCACCAGAAGAAAACAATAAGAGAAAATCTATGATTAACAGTGATATGAAGCAGACATTGTTCCAATATTCTATACCAAGGTTGTGGTAAAAAATTAAATTGATATCTTCTAATCCTAGAGGAGTAGTCTTATTTCCTTGTTTATTTAAAAAAATGAACATATCAAAACAGTACATGGATACTAGTAGGCTGCTGGACCCAGTTTCAAATACAGCCTAATGTTTTATAGCATTAGGTTCACCTTGACAGAGTTGTATCTACTGATCTGGTAATGCTGACCATCTTCATTCCACTGTGGACTGTGGAGAGGCTCTATCTGTTGTGGCCTGTGTACTCTGAAACTGTTTCATTCAAAAATTTGACCACCTTGCCCTGGTTTTTATCAAATTGTTAAAAAAATGTTTATTCCACCATGATTTTTACCAGCACTGAAAGTTTAGGGCAGACATCTGGGACTGTTTATTTTAAGTGTATGTTTTTTTTCTATGTGTTTGTTCTCTGTCTCTTTCATATTGTTATGGAGAAAGAAAGAAAGAAAGAAAGAAAGAAAGAAAGAAAGAAAGAAAGAAAGAAAGAAAGAAAGAAAGAAAGAAAGAAAGAAAGAAAGAAAGAAAGAAAGAAAGAAAAAAAAAGAAGGAAGGAAGGAAGGAAGGAAGGAAGGAAGGAAGGAAGGAAGGAAGGAAGGAAGGAAGGAAGGAAGTTACATCTCTGAAACAGTTAATGCTCAGCAATATGCAATTATATATTTTTTGCATAACAGTGTAATTAGATAAAAGTTTTCATCATTCTAAACGTTCCTTGGTTGTCCATTCTTCTATTCTAAGAAGAATTTTCCCATAATATCTTCCTAGACAGGCTGCAGGCCATCAGACAGGTGATAATGTGGAGAAAGACAGAACATTGACTCATATCACTCCACAGAAGGACTGATGATACCCTCCAACCTGCAGATCCACTCCTTTTTAAATGCATATTTCCATTTAGCCATCAATCATCTCAAATATGATTTTCAGCTGTGATATCATACTGTATATATGTTCTAAACCTACCTGAATCTTTTTTTAACTGTGTCAGAGTATTCAAAAAGTAAATAGATAACAAAATTCCATGCATTATTCTGGGATGTTCAGTCCAATGAGTTCCTCAATGAGTTCCCCAAATATCTCTTTCTATATTTTCAGAATTTGAGATTTGGTTACGTTGTTCAACTCTAGCCATTTAAGCTTTTCTGAGTTGTGTTAACCATTTTACAGGTGATATATTCTGTTCTTTGTCTACAGTGCAACATCTGGCAGCTTATGTGCTTGTGTGACAATATATACATGTCATGGCAGCAGGGGTGCGGACGATATTAAATGTTTGCTGGCGTGTGCCAATGTTTCATAGCAATGCTGGATACTGATGAATGCAATGCTTGTTTTTAATAGTTACAGTTGGCTTTCATTCTGATGTGCCATTTAGAAACAGTCCTCAATGCATAAATAAGGTCCTGAGATTCATAATGGAGGGGTTAACCTACTGCATTTTCTCCCTTATATATACTGTAACAGGAAGGGATTCAGGCACACTGTGGATGCATTTCAGAGAGCTAATTTATTGATGAGACAAGCTCTCAAATATGAAATTTCCTTTCTCATTAAATTTGAACCCCTGAATGCAAATCTAACTTTGGAAAATTAGAAAACCGGCTGCACTCATGAAATAACAGATGCATGATTGATGGGTCTAATATCCTGCTTTGTAATATTCCCCATTATAGGTAACTTTTTTCATTCTTATCATTAATTAAAAATTAAGACAATAAAATAGTCAGTGAGGCAGCAGGAGCATCGTCAATATCTATCTACGTTGACAGGAATAATGAATATTGGTGGTGCTGACAGGAACTGAGTTCAAAATGTCCTGAGTCACTTGCCAGCATATTTTCAAATCTGGTCTTTAATAACATTTCAATATCATCTATCAAACCTTGTTTATTCAGTATGACTCAACAGTCATTCTGAAGTCCAATTCTGGTGCAGTCCAGAAAGCCGTCATTTCTATCAATTGGGTTGAAGGCTAAGCAATTTGAGAATTATTCTTCTGGATCAGGTTGTGATTGAACTTTTCCAATTCATTGCTTTTGCTCTGGTGCATTTTCCCATTTGGCATTTATCAAATTCAGGTCCTCATACTAGATGTGGCACAACCATAAGGATCCTTTTGCTACTAGAGTAAATAACAAAGAGATTATTCAATTATCCATACAAGCAGAATGATGACACATAGTAACTAAGTTGTTTGCAACCAGAGTTTCTCTATGTAGCTTTGCATAGCATGCTAAAGCCATTAGGTCTTTCACACAAGATCATTTTGCTGCTGAAATCTGAATTCTGAGAAATTGGATTCAGGATACAAAAGAAGAGTATTTTTCTTTCTGACTTTTCCTCTCTCCTGCATAGGTTGACTTTATAACCGACTTTACTTGTGGTCCTAGAAGCCAGGGCTTTTCAACCTTTTCACCCATTGTTCCACTTTTAGGATATGGCAATATCCGAGTACCACAGTTGCTTAGCAAGCTGTCAAAAACGTGATGACCAAAAAAAGAGGAAAAAAGTGATGAAGTACAGGTAGTCCTTGACTTACAACAGTTCGCTTAGTGACTGTGTGAAGTTACAATGGCACTGAAAAAACTGCCCCCCAAGCCACAGCCGAGCAAGACACCTGCCTGCCTGCCCGGCAGCACTCTTCTTCCTGTCTGAGGTTTTCATTGTTGTGCATTTCTGTTGAGGATTGGCAGCGGGGATGGGGTGGGGGGTGTTTGGGTTTTATTCCTGCCATCTGCTGGGTGGTTGCAGCAGGTTTTGGTCACTTCACATGACCCTGGGACACTGTGACTGTACATTCCAACTGATCGGTGCTTCTTCTGGGCTCAGCAGAAGCGCCAGAATCTTCCTCTTGTCCAAGGTTTTCATTGTTGTGAGCATTTCTGTTGAGGATTAGTGGGGATGGGGTGGGGGGTGTTTAGTTTTTATTTCCCCTGTCTGCTGGGTGGTTGCAGCAGGTTTTGGTCACTTCACATGACCCTGGGACACTGTGACCATCATAAATATGAATTAGTTGCCAAGCATCTGAATGTAAATCATTAGACCCTGGAGATGCTACAACATTCCAGCTGATCGACGCTTCTTCTGGGCTCAGCAGAAGCACCAGGATCAATGCTAAGCTCCAGCTGGAGCCTGGTGCTGATCCTGGAACTTCCGCTGAGCCCTGACAGCCCCGAAGAAGCGCTGATTCTGGTGCTTCTGCTGAGCCCTGACAGCCCTGCAGCTCCAGCCATCTCTCGCTCAGGCTTGTGCGGTGCTGCCACTGGTTCAGCTCATTCCCCTCCCCCGCTACCACTTTTCTAGGATGGTCGTGTACCACCTGCCAGGTGACAATGTACCACAGGTGGTACCCGTATCACTGGTTGAAAAACCCTGCTCAAAGCCTATCGGGTTAAGAGATGCTTAGGAACACAAAACAAAGTCCAGGAAGTCCAGTTTTTCTTAGAAAGTCCAGGTTTTTTGTTTAGGAAAAACAAAGTCTAGTTGCCTTTTGAAAAAGCACCCTTGGGACAGTCACAGTTAATATCAGAAATGAACACATCAGTTAAATCAGAGGTCCTCAAAGTGGTCATTATCACTCCCAAGGGATCAGTGTGGTTATTATGGTCTGTTGCACAGCCAGCCAGCCACAAATAATGATAGATGCTTTGTGCTTGTTCTGTTCTGTATGGATTTTTTTAGAGCATGTACAATTCCCCCTTTTTAAAGTTTTTTTTTTAGTCATAACAATTGCCAGAATTTCTTTTTTTCCAAAGCACATATTTATGCAAAGTTGTGTGCATGGAAATTGTATGATTCTTTTCCCATTTGTATAAGCCATTGCACTAAGAATTAATATGCAGGTAGTCATTCAAATTCTCAAAAGATTAACACAGAAAGGAAAAACTGTGCCAACAATTAAGCATCACCACATCTGTAGATTTATTTCAGCCACTTGCTATATAGGGTCATTCAAGGCTCTGAAATATATTTCAATTAATGTTGAACTTATTTCAGGGGGCACCAAAACTATTGTGAGAGATAAATTTCTCCAAATTTCTCCAGGGTGTGGGAAAAAGGAAAACAGTTTCTCACAATGGACTCCCCTTAGTCAGTAACATTAGCTTGCTACTGAAAATGCCTTATGGGAGGAAGTACTTTAATATATAGTGGAAATAAGAGAAGCCAAGAAGGTTGCAAACTATTGGAGAAATGATTATACAATGAAATTTAGGATAGACTTGCTGTTATTTATGTGTGTGTGTGTGTGTGTGTATACATATACATACGTGTGTGTGTGTGCAGTTTGACTTATATAAAAAGTGAAAAAGTTTAATACAGAAGTACATTAAATTCCTGATTCCCATGGTAAATCATGGTGAAACAATGCTTAGTCAGTAACATTAGCTTGCTACTGAAAATGCCTTATGGGAGGAAGTACTTTAATATATAGTGGAAATAAGAGAAGCCAAGAAGGTTGCAAACTATTGGAGAAATGATTATACAATGAAATTTAGGATAGACTTGCTGTTATTTAAGTGTGTGTGTGTGTGTGTGTGTGTGTATACATATACATACGTGTGTGTGTGTGCAGTTTGACTTATATAAAAAGTGAAAAAGTTTAATACAGAAGTACATTAAATTCCTGATTCCCATGGTAAATCATGGTGAAACAATGCTTTGGGGAAGGTACCAAATACCTATTATCCTTTCCTATTTTAAATGAGATTATCACTCAATTTCTGAAGCTGAATGCTGAAAAAGACTAATTTCGACTTGTTTTGAATTCATATTTGGCTTCATACAGCACTGATCAGAGGTGTTATGTTTTTTATTATTATTATTTAGTACTTTTTTCATAACTCCTTTTGGCTTTGTTTGCATCATATTTGATGCCCAAAAGAGAAATATTTGTGTGGATGAAAGTGCTTTCTTTATTGTGTATTAAGCTATGAATTTTGAAAGATTTTTGCTGAAAATGACCTATTTCCTTCCTGGAAGGACATTTTTGTCATTTCATTTCTAGCATATGTTTTCCTAAAGCTCTTACAAACATAACCCAAGATCTCCAGACTGTCTGGCTGTTCTCCAAGATAACAATTCATTTGATTCTTGGCCCACTACATGCATAAATATTATCAACCAACTAGACTATTATGGCAGTTTTAGGTGAAATGCAAACTAGATTCGGCTGCCTCTACTACTTTCCGTTTAAAGAAAAAAACTTAGGTTGTCATGCAATTTTTAAAAGGTCAGTATTAAAACAGTCTATGCTGAGCCTCATTGTTAGTCCCAATTTTGCTTTTATAATTTGATTGAAAACTATTTTACAATAGTTTACTCCAATACATGCTCTTTGATTTTTTTTTTTAGATTTCTTTTAGATTATATTGAGTGGGTTAAAAACAGCTGTCGGATCACAAATGACAGTGTAAAATAAATGAATAAAATCTTGATTAAAAATATATAACCCACCCAGGGTTGAGGAAATAATTTCTTCAAAATGGGATGATAAATGTTTAATTATGTCATGTATTTTTCGAGACCTTATTAAACATCTGCATTTTAAGACTAATGTTTAGAACTGAAACTCACTCTCATTCTCTTCCTCCCCCTTGTTGATTAAATGTTATAATGAAATTAAGACATGACTACTGAATCTCAGATTCTGTTCTGTGTGGCTTCTCTTCCAACGCCTTCTGAAGCAGCCATCTCATAATATACAAGTAGTCCTCAAGTTACAAACAGTTGTTTAGTGACTGTTCAAGGTTACAATGGCACTGAAAAAAGTGATTGATGACTGTTTTTCACACTTACGACTGTTGCAGCATCCCCATGGTCTCATAATCAAAATATGGACACTTGGTAACTGGCTTATATTTATGATGGTTGCTGTGTCCCAAGGTCATGTAATCACCTTTTGTGACTTTCTGACAGGCAACATCAATGTGGAAGCCAAATTCATGTAACTATCAGGTTACTAACTTAACAGCTGCAATGATTCACTTAACAACTGTGGTAAGTAAGGTCATAAAATGGGACAAAACTCACTTAATAACTGTCTCACAGAAATTATGGGCTCAGTTGTGATCATAAGTTAAGGACTACCTGTATGTTCTTTTGGTCCATCTAGGAAGCATTAAAGAAAGGAATCATCTCCCTTAAAAAAATACCTAGAACATTTTAAAGTACGTTAAAGCTGATTATGGCTTTTTAGAAGCCATATTGTATGTTAGAAGAAGAAGGAGGGAATCCTTCTTTGTCCCCAACTAAAGGAAAGAATATTGCTCCAAGTGTCTTCCTTAAAAACATTATTAGACAACAATAACAACAAATTGAAGAGAATCCTGCTTTTAAAAGCCATTTAATAATTGGCCACTGTAACAAGTATGGACTTCAGCTCCCAGAATTCCTCATGTTGGCTGTGGAATTCTGGGATGAAAAGTCCACACATCTCAAAATGGCTAAGTATGAAAAACACTGAGCTAGCCCTTCCTGAACTGCTTATTTATACAAGTAAATTACATGATAAAGAAAGGTAAATTGCCTCAAATAAATGTAAAGGTAGCAGGGAATGATTTTTTTATGAAAGCCGGATGAAGTGCAGTGATTTTCAAGGTGCTACCTCTCTTCTCCCCCACACCCCAATTTGCTGTTTTGATTCTAAGTCAGTGGCTTCCCAGAGGGGGGGAAAGGTGCCCCCGTCTTGGAGAACAGCTTTTATCTCTTTGATTCCGAAGGAAGACCAGGATGCTACTTTAGTTAAAAATTACAGACCGATATCGCTTTTAAATACAGATTATAAGATATTTGCTAAGGTTTTGGCTAATAGACTGATGAGGGTTCTGCAACAGGTGATTCATGGGGACCAAACGGGGTTTATTAGTGGAAGACAAATGAAAACCAATGTGAGACATATAGTTGATGTGTTAGAGTTTTTGGAAAGGCACAACCAGATCTCTGCTGCGCTAATCTTTTTAGATGCTGAAAAGGCTTTTGATCAATTGAACTGGCAATTTTTGTTGAAAGTTTTAGACAAAATGGATTTTGGGGAAAAATTTTTACAACCGATTAGGGCATTATACCAAAAACAAACTGCCCGAATTATAGTTAACAATAGTTTGACAACAGTATGTAATATTGAGAAGGGCACAAGGCAAGGCTGTCCGCTATCGCCCTTGTTATTTATATTAACATTAGAGATACTATTGGTTAAGATTCGGAATTCGGAAAAAATTAAGGGGATACAAGTTGGAGATCAGGATTACAGATTGAGAGCATTTGCAGATGATCTGGTTGTTACAGTGACCCAGCCAGAGAACTCTGTTGTGGACCTGATGGAGATAATAACACAATATGGGAAGGTTTCTGGATTTAAAGTAAATATACAGAAAACTAAAATTTTGGCTAGAAATATGACAGTTTCGCAGAAGGCTCTCTTAGAAGGATTAACTGGATTTGAGATTGTTAAAAGGGTTAAATATTTGGGGGTGATTTTGTCGCCCTCTAATACAAAGCTATATAAAAATAATTATGAAAAGTTATGGGGGAAAATTCAAAAAGAACTGGAGAGTTGGGAAAAATTGCAATTGTCTTTGTTGGGACGGATTGCAGCAGTGAAAATGAATGTCCTGCCCAAATTTTTATTCTTATTTTAAATGATACCGATTCTTAAGAAAGACTCTAACTTGGAGAAATGGCAGCGTGGTATCAATAAATTTGTGTGGGCAGGGAAAAAGCCACGAGTTAAACTTAAGATTATGCAGGATACTCGTGAGAGAGGTGGCCTTAAAATGCCTAATTTTAAATTATATTATGAAGCTGCTGCACTAGTAGGAATAAGTGATTGGATTAATTTGACACAATCGAGGTTATTAAATCTTGAGGGCCATGATCTGTTGTTTGGCTGGCATGCATATTTGTTGTATGATAAGAAGGTAGATACTGTGTTTAGGATGCATATTTTAAGACAGGCATTGCTGAGAGTTTGGAAGAAGTATAGACATAAGTTAAGCAGCAAGATACCATTGTGGGCAATCCCAAAACACGCAATAGAAAATATACATGCTGGTTTCAAACATGATGAGACTACTTACAAGGAAATTTTAAGTTTGGAAAGGAATATTTGGTGCTTGAAATCATATAGTTTCTTGCGAGAAGAGAAGGTTGTTCAGACTTGGTTTCAATATATTCAGTTACAGGCCAGGTGGAAAGAAGACCAAAAAAATGGATTTGCAACGACTGATGAAAATTTGATAAAGCAAATTAGAAATCAAGGACCAGCACATATTAAACGGATATATCTTGCATTGATAGAGATCGATTCAGAAACAGAGCTTGTTAAGGATTGTATGATAAAATGGGCCCAAAACATTCAGGAAGTTATTACAATGGACACGTGGGAAAAGATCTGGGTGAGGAATGTAAAATTCACTCAAGCTCAAAGTTTAAGAGAGAACTTTTACAAAATGTTTTATAGATGGCATCTAGATCCTAAAAAGCTTGCAAGTATGTATCCGAATTATCAGCCTAAATGTTGGAGGTGTGGTGATGAAGAGGCAACATATTTTCACATATGGTGGACATGTAAAAAGGTCAAGGCTTTTTGGATAAAAGTCTGGTGGAATATGCAGAAGATTTTTAAACGGAGGATAAAGTTTTGTCCGCAATTTTTTTTGTTGGGAATAATTGTTGACGCTACAGTTGTGGACTCTAAGTTGATGTTGAATTTAGTTACGGCAGCAAGACTTTTGATAGGTCAATATTGGAAGAAAGAGGAACTGCCGACTATACAAGAGTGGATTTTAAAGGTTTCCGACTTGGCAGAGATGGCGAAGATTTCGGCCTATTTGAAAGATTACTCGCAAGAACATTATATTATGGAATGGAGAAAATGGATTGAGTTTATCCAGAATAAGTATAGGGTCAAGAAGTTTTATCTAGCATTTGAATAAGTCTTCTTTCGTTTTCTTTTTTCTTTTTTTATTTTGTCTTCTATATATATTTAATAATGCTAAGTTTTGTTTGATCCTATATAAGTTAGAGAGTGATGGATTTTAGAATTTATAGTTGTTAGTATATGGTTGTTTATGATTGCCTTTTTATATATATATACCTTGTATTTAGCTCTGGGAAGTCCGGGGGGGGAGGGGGGTTAGGGGGAGGTGGGGGGGGACGAGGGAGGGGGGGAGGGGGGGAAAGGGGGGAGGTAGGGAGGGGAGGTAGGGAGGGGGAAGGGGGTTTTTTAAAGGAAAACTGTATTTTTAAAACTTTTCAATAAAAAAAAAAAAAAAATAATTGGCCACTGTAACAAGTATGGACTTCAGCTCCCAGAATTCCTCATGTTGGCTGTGGAATTCTGGGATGAAAAGTCCACACATCTCAAAATGGCTAAGTATGAAAAACACTGAGCTAGCCCTTCCTGAACTGCTTATTTATACAAGTAAATTACATGATAAAGAAAGGTAAATTGCCTCAAATAAATGTAAAGGTAGCAGGGAATGATTTTTTTATGAAAGCCGGATGAAGTGCAGTGATTTTCAAGGTGCTACCTCTCTTCTCCCCCACACCCCAATTTGCTGTTTTGATTCTAAGTCAGTGGCTCCCAACCTTTTCTATACCCCACACCCCTAGAATGCTTCTGGTATATTCTCACACCCCTTGCAAAAGTTCAAAATAATGGCAACAAATTATGCATATACACTATAATTTTGAAAACCCAAGTTTTCGCACCACCTGGAATATCATCTCTCACCCTCAGGGGGTGCAAGCACCCCTGGTTAGGAACCCCTGTTCTAAGTGCATGGTTTCTTTGCAAACTTTGAGCCAAACATGATAGCAGCTGCACAGTAATGAAGCAAAACTAGTCATTGTCTTCAAGCTCAAGGAGTAACAAAAAAAAGAGATGAGATCTAGAACCTAACTGTAATGTATGTGGGTATGAGATAAAATGCCTTATATTTATTTGATCTCCATCTTTTATTACATTGATTTGATCTTTATATACTTCAGTTTTTCATTACAAAGGGAACAACAGTCTTTCTTATCACTGGCAGCAGGAGATTGTTCTCTTTTTAATCAAGTGAATCACTTTTCAGCAGACTTTAGCATTCTATTTTTCACTTAAGCATTGTGAGGAGAGAGAACCCATCTTCCTTCTCAATTATCTCTGCACAGGAAAAAAAAAAGCTTGATCTTCTTCTGGGTCAGAGAAATGCCCTTCGTTGCTTAGGCTCCAGTGAAAATTGTCTGGGCTTAATTATTCAAAGCAACACCAAATCATGGGGCTTTAGGTTGTTTCCGTACTATCTCTGCACATCACAGAATACTACTAGACTTCAGATCCCATTAGCCTCCACCAGTATGACCAAAGAAAAGAGATTATGGAGACGGTAGTTAAAAAATAATATTGTGGTAACACCAGAATGCCAAATGTATCCATGTAAGAGTTTGGGTTCTATACAGAACTGAATAATTCTAGTTTGTTGTATTCAACAGTTTTTTTAAAAAAGTTGAAGAATGCATTGAAAAAGTAATGGAGCTAGCAGAGATGACAAAATTAACTGTTTTAATTAAAGAAAATAATACATCCAGCTTTATTTCTACTTAGAAAATCCTTCTAGACTTTGTGCTCAGAATATAAAAAAGTGAAATGTTGACATGGGTTTTGTTGATTAGATTACTTTATTGGTTACAGAAAGGCTAGTATTTTCTAGATACACAAACATAAAATGCTCAGGTTGTAATCTGAATGTGTATTTTACTGCATCAAAAAAGTTGGAAGTCAATGCTTTTTTTCTTTCCCCCATTCACCCCCACATCCTTCTTCTCCCTCCTTATCCTCACCCGCTTCCCTACTATTTTTTTCACTTGCATTTTACATTATGATAAAATTTAATAAGAATTATTTAAAAGATTTTTAGATTGTAAAAAATACTTTATAGGGGTATAGACACCATAAATAAGTGCAAATGCCACATTTGAGTTGTATACAAATATCCATTAATTTAAAACAATATTATGTTCCTCATTTGAAACCGATCCTTAATATAACAAAGTCTATTAACAGAGTGAGAGCCTGTTACTCATCCCAGCTTCTGCCAACCTAGCAGTTTGAAAGCACGTAAAAATGCAAGTAGAAAAATAGGGACCACTACAGTGGGAAGGTAACAGCGTTCCGTGTGCCTTTGGCGTCTAGTCATGCCGGCCACATGACCACGGAGACGTCCTCGGACAAGCGCTGGCTCTTTGGCTTTGAAACGGAGATGAGCACCGGCCCCTAGAGTTGGAAACAACTAGCACGTATGTGCGGGGGAACGTTTACATTTACCTTTATTATATATATATATATTAGATGTTTTCTATTGCCTTAAATCTTTTTCAGAATGGCATACCCTCAACAGTAAGGACACAGAAAACGTGATCATCTTGGATAAGGAGGGATGAAAATCATTATAATTCAGCAGCCATCTGAAATTAAGTGACAGCAGTCTAGTTACCAGTTTTTCATTGAATTTTTCTCTAAAGTAGATTGAGTATGAGCAAAATCAGAATTGCCTAATAATCATGACTCTCTATGAAAGGGATATAAACTGATTTAATATTTAATTGCTTATATTATGATAAAGGTTTAGGTTCTTATCTGAATATGATCTACTTAATTACTTTTTTCACAATCAAGTTTAAATTTGTCCCAGATGAATACAGTGTAGTCTATTGATAATGGACCTCACACCAGGAGGTAAATTAGTCACTGATAGTGATTGTAATATAATTGTTGTTCTTGCAAATCTTATGAATTGTCGTTATATTTATTGTATTTGCCCTGAGCTGTCAGAATTAATCTTTAATCAAATAATGCCGGCCAAACTTCAGCATTTATTTTTAAAAAATGTAAAGTGCTATGCGGTTTCCAAAAAACAATTCATGCATGTGTATATTGTTGAAAATGACCTACAAACAATGCATCAATTATGTAAAAATGTTTTCCCAAGTTTATTAGTTTATAAAAAAAATGAAAATTTTAATATTAACAGAAATAGGAAAATGTGTGAGTGGTATAAATGGAAAATCATTAGGAAAAATATATACATTAAGAATGACATTTAATAAAAGATACATGCACAAATAAATGGGATAATATACATAAAAAATTCAAAAGTTATATAAATGCAAGGCAAAAGCTATACTATTGGAAACTATATAAGCAAAATTACAACAGAGTTATCAATCCCTAGGGTACTCTAAGTTTTTTTTTTTCATTTACTTTGTTCAAAGTTAACTCATAAACTTTTTCTTTATTTAGGGATGCTGAATCATTTTTCCAGTATTGCGTATTATTACTTCTGCTCCATTAAGTGGGCTTCTCCTTATTGTTTCCCCTTAATTGTCTTGTTAATTTGCTCTTTCCAGCTGTATTTATTGCCTGCCTGCCTGCCTGCCTGCGTTGACTTCCTGGACAAGTACATATTTTTCTTGGCAAGATTTCTGAATGGCTTGCTGTTGCCTTCTGTTGAGAGGAAAAGACTGACCCAAAGGTCACTCAGCTGACTTTTGCTTAAAGTGGGATTAGAACAGTGATGGCGAACCTATGGCATGCGTGCCAGAGGCGGCACTCAGAGCCCGCTCTGTGGGCACGCCTGCCGCCACCACTGCCATCAGCTTGCGCAGGTCCATTAGGCCACTGCCAGCACCTCGAGCGGCAGCCCCACCCAGCACAAAGGAGGCAAAGCAGCTGGCTAGCAAGCTCAAGTAGAGGTGGTAGAGCACACCCCCATGCACTCACTGGCCTCTGTGTGTGCAGGTCAATGGTGTCAGGGAGCAGCCACCCCTGCCTCGCCTTGCCTTGCCCCACAGCAATGGGACCCCCGCCCTACCCCTTGCTTCACTCTGCAAAATGAGCCTCCTGCCCACCACTCCACCCACCAGAGACCCCATGGATCTCCCCCAATCCTGCTCAGCCTCCACAGGCATCCCCCCCATGAGCAACATCAACGTGGACATGCCCACCCTGGCCACACCCACCCAGTCTGCTGTGACCACCACAGCCACACCCAGCCTCCCCATCCCCCCTGAGGGCACCACAATGCTGATGCAGACCTGGCACTTTGTGATAAATAAGTAGGTTTTGGGTTGTGATTTGGACACTCAGCCTCTAAAAGGTTTGCCATCACTGGACTAGAATTAGTGGTGGGATTCAGCTGGTTCACACCAGTTCAGCAGAACTGGTAGCTAATTTTTTGTTGCCCAGACCCAGAATGGACTTCCGGAAGCAACATCCACACAGAGAAACAGTTTTTCACATATTTGAATCCCACCACTAACTAGAATATATGGTCTCCCAGTTTGTAGCCTGATGCTTTCACCAGTCTTGGGAGGCCGGTGTGTGGTGTAGTTGGTTCACATGGTGTGGTAGGATGGAGGGTTTGTTGTCACTGTGTGTTGGGGAGAGAGAGCACGGGGGGGGGAGGCTCAGCTAATCTCAATGTACACAACAGTTGTACTTTGACAATAAAGGTTTATTTATTATTATTAGTCTACCAAACTGGTTCTCACTGTATTTCTATAGACTTCATAAACAAGTAGAAATCATTTTTAAGTCAATTTAAGTATTTCTTTTGGATTGAAATTATTGATACATTTGGGGCAGAGGTAGATACAAGCAACCTCCATTTCTCTGTCTTATGAATTGGACACCTATTGAACTGTGAAGTATATATTAAGCTGTCCACACATTGTCACTCAGGATGCACTTCATAAAAGACTGTCACACAATGACAGTGTGGCTGGCCTTTAAATTTGATACGTCATTTACTATCTTGCCTAACCTTATTTTTCTCCAGTCCAATTTCAACTTGACTCTTGACTCAAGGTATAAATTTCTCACTTTCCCACCCCAAATCCATTCTCATTGTCTTTGGAATTTGGAAAACCTTTCTATGAAACCTAAATGTGATGGATCAACACATTTCATTTAGTGAAGAAGCTGTCCAGTAGCTTTTGATTACTAGCTAGCATTGAGACCATGATCTCCAGAGACCTTTTTATCTTGCTTTCAGTTTCAGTGCACATATAAATAGCTCCTTACTTGAACTGTGTAAAATTTCCACTTCATCTTATTTCTTACAAATAGATTAAAGACATTTCTTCTGACCTCGATCACTTTATGATGAGAGACACTTGCTGCCCGCAACTAATTAATCCTCCATGTTAGCCAACATGTGTGCATTTTGGCTAACATGGAGGATTAATTAGTTTCAGGGAAAATTAAAAATGAATGCAGGAAGTGTCTCTCATCATAAAGATATTACCTCAGATTACAAATATTGCACAAAAGCTGGGCAGTATTACAAAAAAGTTACTATACTTTTTGCTTCACTCATATAGCACCACTTTCACCAATCCACTGAGAGGATTGAAAAAGTCAAGCAATTGGCTGTAATTGCCTTGATCCATACTGTTATGTATCCAATGCCCCCTGGTGGCTGTTGCTATGCAGATGGCTTGGATACATAACACATACCATTCTTACATGTACTGCATATATAACCCATGATGAAAGTTGTTACATACTGACATTATATGAACAATCTCCCGGCCCGAGAACAACCAGGGAATCCCTAATGCGGCAGCCGTTGACAGATGACAGCTGTCAAAAGGCTGCCGGAAGAAACCGCGCATGCGCACAGCCGGCAGCAGCCGCTGACAGTGACAGCTGTCAAAAGGCTGCGCAGGCGCAAGAACCAGCATGGCTGACAGCCGCGAGCTGTCAGAATGCCGGCTCCCGATACATGCTTCCCCTCAGCCGGCAAGCCAGCCAGCTGACGGATTTCCCCGGCTAAGCCGTGCAAGCACAATCGCCCGGGAGCTGTCAAAGTTACCGGCTGGCTATTGGTCGCTGCCCTCGAGGCAGGAGAATACGGTTTCCTGATTCGTTGTTACTGTTGACAGTTCACTATAAAAGGACATGTTTCTCTGCTTGTCAGCTGTCCGGAGCTGAAGCGAATAAAACGTTGAAACCCAGCCTGCCGTCTCTCTGGTCATTGTCCGAGACATTTCAAAAGTGTTTGGGCTCTGTTTGCCCAGTTGCAGATTTCATCCCATCTCTGCATGGATGGTCCTTACTTCACTAGAAAATAGAGACATTCCTCATATTATTTTCTTCCATTCAATTTGAAAGATAAAAAATAGTATCTCTCTCTCTCTCTCCTACTTTTCCAGACCATTGGCTAACAGGTTGAGTTATTGATACTTTGCCTAAGAAAGTCATGTTATTGATTTTGAAAAGATGGAATATGTAGGCTTCACCTTTTTGTTCAGTCAAAAACTGTCCCGACTAATCCTTTGTCATGATACACTTCATAATAATGTTTAAGAAAAATGAATTTTATTTATTTATTTTTATTTTAATCCCATTTATATCCTGCCCTTCTCCGAAGACTCAGGGCGGCTTACAAGCTTAGCAGTAGCCTTCATTCTATGTATATGCCTGCTTATTATGGCTTTCACACACACCCCAAGCGGCATTATTACAAAGTCAGCTTAATTGCCCCCAACAATCTGGGTCCTCATTTTACCTACCTCGGAAGGATGGAAGGCTGAGTCAACCTTGAGCCTGGTGGGATGCGAACCTGCACTAATTGCAGGCAGCTGGTGTTACTTAAGGAGGCATTAGCCCAGTGCTCCACCAAGGCTCTGTATATATTTGATTGACTGTGATATATTATATATAAAGTCTCAGATATGGTTGAAAAGAAGATAGTGGGGATAATTGATATAGCAATTCCAGGGGATAGTAAAAGACAAAGAATTGGAGAAGACCACAAAGGACCAAGATGTGAAAATCAAAATTGAAAAATTATGGCATAAACTGTTTAATGTTTAAAATTCTGTTAACCTCTTCCACATTTATGAAAAGTTGATTAAAAAGCCATGGGAACAATCTGACTGCAGTATTAGAAAGACAACCACTTTTTTTTTTAAATCCCATTTATATCCCGCCCTTCTCCGAAGACTCAGGGCGGCTTACAATCTAAGCACAAATCAATGTGCTTAGCAATAGCCTTCATTCTATGTATATGCCTGCTTATTAGGGCTTTCTCCCCCCTCCAAGCGGCATTATTACAAAGTCAGCTTATTGCCCCCAACAATCCCGGTCCTCATTTTACCTACCTGGGAAGGATGGAAGGCTGAGCCAACCTTGAGCCTGGTGGGATGCGAACCTGCACTAATTGCAGGCAGCTGGTGTTACTTAAGGAGGTATCAGCCCACTGCTCCACCAAGGCTCAATGTCGTGTTAAGTCAGTATAGATTAAATAGGTAAGATCTAAATATGGCTTCTTTTATTTCCTTCCCTGTCCTATTATCGCTTGCCTCACTTCATCTCCAGCCAATTTTGCTCTCTCATTTCCATATCAACCTGTTTTCTTTTCTTTTCTTTTCTTTTCTTCTTTTCTTTTGTTTCTTTCTCTGTCTTGGCTTATGTAGATAGGATAATTGTTCAGGATCTTCATCAGTGTCTTTTTCCTTCCAAACCTGTTCTTCATCTATTCTTTTATCTTAAATTCTGGATAGAATTCCTTCCAGTTAGTATTATATGTGAAAGAGAAATTAAAACTCCACAGTATTATTACTAAAATACTAGAAACTGAGATATGGTTCTTTTTTTAAAAAAAAATCATGACATAGTGTTTCTAAATAAAATAACCATTATAATATATAGCAGAATTGGACAAAGACTCTGCCTGTCTTAATATATTTTAAAATCTTTAACAGAGACAAGCAAATTTATAACCAAAATGTGTTCATGTACTGTAGGTTAATTTGTTATTTTATTTTAATTGATTTATACGGCCAGTCAGCTCATTATGATGACACTGAGAAACTAACAGAGTTAAAACTTCAGTATCAAACAATAAGTATGAAGGTTTTTATATAAAACTCAAGGCAGATATCCTGAGGCTTCTAGATTCAACATCCAGTATTTTGACACCTACTCTTCTATTCATATCAAGACATTTTAAACATACAAAGGTTCTGCTGCATTAGTCTGGATTTCCACCTCCTAGATTGGAATTTTGTTCTGGTTGAAAAGCAATACTCTTATTGCAAAAGTCATTGTGGTATTTAAGGGCCATCTACTTCTATTTCATTTCTGGCTTTCAACTTGTGAAGTATTATAAAAGGAAGGTTCTTGAACCTGAAATTGTCTGCCTTTTATTGCTAATATCACTACACTATCACTACATAGAAAGGAACTTTGTTGGGTTACATAAATTTGGAGTCAGCAAAAAAACAAAGGTATGGGATGTGTACCTGCATAAATCTGTTCAGAGGGGACAATGATAGTGCTTGAGGTGTCCGGCCCTAGCCTTGAATCTGAAGTAAGCGTGGAAATCTCAGAGTCCCCCCATAATGCCAGAGCATAACTGGATGGAAAGTTATATTCCTGTCACACTGTCTCCTGCAGCTTCCACAAGTATTTTCCCAACTCTTTGGCTATAACTGACAGTGGCAGTTACTGAATTTTAATTATTTTCTCAGTATCTGACACAGGAAAAGAAAAATCACAGCAATGCCTTAAAAGTAGATGAGCCTTCTTTGCAATTGTTGACATTCTCTTTGAGGCTTCCTAAATGCGACATTGTTCAAACTAGCAATAATTGAAAAAAAAAAGTTTTAAATCTTTTTCAGTGGAAATGCTTTGGTTCACTACCTGCATTTACAAGAAGAATAGTTAAAAGTTACAGTCTGAAATCCATTAATTGACAATACATAAGTGGAATAATTTTTACTTATATATTTCTTAAACTGCCACAATGACAATAATATCTTCTTGGATCTAATATCTACATTGGTGGTAAGATATGCAGTGAGAGACTAGGATCATACATTTTAAATGTACTCTTTTATTAAGAGTAGAACTCTATCTTTTGATTTTAATTTGGGATAAATACTCTTATGTTTTTAGAAATAACAGCTTCAATTTTCAGCTGTTCATCTGAGATCTAGAATGTATTTTACTTCAGAAATGAATCTCTTTGTGATGTTTTTTAGAAGTTATCACCATCTAGCAATAAGGGATGCTAAAGTTTTTAATGGGAGTAAAATGATACAATCTTTATCATAATACAGAGCAAAATAATACCAATGAATCTTGCTAATACCCATTATTTGCTGGGCAATACTTTGCTGAAAAATATATATTGCAGAAAAATTCTAAAAGAATAATATATTTGGGAAAATTGTCTTCTATGCTCTCTACATGGGGCTGCCCTTGAGAGCCACTCGGAAGCTTCAACTGGTGCAAAGTGCAGCTGCACGGACACTTTTGGGGGCCTCCCGATACTCCCATACCACACCTCTCCTCCGTGAGCTGCACTGGCTTCCGGTTGCCTTCCGAGTGAAATTCAAGGTGCTAACAATGACATACAAAGCCCTACATGGCATGGGTCCGGACTACCTACGGGAGCACCTTCTGCCAACGTCAACACCCCTCCGTCCTGTGCGCTCCCACAGAGAGGGCCTCCTCAGGGTGCCACCGCTCAAGGAATGTCGGCTGGTGGCCCCCAGGGGGAGGGCATTCTCAGTGGGTGCGCCAGCCCTCTGGAACTGCTTGCCTACCGAAATCCGGATGGCCCCCGACCTCCGCACCTTCCGGCGCGATTTAAAAACTTACCTGTTCCAGCAGTCCGGCCTGGCCTGATAGCTCTTGGGGTCTCAGTTGTTTTTACTATTGTTTTTCACTATTGTTCAATCTGTATACCTACCTTACTCTGTACACCGCCCCGAGTCCCTCGGGAGAAGGGCGGTATATAAGAACAAATAAATAAATAAATAAATAAATAAATAAATAAATATTGCTGGTAATGACCTATAAAGCCCTAAATGGCTTGGGTCCGGAGTATCTAAGGCACAGGTCGGCAACCCGCAGCTCCGGAGCCGCATGCGGCTCTTTGAGCCGTCTCCCAGTCGCCCGGTGCACGTGCACCTCTTCAAACGGGTGGAGGTGCGTGCGCACCTCTTCGAATGGGTGGAGGTGCACGCGCAGCTCTTTGAACGGGCGGAGGTGCGTGCGCACCTCTTTGAACGGGCGGAGGTGCGTGCGCACCTCTTTGAACGGGCGGAGGTGCACACGCACCTCTTTGAACAGGCGGAGGTGCGCACACACCTCTTTGAATGGGCGGAGGTGTGCGCGCACCTCTCCAAACCTTTGGAGAGGTGTGCGCGCACCTCCGCCTGAACGGGCAGTGGCACCACTCATTGGGAAAGCTGCTGCGGCCCGTTTGCAGAGCTGCCGCCTTCAGAGGAAGGCGGCAGACTGCAAACGGGCCACGGCAGCTTTCCCAATGGACGGCACCACTGCCTGTTCCAAGAGGTGCGCGTGCACCTCTCCGAATGGAAAGTTGCCGCAGCCCGTTACTAAACTCTACATATTGCAGAGCACACATAACTTGCCAGTTTCTAAGGAAACTGGGCAATTTTTCCACTCAAAATGTGGCGCTGAACTAAGTGATGGCAACGGAAATACTATGGACTTGCACTTCCATATTTCATTGCGTTTAAGAGGCCGGAGAAGAAATGCTGGTTTGCTTTTTAACAAGCGCCAAGCAGTTCCTGACGCGACTCGGCTTCTCAGAGGCTCCAGAAAAACCAAACCTGTTGGCTGTTTAGCTGGGAAAATTAAGTCCCGGGAGTTCTTTTTATAGCCACAAAGCAGCAGGAAAGTTCAGAGTAGGCGCGGTTGGGCCTCTCAGCGCTACTCTTCACGTAGTCGTGCACAGAGGTCCCCTTTTTCTGCTTGGGAGAATGCGAGGCTTTGGTGACTGAGGCTGTGATCGTGATCGCGGCCTGTAAGAAAAAGGGAATCGGGCTTCTTTCAAGGGTTTGTCGTATCTCTGCCACCCCCCTCCACCTAGTCTCGTCCCTTGTGTTCTTTCTGCTGCGTGGGAGGCAGAAATACTGGGGCAGCCAGCGCTGCCTGAGGGCTGATCGTGCTACATTTCTGCTTTTCTCGTAGTTATTAAAGTATCGAATGGCACCAAGAAGAGGGGTGGGGTTCTGCCATTTTGTCGAAATGGGAAAATGTCGAAGTTGGGGAGCAAGTTCCTCGGAACTCTCCGGGACTTTTTAAATTAATCAGCACAATACTAGGCTGTGTGGAGAGCTGATGCAATGGAGGAGGGCTGCCAGTTTGTAAGGTTTGGGCTTTTATGTCGTGGGGGAAAGAGCACTTTAACAACAGGATCTTTTCTCATAAAGAAAAAACAAAAGGCTCACGCTCTGTGTTGCTTTTCTTTCTCCCTGTATTTCTAAGATTGCGGAAGCTTTGCCAGAAAATTGTATGCGGGTGGTTGAAAGATGGCTTGACTGGGTGCCAGATTAATGTCGGCTCTGCAAATGGGCCGTTGCCGCCGCACAACTGGTTCCATCACACATAAAAAAGTGGCAACCGTGTGCATGTGTCTGCGCATGCGCAAGAAACAAAACATTTTGCGCATGCGCAAAACATTTTTTTTGCATGCGTGTGCATGGACGCACGCACGTGGCTCCCACTTTTTTTTATGTGTGATGGAACCGGTTCCCAGTGGCTCTTTTGCTTTTTCAGGTTGCCGACCCCTGATCTAAGGGAACACCTGCTGCCGGCATCATCTTCCCATCGTCCTGTGCGCCCCCACAGGGAGGGCCTTCTCAGGGTACTGCTGGTTAATGAATGCCGGCGGGTTATTCCCAGGGGAAGGGCGTTCTCTGTGGGTGCACCTGCCCTATGGAACCAACTACGCACAGAACCTAGGACTGCCCCCGACCTTCGCTCATTTTGCCGGGACCTGAAAACTTGGCTCTTCGATCTGTTTGGTCCAGACTGTGGGGTTGTTAATTTAACTGGGTTTTAGATTTACTTTTGGGGCTTGAATTTAATTTAATTGTTTTAATTGTTTTTAATTTTTTGTATTCATGGTTTTAACTGCCCTGTAAACCGCCCTGAGTCCTACGGGAATAGGGCAGTATACAAATCCAATAAAATAAATAAATAAATAATAAATAAATAAATAAATAAATAAATAAATAAATAAATAAATAAATAAATAAATAATATAATATAATTTAACATAATTTAGGATTAGTATACTTTATGGAAGACTGTATACAAATGAAGCCTTTAGAAATGTTTGCATATAATACTGTAGTTATTAGAGTAAGGTACAAGATATAAATACTAAAGAAAGTTATGAATTACACTAATATGTCACAAATACATAATGAAATAATGCATTAAAAAGAACCCTGTGGGACTGACAAATTTAGTTTAGACTGATCTGCACAATTCCAGTCCCAGGAGTTGTGGTTTAGACAGAGACTAAATATAAAAGATAGATGCAGCATCAGAAAGTTAACTCAGTGCTATCTAGAATGATTACTTCAGAAAGGTTGAAGTAGACATGCTCATAATTGGACATTATGTAATATATTTTCAGTTATAGAATGTGTACTTTTCCCTATAGTACATATTACTGCTTGAAAACAAACTCTTATTTCCATGTTCATTTTATTTTCATTTATTCCTTGTAGATTATATTTCATTCTGAAAGAAACTCAATTGAGCAGACTGTAAGTACGAAACTATGATTAGAAAAATACAATAAATGTAAATAAGTGCATTGATTCTAAACCACTGTAGAATCCACCAGTATTCATTACAGAATTACAATTACAGAAATATCATGACTTTGGAGACAAAGAGTGTCTCCTTCAAAACCAATTTCCCCCCTATAGAATATTCAAGCAAAAGTTTGGACGATGATCTGATCAAGAGAGAATAATAGCTAATAACATTCTTCTGTAGGTTGGCAGAGCTAGAGAAAAAATACCACAATGAGTAAAGTGATAGAACTCAGAATAATAGAGTTGGAAGGGACCTTGAATGTCTACTAGTCCAACCCTCTATTAAAGCAGGAGACCCATTTCAGACCATTTATACCATTTCAGACTCCTTAAGGATATGTTTGATTTAGGGAAATATTGACAATTATGATGCATGTTAGACTCTTTGACAACCCCAAACTAAAAATAATTATTATTTTCCAAGCATAATTCTAGGAGTTCTCACTAGCAAAAAAAAAATATTGAGATGAATAGAATGGGGTTGTAAGAATTCCAGCAACTATTTTAAATTTAGAATCAGTATATCCTCATGCACTTTAGGGGTGAGGCTTTTCATTTCTAATAGCCTTCCTGTGATCCAGCAAGGGGATAGGTCTCTTCATTGATTGTGGGGAACCTTGCCGTTCTCTGATCCATAAAACTTTATCGACCAGGGAACCAACTCTTATAAGATATGCACCAAATCAGTCTTTCCATTTTGAAACCTGATCATGACATATACATAACATATATAAAGAGAGAGGTTTACCATAGTGTCTATAATTATCAATTAGGAGGGATTTGGTTGTATTCAAGCACCCTCAAAGAATATAGTTGAACATTAAAGTAGAGATGAAATATGGGCCTGTTTCCAAAATCAAAAGCTCAAAATCAAGCTGAGGAAGTGTTTTTGTAGAGTTGTAGTATACTCCAGACAGTGACTGAAATTATAGGGTGAGTGAGGATGGGAGACATAGATGATAGTAAAGGATTCAAGAGAGCAGAATGTCTTTGCATGACAATAATCTGTGGGATTTCAAATACCCTTTGATATCTATGAACAGCCAATAAAGCAGTTCAATATGACTCTTGCAGATTAAAATACACATTGATTTTACAAAGTCTAGATTTCAATCACATTATTTTCTCTTTAACTTCAAAGTTGATGAAAAGAGAAAACATTTTCATTATACTGTATTAAGAGTCAATAAAATGTGGAGTTAATAAAATTGTTACAATGGATCATATTTCTCGGCAGCAAAATGGCCATTGCATTAGCTTCTCTGGTTGAAATTAGAGATAGGATGAGATGAGAAGAATACATTGCATCAGAAATGAATAATTAAGAAATTATAATTAATAACTGAGAAAAAATAAAAAAAATATATAAAAAAGATTTGGGAAGCCTAAAATGTCTTTATTTAAACACTGAATATATCCTATGTAATCACAAATAGCTTTTTTGTGATACCAATATTGATTGGGAGGAAACTCTGAAAACTATATTTCATTTCAAGATCAATAGCTTGGAAGAAAAACCTTAGGTACTGTCCTGTCATATCTGAGCTGTTCATTTCCTTGGGCACTATGATGACACATTTAATGACAAGATTATAAAGAGGCCTTTACTTTCTATCACAGACTTAGCGAGAAGCATAATTTCTCAGTGATTGCTTCTACAAGACTCACCATTTGTCATTCAAAGAATAGAGAGGTGAGGAGCCATTCATTTAACACAAAGGGTTTACTTCTTGCAATCCAAACAAAGTCTTTGCAATCCAGAAATCAATATATTTATGTGTGGCTATTTGATTAGAAGTCCAATGTTATATTTGTGACTTAAGCTGCCCCAGCCAAAAACAAAAAATGAGTTCTTTAGATATTCTAGATGCTCAATATAAGATGATCAGGGAAGAATTGGTGTAAAAAGGTTTGATTTGCAAATATGGCCAATTGTCATTTTTTTTACATGTTATGGATTTAGAATATGTAGAATCAGCTCCAGGTTGCCTTTGAAATTTCTTTTTTTTTACTAGAAATAACAACTCAACCTGTTTTTGTGTGAAGAGCAGTAAGCATAAGTCTTCTGCATGCAATGAATTTGGACTGAGAACAGATCAGAGTTCATGAAACTGAACTTTTCTCCAGTTTAATTGCCCTATGGATGATGCTTTTTCTCCACTGCTGTACTTGGGAATAAAATTTAAGTGCTTCTATAACACTTAAATGTTAAAATACCATTCTTAAAGTAATTGTGCTGTATATAATAAGATGGGGCCATTTAACTTTTTAAGTCGCAATTCCCTGGTGGTTGCAGGAAATCCCAAATTACAACAAATGCAGCAAGCAACTCTCCAGCCTCTGTGAACAGTTTAAGAGGACTCACAACTCTGTGATTTGGTTCCACTGTTAAATTATTTTTACGGCTAGGGTGTTTTCTCTTATGAGATTCTATTTTCCTCTGATTTATTCCATGGTTCTCTGTTCTGCCCTTTAGAGTGCAGACAGCAGTCTAAGCTTTTTTTTCTATGTAGCATCCTTTCAGGTATTTGTTCTCAAAAGCCACATTACCAGTTTCTTCAATTGCCTTTGATAGAACTATTTTTTTTGTAATGTCCTGACAATCACATGACAAATTTACAGTATATAACAACCCTATTCTATTTGGCTAAATTCTGCTTGAAGATGAATATCCAGAACCGGTCAAAGTTCTTTAGGTGGGATATGGCAATGAAAAATAAAGTGGAATTTAGAAACCAAACTTTGCACAGACTAAATTTGAATGTGTCTTTAAAAAACAAAACAAAACAAAAAGATTATACTGTTGTCTCATAATAGTATACCATCAGTTGCTACTCGAGATTTTTTCCTCAAATTCTATAACCAAGACAGGTGGTGTCACCCTATTCCCAAGCATTTGATTTCCTTTGCATTTATTGCTATTAATTTTCACTGTTATTTGCATTCCATTTCTGAAATATATTCATGCCATGTTTAGTTTTATTTCTGCCTTTTAGAGCATTAGCTACCCCAAGCAATTTTGTGATACAATTCAATAGACACTGATTATCTTCACTTCTGCAACCAAATCGTTAATAAAGATGTTGGAGAGATCCCTGACTAAACTTTTGACATTTCACTTAATATCTCATTCCACGTTGATGAGTAGCTACAATTTTAGAGTCAAATAGATTACACATTCAAGATTAATTTTATCCCACACTTAACTATTTTTCTTATCAGAATGTCACAGGATACTTTGTCAAATGCTTTGCTGAACTTTGCTTTATATCTACTTCAGAATATTACAAATAGTTGTACTGTATATAAATGTTATACTGAATCTCTAGTTTCTTGTTTTGTTTTGCTTTTTTCTGAAGATAGGGACATTTTAGCCCCATCCAATCATCTGTTATTTGCCTATTTCCAGATGTTCTCAATAGTAATATGTTCAGATTCAGCAAGACCATCAGAATGTTTCACAGTACCTGATGATGCAACCCACCTAGCACTGGAGATTTGCTTCAGTCAAAAATAGTCACTTATTCTTTTTCTATTAATGTTGATTCAAACTTACCCCTTCTTTCTGTTCTTCAGAAATGGATAGTAGAACAGAGAGAGGACTGAACCAGAATAAATGTACAATAGTTGAACATTTTTCATTAATTTCTTCAAGCCATGGACTGAATGCAATTTTCCTTACCAGAGCAAACACTTCTCCAAAACTTTTCACAGCTGTGCTATTAAACCCCTTTGTAATAAATCTTATCATGAATTTCACAGGCCTCTATTCAAAGACAGCATTCCATAAAAATAACTCCTGTACAATGAGACCTACATTCCAGGTCTGTTGCAAGCTATCTATAATATGTGATGATTTTTTAAAAAATCAAAGTGGTATACAAATGCTGGAAATAATGTGGGAATAACTACCATTTTATTTGCTATCAGGCCTTGGCTTTAAACAAACAATAAAAGAGATGCCTCTTTAGTTTTCAACACAAAAAAAGAATGGACATTAAAAGAAGTCTGAAATCCTGCCTTTCAGACAAGGTAGGACACACTGTTGCTCAATCAACACTGTTGCTCATGCAAAAATCCCCCACTACATAGTTTATTTCAGATGTGTTACTTAGAAGCAGCAAGACAAATATAGGTTGTCCTCATTTAGTGACTTCTTCAGACAGTGTACAGTAATGGTATGTGAGAAAGTCCATGGGAGCAGTCAAATAAGAAACAGCATAGTCAGCAACTAGATAGTACAGTGATGGCGAACCTTTTAGAGGCAGAGTGCCCAAACCACAACCCAAAATCCACTTATTTATTGCAAAGTGCCAGGGCTGCATCAGGAATGTGGTGCCCTCAGGGGGCCAGGGGGGCATGGCCCACTGGCTGGGTGTAGCTGTGGTGGTCACAACAGACTGGGTGGGTGTGGCCAGGGTGGGCATAGCCACCTTGATGTTGCTCATGGGGGGGTGATGCCTGTGGAGGCTGAGCAGGATTGGGGGAGATCCATGGGGTCTCTGGTGGGTGGAGTGTTGGGCAGGAGGCTCATCTTGCAGAGTGAAGCAAGGGGTAGGGTGGGGGTGCCATTGCTGTGGGGCAAGGCAAGGCAAGGCAGGGGTGGCTGCTGCCTGACACAATTGGTCTGCGCACACAGAGGCTAATGAGTGCATGGGGGCATACTCTACCACCTCTACTTGAGCTTGCTAGCCAGCTGCTTTGCCTCCTTTGTGCTGGGTGGGGCTGCTGCTCCAGGTGCTGGCGGTGGCCTAGTGAACCTGCACATTTTGATGGTGGCGGCAGGCGTGCCCACAGAGCAGGCTCTGAGTGCCGCCTCTGGCATGCATACCATAGGTTCACCATCACTGAGATAGTGAATGGGCAAGAAGCTCAGAAGAGACTATCCCTAGTTTCTTGGAGTATAAAGGAGACAGCAAAAATATTGTATTTGCAAACATGCAAGATTCTGTCAATGTAGCTTCACAATAAAGTAGAATTAACTCATCTAGATGTTTTCCCTATGTTGTCTACCCTGCAAGGCTAACATCTTTTGACATGTGAAAGAGATCTGATAGGCAAAGTGCCTAAGGAATTCAGTGTAAGAAACCCCATCATAACATGCAATATCTTCTGTTTTTCCATGTTCTCCATATTACATATGAATATGAAGTTGCAACACAGTATATTGTACATGCCCAGAGTAGCATACTCCTGATATGATTCAAAGGATTCATGGAGGTCATCTTAATTTGGAATAATATAATTACCGAGATAGAACATTTTATATTGGCCAAGAATTAACAGAGATTTTGGAAAGGCAATTTGTAATTGTTCTAGATTGTAATTGTTCTGACATATATCTCAGAATTTGTTTTTTTTTTGTTTTTTTTTAAAGCTAATCTGGCTCAATGAGGACATTAATAAGCTGGGCAAAATGTGGGAACTGATTGATGGGTAAGAATTACATTATTTCTTTCCATATGGCCTTAGTTTCTTCTCCATGATTTTTTCTTGTTTTCTAAACAATATGGTTTTTCCCATTTAGTATCCAGTTCAAATAACTGCAGTCTAATTGCCTTATGGAAAATGGGGTTAAGGTAATCAAATGTTTATTGTCTGTTGCCTGCAATATCTCCTTCAAGTGCTCCTTTAATGCGGTGTGCAAAGAGATTAACATAGTTTTGGTGACATTGTAGCATCTCTTCCTCTCTAATCATTTCTCCTAAACCATTCCTAGAAGAGTTAGACCCAAATAGCAGAAGAGCACTCACTCTCCCAAATAGATTGATTGGCTGGTTATATAGACAAATCTGCATGCTGGAAACATCACTCAATTCCACACATATATCTCATTTTCTCCACAAATGAAAAGAAAATACCAATAATATTTGAGACTCTGAAAAATCAGAAAATCCATCAGTTCTCCAAATTTTCTTCTAATCTCTCAAGCAATTCAAAAGCTCCAGATTCAATTTAATGTCTTGAACTGATTTGAACATTTTATTCAAAAGGATGACGTGTTCAAACTTTTTTGAATTAAATTGGTTCTTAGAAGTCCTCCCCACTAACTAATAAGGGAAACCAAAATATTGATTATAGGTAGCAAACATGACACCATTGCTTCAGGCATTATGACAGTCTTACCCCTGAATTTCTTGGCTGTTTCCCTCTATTTGAAGGAACAGGGACCAAATTGTTTGTTACTTCAAAGAAGAATTTTTTTGTATATGAGATGTGCATGCTCTATATCTCACTTTCCTTCCCCATATTTCCTAACATAATTTTGAATGCATTGTTCCATATTTAAGCCCCTCAACATGTCTTGGAAGATGAACATGAGTACATAAGCTGAATCAGACTGCAAAGGAGCAATGCTACTATAACCACACAGAATTCTTGCCTCCAGACTGAAGCACCAAAAACACACTTTTATAATTTATCAAGGTACCCTACAAAATTGTTAGTTAGGTTTGCACAAATGGCAGTGAGAAAGCACTTGAGTGAGCTCTACTATTATTTTTTTACATTATTTTGTATCAGTGTATGAAATCAACTTCAATTTGCAAATCACAATATTTTGTTATTTTTTCTAGCTGTTTCTCTTCAATTTGTATATCACTTGGTATTGCAATATCAATGAACCAAACTTTTCCTTTTCCACAATAGTGATGTCAGATGTGTTGTGGATCAGATGTCTCTCTGGATCCGAAAGTCCCACAGGACCTTGACTTGCTCATTTTCAAGAACTTTGTCAATTTGGTGTTCCCGGTAATTTTTGCTGCATTTGAACTTAAACTTCTGGCAAAATTTTCAATATATAATAACTCGATCATGACACTGTAGATGATCAGTCTGTGAGATTTTGCTGCAGCCACTGATAAGGCGATCCACTGTTTCATCTTTCTCATTGCATAAGCAACATTTGCTGCTGTTACTGACATGTTGAATTTTTGCTTTCATGGAATAGGTCTGCAGGGCTTGTTTCTGGGCAGCCAAAATGAAGCCTTCAGTTTCTTTCTCAGCACTTCTGATCTTAACCAGATCCATGTTAGCTTTGTATTTACCTTTCCTTCAATGTCCTTCAGGTATTGACTGTGCAACTCTTCATTATCAAGTTGAATCCAACATCTTCAACATTTTTTTCCTGCCTTAACAGCAATTGTTGCGCATTTGTCCATGCCACATTGCATTTCAATGTCTCTGCTAAACTCCGCAGTGAGCTCAGTTCTGCTGTTGTTTCTCCAAACAATTTTAAATCATCCATGTAGAGCACATGGGAAATTTTCAACCATTTTTTAGCCAATTAATATCCACAGTTTGTCTTGTTCAAAATGCTGGTTAGTGGCACCATAGAAAGTACAAATAACAGAGGTGACAACAAGTCACCTTGGAAGATTCCTTGTTTGATTTCAACTTCACTAAGTTCTTCTCCACAGGCCATCAGTTTAGTTTGTCATAGCTTCATAAAAGTTTTCAGGAATTTCTGGATGTTGCTGCTAATTCCAAAAATGTCTAAGCATTTCTCAATCCAGCTGCGTGGAACAGAGTCAAATGCTTTCTTATAATCAATCCAGGCCATGAACAAATTGGTTGGTCTTTTCTTTGAATTCTTCAAAGTTTATCAGTCATCAGTCGGTCTTTGGTTCCTCTTGATATTTTGCAGCACACTTTTTGTTCTACCGGTACAGGCAGCAAATCCTTGTTTTCTAGAAATCCATAAATTTGAAATTTGCAAAAATGCCTGTAAGTAATTTGCATGTTGTCAGCAGGAAAGTTATTGGCCTGTAATTTTCAGGTTTATTTCCCTTTTCTGCATCCTTCTGAATAATAATAATAAAAAAAGTTCTTCCAGTTGTTAGCTACTTTTCACTTTCTGATGTTTTCAAAACGTGATTCATCTGGTTTGCTAATCTTGCTTGTAAACTTGTTAGTGATTTCAACCAGAATCTATGCAGCTCATCTAAACCAGGAGCACTCCAGTTCTTGAACTGCTTTGCTTGTTTTTGCACCATTTCTTTTCTTATGTGAACATCTTCCATTCTAGTTACTTTTGCAGTGCTTTCAACCTGCTTGATCCACTTTGCATTCCCATTGTGCTTCTTGTTGTTTTCCTACAAGTTGTTCCAAAATTTCAGAGTATTTTCTTTGGTTGGTTTTTCACTTGTGATAGCACCATGTCTACTTTTAAGGATCCTATAGAAATGATACTGATTTGCTCAAAATTGTGAATTTTGTTGAAACTGCATTTTTCAGTTATCATATTACTATATTTTCTCTGCAATAGTCACAACTCTTTATTTCAGCTATTCAACCATAACTGCAATTTCTTTGTTTTACAGATATAATAATAATAATAATAATAATAATAATAATAATAATAATAATAATAATAATAATAATAATAATAATAATAATAACAATAATAATAAGCGTAAAGTTTTGAATATGCACCATGCTCTACATCCACGAAGTGACATCGACAGATTGTACCTGTCAAGAAGAATAGGGAGAAGAGGGCTACTGCAAATCCACCAAACTGTAGAAGAAGAAAGATGAAGTCTGAATGACTATGTAAATCAAATTACAGAAAAATTGTTGTAGGCTTTGAAAACAGAGAGCATTATAAAAATAACAGAAACAAAGGCAGAATATAAGGAAATATGGCTGGATGACAGATTAAATAGATGGAAAACCAAAGCTTTCCATGGACAGCATTTGAAAAACATTGAAGGAAAATGTGATAACAGCTTGTCATGGGCATGGCTTAAGGTGGGAACCATCAAGAAAGAAACAGAAGGCTTAATACTGGCTGCTCAAGAACAAGCACTACAAACTAATGCCATGAAAGCAAAGATACAAAAATCTACTGACAGTGCAAATTGCCGACTTTGCAACAACAAAGTTGAAACTGTTTCACATTTAATATGTGAGTGCAGCAAAATCGTACAAACTGATTACAAAGCTAGACATGACCGAGTTGCTAAACTAATCCACTGGGCATTGTGTAAAAAATACGACTTGCCTGTGTCTGAAAAGTCACCCTATGGGAACATAGGGTGGAAAAAGTCGAGAATGAGAGGGTGAAGATCTTGTGGGACTTCCAAATACAGACAGATCGCCATTTGGAAAACAACATGCCAGATATCACAGTCATAGAGAACCGAAGCATACACTTGATTGATATTGTTGTACCAGGAGATGCCAGAGTTGAAGAAAAAGAACTGGAAAAAAATACGAAATACCGTGACCTGGCCATTGAAACTGCATGATTATGAATGAAACGCATAACAGTGATACCCATTGTCATCGGGGCACTGGGAACTATGTCCAAAAACTTTGCAAAATGCATCAAGAAATTGCAGCTTCCTGCAATAACTCCAGCAAAGCTACAAAAAACTGCGCTACTCGGAACATCTTACATTTTAAGGAGATACCTGGTTGATACCTAGGATGCTGGCAGCAACCTGTGTCAACCATTAGTGCCAGTCAATTTGAGTGTTCAGTTGACTGAGTTTCATGTTTTATGAATAAAAGATAATAATAATAATAATAATAATAATAATAATAATAATAATAATAATAATAATAATAATAATAATAATAATAATAATAAAATTGGAAGGGACTTTGGAAATCTTGTAGTCTAACCCCCTGCTCAGGCAGGAAACCCTATACCATTTCCAGTCTCTTCTTAAAAACTTCCAGTGTTGGAGCATTCACAACTTCTGGAGGCAGGTTGTTCCACTGATTAATTGTTCTAAATGCACCATTTAAGTGAGTCAATTTACAGCACAGGATTGTGGTAAGAAGTACAAGTGGAGGGAACATTATGTATGTGTCAAATTTAGGTAGCTGCCCATTTCACCAAACCCTTCTGGGTGACATACAGGAAATTTCTCCTTAATCCTAGGTTGCTTCTCTCTTTGGTTAGTTTCCATCCATTGTTTCTTTTTTAAAAAAACAACAAGTTTTATTAGTTTTTCAAATTACAACCTATATATTTAGAAAATATCATGATACCTGGGTAGTCATCAATTGAGTAACAGAGTTTTCAATACATAGTTTGGGTTACATTATCATAGCATCCTTCTCTATTTCTCTCAATATTCAATACAATGTATTTAAACTAACAAATTTCTAGGAATAGCATAGTAAATTAAAGAAGATTTTGTCAAACCCATTTTGATAAGGTATATCTATATCCTGTTATTAAATTTTGTCTAATTTTGATGTTAATTATAGTATCCAAGTTTAACCTTTAACATCCCAAATAGTATTCACAACCCAAAGTTCCCTTATCTTATTACACCAAAAATTGTATCATCTAACATACACCCAATATTTAAATAGCTAGCTTCTACCTAATAAACATTGTTTGTGTCATATCCTAATACATCACAAGTTACCAATCGGAGAGTCTATATTTATCAATCTACTTCTACTTCTACATAACCAAAATTTTAACATCAAACGTAGGATCCATAAGCCAAATTTCCATTATATCAATATATAAATTTATAACATTTGAAATAAGCTTAGTAAATACTTAAACACATTTTAATTCTATCTCATGAATACTTTTTATTTCAGATCCTAATAAGTCACTAATTACTAACAAAATGGCCTACGATAATTCTCTAGGAATTCATATTTTAAATCTAACTCTAGGTTTCTTTTTTTTTTTTTTGCCAGTCGGGTTTCCAGACCTAGGGCTTTAAATTGCCAAGTAGGTCCATTTGCTTGCATGTATATTATTTGCACCAGAGGAGGCCATCCAACCGTCAGCAATATACAAAGGTTGAACCATTTATAGTCATTATATTATTGCCATGTTAATTCCACTCTCTTTATTTGCTCTGACATCTCTGTCTGCGGTTCAGTCTGGGTTCTTCTTCCATCTGGGTTGATCTGTTTTGAGTAGAAAACCTTATCCAGTTTTGTAGTTAGTAATTGACTGTCCAAGCTTTCCACCGGTTCTCTTTGTTGGTCTTCAGCTTCCCCTATATTGGCATCACTATCTTGCATGTAGTGTACTTCTGAAATTGTAGGATCCTTACAGAGTGTCAGAGGTTGAGTATTAAGTTTTTCCCTAGTTTGTTGTTGGTCTTTAAGATTGTTTGTCATAGTAGTGGTTCCTTGTACTTTAAAAATTGTAGGTTCTTTGAGTAAAGTCAGGTTTTGGATATTAGTTTTTTCAGTACTTTGATGTTGTTGCTTATATTCCTCTGTCTCAATAGTACTATCTTCCAATTTTGTTATATTCTGAAATGTAAATTCTTTAGCTGCAGTCTGGGTTTTAATTTGTGACATAAGGTTGGCATGTAAATTATTAAATCTGGAGATAGACATCTCAGTGACTCTGTAGATTGTTTCAAGTATAAGGTTATAGTCAAGTGAAGTTTGTGGCTGATCCTTTTCCATTTTGTAATAATTATAAATAGTCCTTGGTGGAGGCTATTTTTCAAACAAAAATCAGTAAGTGTCAACATCCACAAGTCTAAGCCAAATTCATCTCCAGCTGTTTCAGGTTTTTATCTTCATGCCAAGGTCCATCCAAAATGTAAGCAAGCTTGTTTGCCAATAGTATTCACTAGATATCCCCAGAGTACTTTAAATCCTTTTCAGACGGTATCTTTTTATTGATTTCTTTTTTTTGTACCCCTTTTTAGACTAATAGGTAGAATAGTCCATTTCTGTAAATATAGGAACTTTGAGCCAAAAGTAGAAAGGCAGTAAGTCCAATAAATCAGTTTAATTTAGTACAAGGCTTTTTCTTTTCTCTCCCAATGTAGACAAAGACCACTATTAAGGAAGGTGCGGGGAAAAAATCCCTTCCCTCTCTCCTCGCAAGGGGAAGCAAATTCAGAAAGCTTTTGGCAGGGAAAGTAGATGATTAGGAAAAGAAGAAGGCAATTCTCACCCAGTTTTCAAGTGCTTTCAAGTGCTTTGTTTTGCTTTTGGCTTTGGCAGGATACGGCTAAATGATGGGCCATGGGAATAGCCGATCCTTTCTTCTTCGGTTCGGAGAGTAGCTCCAAGCTGACGGGAGGGCTGCCACCCTTCTACCGCCGACTGGAGACACCTCTCCCCTGCTCATCGCCCCTCCAGGGTGACTTTCAACCACTTTACAGGGGCCCACCAATGAAGAAATCCAGGCGACGTGAGGAGCGATTCCCTTGCATGTCTGGCTGCACTGAAATCCAGAACTGGAAGCCCCATCGTTTGTTTCTTGTCCTGCCTTCAGGTGCTTTGGAGAATAGCTTGACTCCCTCTTCTTTGTGGCAGCCCCTGAGATATTGGAACACTGCCATCATGGGACCCCTCATCCTCTTCATTAAACTACCGAATTCCAGCAACCGTTCCTTATATCTTGTTGTTAGGCTAATTCTAATTTATTCTTCAACTTTCCTTGCCTCAAATTCTTCAAATTACTTAAATCCAATTTAATTTTCTTTATTTTTAACTCCAGGTGGATTTTCCACTTTGGTTTTCCCTTCTTAATTGCTTTATTCTTTATTCATTTAAACCCAATTTTTCAGTAGTAACAAAAGCTGATGCATGCATTAGCTGTTTTTTTTTTTTTTGAGCTAATTTTCCTGTTGGAATAGTTTGAACAGTTTCATTCACATTGTTGAATAATCTAGCCAAACGTCTCTTACTAACTTGATTCAGTTTTGGCAATTGAATCCTTTCCAATGTTTTCGGTTTGAGTCTTAAACTTCTTAGCTTAATTCAGTGTTAGCTGTTGGTTCTTCAAGATCTAATCTAGCTCTTGCTTTTTGTCCTCGTCCACTTCTCTGATTTTTTTCTCCACTACTTGTTGCTCCACTTCTAAGTTATCTCTATTAACAGTTACACTTGAGCCTTGATCTTGTGCTGATTTGTTTGCAATCTCTTTTAATTCTACATTAATGAAGAGCTTGTGCTTCAAAGTAACATGCCTCTGGTCCATAAGTCTTTGTTCATTGATTTCCATATCCACGTGATTCTCCTTCCAAATCTTGAACTTTTGAAATCCACATTTTGTTCATTCAGATTGATAATTAGCTTCCATAATTGAGTATTTTTCTTTCTTTGTCCACTTTTTTGCTTTTTTGTTTGTCTTCCAGTTGCCTGCCCATGTCTGGTTGCCTTGCAGAGGGAGATGAGTCCTGTGGCATTTTTTATTTTTTATTTTTGCTCAGCACCCAGGAGCCATAGTATTCAATGTGAGACTTGTTGATCTGGACAATACTCAATCTAGCACAGAATTCATTTGACATGTTTTCACCATAGTTAAATAGGTTTGGAGCAAGTTTAGTCTGCTCTTCAACAAGGCACACAAGCCCTCCCACCATGAGAAGATACAGATCCTTGGGGCATTTTTGTATCTATCTATCTATCTATCTATCTATCTATCTATCTATCTATCTATCTATCTATCTATCTATCTATCTATCTATCTCCTTGTTCTAAATCTATTTCCTTGGAAATATGCTCTAGCAATTACAACTGGCATTCAGCCCACACCAGGAAAATGTGTTATGACTATGAAAATGGCAAGTAAATGTTAATATTAAAATTATTTAAAGAAAAAACAAAAACAAAAAAATACCCCATCCTAGAAATGCATGAAAAATATAAAATTGTTTGCTGTAGTTTGTTGACAGCATCCATTAACTTACATCCTGGGCCCATAAATAAGTTATGCTGTACTTTTTTCATATCAAACACATGAATTTTTAGTATTGATTGAATGAAGCAAGTGTACATAAATCATTGCAATGAGTGCTGTGAAGGGCTGTTGGCCCATTTAATTAATTTTAATCCACTAGATGTTGCCCTTCTCCTTTCATCTCATTCTCTACTGACTTTCTTGAAGACTCTGGTGGAATACCTGAGGCCAAGTATATCAAGTAGGGCTAAATCTCTTTAAAAAAGAACAACATGCTATTAGCTGATTTGAAAGGGGTGACAGAAAAATCAATTTTTGCTAAGATTGCCCTATCAGTCCCACAGAACTACATTAAATGTTGCTTCACCATGATCTTGTCACCAGAGTCAATCTGGCCATATGCACAGTGATGCAATGATTATGAATGTAGGAGAGAGTCTGCCTTAGATGAAAGAGGAGACCTGGAGTAAGCAGACTAGTTCATCTGGCAGGATGAGAGGAAGCAGCAGATATTAGTTCTGTGGTGCAGACATGTAGTTCATATTGATTAAGCTTGGCAAGCAAAGGCAAGGATATGTGACCTTCTAAAGCTGAGTAGCAAACATCTTACTTCAGTGCAAATAAGAATGAGTGTCTAAAAGAGACATGGTTTGGATTCTTAATGTGTTCACCAAAGTACCTTAAGCTTTAATTTCAGTTTACCAGCTATTTTAATAAGGTTGTGCAAAAGCCTCAGTGAGTATTAGAATAAGCAAAGCACATCTCATTAAAGCAGCAATCTTGGAAAATCTTGTGCAATGTCTTTGGAGTCTGACCCAGGTTGTTTGCACTGATATTTGTATGCAAAAATCATATTTGTGCTGGGACTACCAGGAACATGCAAACAGTCAGCTTTTTAAATTAAATTTTTAATGTAAAAGTTTTTGTTGTTGTTAGTTGTGAAGTCATGTCCAACCCATCGCGACCCCATAGACAACGTTCCTCCAGGCCTTCCTGTACTCTACCATCTTCTGGAGTCCATTTAGGCTCACGCCTACTGCTTCAGTGACTCCATCCAGCCACCTCTTTCTCTGTCGTCCCCTTCTTCTATTGCCCTCAACCTTTCCCAGCATTAGGCTCTTCTCCAGTGAGTCCTTCCTTCTCATTAGGTGGCCAAAGAATTTGAGTTTTAGCTTCAGGATCTGGCCTTCTAAAAAGCAGTCAGGGTTGATCTCCTCTAGGACTGACCAATTTGAACACCTTGCAGTCCAAGGGACTTGCAGAAGTCTTCTCCAGCACCATAGTTCAATGGCCTCAATTCTTCTCAATTCTTCCCCTGAATTATGTACTGAAAACTCTGTTACTGAATCTCTGATTACCCAGTCACCATGATGCTTTCTAAATATGTAGATTTCAACTAGAAAACCAATAAAACCTGTGTTTGTTTTTTTAAAAAAGAAGCCATATAAAGATGTTCTGTCCAAAAGAAGTAACTGTTACAAAGAATGCTCTGACAGAAAAACCTGAATCCTTGATTTAGCAGAAAGAAGAAATTGCTTGGCTGAGAAAATCAGCACAGAATATTTGTCTTCCAATCAAGAGAAAGCCAAACAGAGATAAAAAATGGGGTTTCTTATTTATTATCTTCATTCTTCATGTCTCTAGTGACCAATAGGATAAAGGATGTAAAGAATCAACATTTTGTTCTGGCATCCTCAATATATAATTTAGTTTGATTGAAGAAAAAAAACCCTGCTTTTGACTATATCTGTTGAAGAAAATTTCAGTAATTAAAATAAAATTTCCATCTTTTCTAGGACTGTATTTAACAAGCAAAAAATAGCAACAGAATAACAGAGTTGGAAGGGACTTTGGAGGTTTTTTAGTCCAGGAGTCCCCAACCCCCGGGCTATGGCCTATTAGAAATTGGACTATGGGAGACATGGTCAAGTGCATGCATGAAGGTACACTTGCATGAGTGGTGGGAAAGCAAGCAGACAGGTGTGAAGTTCCACTTGTTTGAGTAGAGGGCATGTCATGGTTCTGATAGATGAAACCCATTAAAGAACTTCAAGACAGGAACTCTTCCTTAAAGAACATTTTATTCAGGAAACAAAGTATCGGCACTACATAGTTGAAACCAAAACTAAATTCCCTTCCCCCAGATACAAAGTAACAAGTTGCAATTCCCATCCCCATGAAACAGTCATAAATCACATTCTCCAATTATCCTGAAGCACGGGCTCCCTCTCCAGCTGCTCAGCCTGCCAAAACATTATCGGTTTGTGTCCTTGAGTTCCCATGAAGCTGCATTATTATTATGGCTAGCTGATCTCAAGCATTCACCCCATCCCCTCTTCTACATCTGATTTCTAAACAGGAGAAAAAGCAAGCTGAAAACAAAGTAAAAATGGCTGCAATTTCCCTCAGTTGTCAGAGTGGGAACATCCATTGTCACAGCGTTGACAGGGTGCTTGTGTGCTTAACTCCATTTGCATGAGTGGAGGAGATTTGTGCTAATGTGCAAGCACAAACTCCCTCTGCTCAAGCACCCTCCACTCGCACAAGTGGAGATTCACACGGGAGTGCCTGCCGCTTGTGTGAGTGGAGTTTCACGTGTGTGAAGCTCCATTCATGTGATTGGAGGGTGTATGTGCCTGCCACTTGCATAAATGGAGCTGTGTGCACACACATGCACTTGCCACTGACATCCCCCCCCAGCACTGGGCTGGGCTGCCAAGCTTGAAAAGTGAGGACCGCTGTTCTAGTCCATCACCCTGCACAAGTAGGAGATCCTACACCAGTGGTGGCGAACCTATGGCACGCGTGCCACAGATGGCACGCAGAGCCCTTTCTGTGGGCACGTGCACCATCGCTCCAGTCCTAGGCCTTCAGCTGGGTTTTATAAAACCTTTTTGCTTTAGGTCTCCGCTGCCGTGTGCAAAAAAAGAAAAAAAGGTTCAATCAATCAATCAATTTCAACTTCTCATGGGAAAAGAAAAAGATCTCGCAAAGTTGGAATTGATTGAACTTTTTAGTCCCACCCAGTCTGCCATTACCACCGCAGCCATGGCCACCCAATTGGCCAGGTTCACCCAATTGGCCACACCCATCTAAATGGGCCATGCCCATCTAGCACCCGACGCTACATAAGTAGGTTTTGGGTTTCAGTTTAATTGTTTAATTTGCAACAGATTAATTGTTTTCACTATCAGGAAATTTCTCCTTAGTTCTAGGTTGCTTCTCTTGATTAATTTCTCTCCATTGCTTCTTGTCCTGTCCTCAGGTGCTTTGGAAAATGGGTTGACCCTCCTTTTCTTTGTGGCAGCCTCTCAAATATTGGAACACTGCTTAGTAATAGTGATAACTTCATAGTGCACACCAACTATCAGTGAGTGCTTTGGCAAGGTCAGAAACAGCCTGAAATTGAACCAATTTGTTACAATAAGGGACAGGTGACAACCATTCTTCATTCTTCATAAGCAGAAGATCTGCAGCTCTTTGTCCTATGGAAACAGAGGAATAGGTGCAAGAATTGAGTCTTATTTTTTATATACATAAATAACTTTTGAATTTTATACTTGGTAGTCACTAGAATTTCTTCTTACTAGCTTCCTTCAAATAGTTTCACTTATTATAAATCTGTGTTTGTGAATTACTGCCTGCAAGGTTTCCAGTAGAGAAGCTTTGAGTTTGATAAAATTCTTCATGATTGAGAAATGAGGTTCTGGCATTTAGCTTAATTATAAGAAAGGACCATAGGTTGTGTGTTATGTGGTGGCTTTTATTCTATAATGACCTTTCCAGCAATTTGCAACTCTCACTTTCAATTAAATCCCAATACATCGTGACAAGTCCTTCCATAGACTTTCTTACACCAAATATAAGCAGTCAAGGAAGTTTGCATAACAAAGAAATGAAAACAGTTGACTAATTCTTACTTTAAAACAAAAGCTTTTTGTGTACACATCAAAATATCTTAGGGATACATATCAAATGCAATTAAAAAAAATTGAGGATCATTTTCTTCTTCAGGTAGATGAAACTCATTTGATCAGTTGTTCATTTTTAGCCTCCTACAAATTTTAAAAACTCAAGGAAATTAGTTTTCTGTTTGCACAGAACACATCCATTTAATACATTTCCAGTTCAGATCTCAAATAATCACATATTCTCTTTGTAAAGTTTTCAAAAAATTTAAACAATGTAGATCTGCCATGCCTTCAGGTGGGATTGTTATAGTCTCCAGTAAATTGTTATCTGGTTTGATAGTTTCATTGAAATTATATTTTGCTATATTTAATTGATATGATGTGAAATACTTTTCTTACCCTACCTTGAACCAACAGCTGGATATAAATTTTTAAAAGTTACACAGTAATGAAAAAATGTGTGGTTATCTTTCATTATACAATACTGAAAAGTTAATTGCTAATCCTAATTTAGGCTCCTTACTCGTTACAATTGTCTGCCTGAAGTCAAAACAATTGCTACTATTTATCCATTGCATAATCTTTTGCCTCCTAGTTTTCTATTTTAATTTTTTTAGGAATTACAATGAAGAAAGGTGATTGCAAGCAGGTAAAATGATTTGAACCCAACCCTCCTTTCAAAAATTGAAAAGAAGGGAAAAAAATAACAGTGGAGGATTATTTGTTCTTCTTTATATTTTTGTAGCTGTTACGCAAACACAGCTGAAATTGCACAAGATTATATGATCTGTGGAACTGCTCTGAGCAGTATCCATGGTGACAAGTTGAGGGAAAGGAAATGGGAAAATATTATTAGACTGCAAAAGGTTTATATTAAAATCAGTAGCATGGCCATTAAATAGGGAAAAATCATTTGTAAACTTTTTTTCTCTTGATATAGAAGACAAATGCAGAAATATAAACATTGCTAAAAACTGCAATAATTTGGAGAACAAAAGTCATTTAATAACCTGGGCTTTTTAAGAAAAAAAATCTGCCTGATAACTAAGATCTGTCCAAATTGTTCAATTAGAAAAATACTTTAGAAAAGAAATTATTTTTACTTTAAAATTAATGGTTCATAAAAGAGACAAAGCCTTAGACAGAAAGATCAAGGTTAAGACTTTACAAAGACTTTAGAAAGGTGAATTGTAATCAATTCATCCATTCATCTCAAAGTCAATAGATTTGTGAATTGCTATTTTCTACTGTTGGTCCTCAGACATCTGATTGATTGCATGGATGTATGTGTGAGTTTAATTTATTTAAGAATATATTTCATATCTTCCATCCAGGCGCTCACTGTGCTGTTTATAATACTAGTAGATTTCTATCAGTTAGGATGGTGGGCCCTAGCAGCAGGCCTTTTCTGCCATGGTGCCCATGTTGTGGAAGCTTATCTCACCCCTGAGGTGAGGTTGGTCTCATCTCTACTGAGTTTCTGAAGGTCCCTTAACACTTGGTTATGCCAGTAACTAAGGCCTGGGGACATGAGGTGCGAACTTCTGTGGTGGCTCCATTATTATTAACATCTTTTTGTCTGTTGTTTCCTTATTTGTTCCATTTTCATACTTTATTTTTTATAATTAATATTGATGCATGGTTTTATGTTTTTATTTATTGTTTTAGCTTTGTTGTATGTCACCCAGAAGTGTTGGTGAAATGGGCAGCTACCTAAATTTGACACATACATAATGTTCCCTCCACTTGTACTTCTTACCACAATCCTGTGCTGTAAATTGACTCACTTAAATGGTGCATTTAATGTGACCCTCTAGAATGACAAATGAACTTGCATGTTTCTAGTCAAGATTAGGTCAACACATTGTCCTTGGTTATAAACTATGGTTTATAATGCACAGTGTTTGAGTTCACACAATAAATCACAAATAATATGCTTCCCTACTTCTACATAGAAAACTGACTTGTTCTTTTTTAATAACTTTGTTAATTTTTAAAATAAAGAAATAAAAATCAATGATAACTAATAATTGAAATAGAAGAGAGAAACAATAAAGAACAAAAGATAGAACAAAGTCAAAATTGTGGGAACAAAGAAAAAGAAATGCAAAGAAATGACTTCCATTTTTTTTTACAACAGATATAAATATAAATTTACACTGAGCATTTATCTTCAGTTTACAACATTTTTTCTATTAACTAGGGTTTTTTTTAATCATCATTTATTTTTTATTCTGTTTCACACAAACAATTCAAAAAGGGCTTCCAAATAGCATTGAAATGAATCAATATCTTTTTCTCTAATTGTTACTTTCATCCTCTGAGCCATTTATATTAAATTCACCAACCATTCTTTCATTGTAGGTAATGTCAAATCTTTCCACCATTGTCTATATAACATTTTTGCTTTCCTTATCCTATATAAAACCAAACTTTCATAGAATTTTTGGCTGTTTGTCCATTGTTCCTAAAATAAATATTCAATTACCTATGTATTAGTCTTTGAAATCTTCTGAATAAATGTACATATTTGAATTCAAAATGGTTTAGCTTTTTTACATGTCCACCGAGCAAGGTGAAAAGTTCCCTCTGTTGTTCACATTTCCAACATATATTTAATGTACCTTACTATATTTTATATAATTTTCTGGTGACAAATGTCAATGGTGCATCATATAAAAATTATCTATAACAATGTAAATGTCATCCCATTTATCCACATATTCTTTCATTGTTCCATTTGTATAGCCCATGTTATCATACATTCTTTCAATGGCTCATTTTCTGTTTCAAATTTCAGAAAAAGATTTATAAATTTTAGCAATATCACATTCATCATTCATGCATAGCTCTATTTCAAATTAGTCTTACCATATTCAAAACACAGTCTTTTCATCTACTTTAAATCTTTCTAGTAATTATACATAGAAAAATTGTTTATATGTATGTTCTGATATCAAAACCTCTCTTGATTTTATTTTAAGATCTCCCCAGAAGAATTCAGATACATCACCATAGGTTAACCATTTATATTTACTTATTATTTCTATTCTGTAAAATGCTTCTTATGGTGACAATCATAAAGGTATTTTCGGACACAACCTAGGTTTATATCTTTTCCATATTCTCAGTTTGACACGTCTGATAAAAATATTTTTTTTTCAAATCTACTTTAACCTTAGCTTTGTCATAACATAAATAGCCATGCCATTCAAATCACATATCATGCTCTTCTAGTTCCAATAAGTTTTTAATTCTCAGCATTATGCAGGGTTTTTTTATTCAAATTAGTCAACAAACTGCAAAATACAATTTCTAAACAAGTAGACTTAAACCTCCTTTCCTTAGCATCTTTTAACATTTTGTACTTAATTATTTTTTTTACTTTGCCCCACAAATTCATATATTTCTTTCTGCCATTGTTTAAATGGTACATCAGTTGTCAAAACAGATATTGTTTGAAACAAAAATAGCATTCTAGGTAAAACATTCATCTTGATCTCCAAACTTCTTCCCAACAATGACAATTGTAATTTTTTCCCAATTTCACATATCTTTTTTAACTTCATTCCACAACTTAACATAATTGTTTTAAAGCAACATACAACACATAGTTGCCAGGTTAATGTCAAGTATTTTATCTTTACATCAATCTTAAAACCCTTTAATACTCTTTTGGACAGTGTTCCATCTTAGTTGTGTAAACTTGGTAGGTTTTTTTTTAAGGTGACTTACAACTTAAAACCATTTGGAGTTCTCAATTCATAGTTTGAGAAATGCTGTATTAAGGAGAAATGCTCAGGTTTAATTCAAATTGTTGGTCATTCTTTAGAAAGTACTATATGACATACTACTAGATTATATAAAGACATTTATCTTGAACTTCCTATCCAGTAACTGCATTACAACAGGGTCTCTGCATGAAATTAGGGGAGTGTGAATTAAGAGGTTTGCCTTTCCTTTTGTGGCCCCCACATCTTAAGATTTCCTGTCCCCATATAGCCCCCTTCCTCCTGGACATTTCATGAGTTCATTCAAACAAATCTATTCCACCATACTTTAAACTCAAGGTGATAGTTTAGTGGCAACCATCTTGGATGTGAATTAGGAGTTATTAAACTTATATAAAAAAAATTTGCCCCTCCCCTTCTATGTTTCATTCTATTGGATGCCTTGAGTTATGTCATCTGTTTAAAATAACTCAAATAAATTAAAAATGAGACACCAGTGAGTTTAATGGCTGTAGGACTAAAATCACTATAACAAAGTTGCTGTAGGACTAAAACCAATTATAACAAAATATTTGGGCTGTTCAAAAAAGCTTATTACTGTGTGTTAATGCTTATTAAGTGAGTTAAAGACATCTTGCTAATTGGCATTTATTATAAATAAATGTGAAATATGTTAAAGTTATTACAGACAGTCATCTCTATCAGAATACTTTAATTAAATGCCTGGTTTGGGGAAAAAAGGCAGTGATTTAGAGCCCACTTTTATTCACAGTTCTGCATATGAAACATTATTATAAATATATAGTCACTTTACATTTTTAACCTGACAATATAAGCAGGATAGCAAAAACTGAAGGGAAATAATGAAGAAAGAAAAACAATCAACAAAAAATCTTAAATAGTGGACTTTTATTTCCCCCTAATTCCTAAAGCCTTCTGAAATAAGGTAGAAAAACAGAAGGCTTTATTTTTGTTTTATTATTTGCAGGGAAGGAAGATTTTAGTATAAGGACACATTTTGAAGAAAGAGAAGACTTCAGTGCTTTAATATATAATAATCATGCTTTATATTTATTTATTTACAACCTAAATAGGCTGTCAAAAGATATTGCTTCTCCTACAAGTGGAAAAAGTATAAGCTTTTTATGAGAAATTAATAAGTGGCAGCTGTGCACTTTGATTCTCTGAGATTTGTGGATTGGCTTGAAGTTTCATAATGGACAGAAACAGTCTCACTAATTAATAGGTTTTCCCATTACAGGCATCATTTTAGAAAAGAAATGACAGATGTATCTTCTAACAGCTGGATATAGCTATGAACTCCATCAAGGAGGTTTCCAGGGGTTATTGAGGGATAGTGGAAGCCAAAATATTTCCCTCTACTCTTCCTGCTACCCCTGCAACTGAAGAGAAAAGTAATAGCATTTCATGAATCACCACAAATTAATTGTCAAACAATCACAGTAGATTAATGTCTGAGTTTGAATTAAAACATTTAGCAAATGGTATGTGGTTTCACCTGAAAAGAGACTGCTTATTTCCAACTAATCAAATGAAGCTAATTATGAGGAACAGCAGCTTTTCAACAGAGTATGTCCAAAACTGTAAGTCCTCTCATACAGATCATTTTAAAAGGGATTTTTTTCACTACATACATAGTTGGATTAGCATTTCTACCATACAAGGGCTTCATTGGTCAATTCAAACCTAATCCAAAAATGAGAAGCTCTGACCAAGCTCCATATGATATATACACATACACATACACTACATACCAGTAAAATGGAATTGAAGAAACAATGGCTACACATTGATCCTACTTGCTCAGCATACTAGGAATTATAATTCACTAACATCTTACATACGTTCTTGATTTCCAATCCCTTCAAAGGTATAATTGAAGGGAACAAAGAAAACTAGAAGTCTTTGATGAACATGATGGATTTTGTCTGATGATGTATCTGCTAGATATGCATTTTGTCAGTAAGTAAGTAAGTTCACAAATATTTCTAGATTTGAATAAAACAGAGAAGATGAGTGTAGCTACTACTTGCAAGAGACTAAACTTGCTGCAGTAAATTAAATGAACAGGATACTCAAAATATATTTTGTATAATACATCACATTTGGTGTAATGCACACTATTGCTCAAAAATAATCACAACCACTTTTAGTTTTCTCCAAGTGTCACATTCTTGCATATATATATTCTGTTTTTCTTGTGTGCATGTCCTCATCTTTATCCACAATAATGGATTTTCTGTTTGATCTGGACTTCAATTTTGACTTATTGTTGAATCACATCTCAGTATGTTTCACATTTGACCCTTAGGCACTTCCTTGCATTTTGATCAACCAAGGGTGTTCCTGCTTTCATTAAGATGTTTTTTTTAAAAAAATCTTTTTGTTAGCTTTGCATTAATTTGAGCCTTATCTTCTAGTTCTCTAGTTGAGTGCTCAGGTTCCTAACTGAGTGTGTAGACATTCATGTTTCTTTTCTTCTAAAGAGTTCCATCTGAGGTTTTTTTTCTTAATTCACTATGGACCTCAGGAGTGCCTGTAGGATACATGAAATAGATATTTACAGGCCTACATATATAGAAATATATTTATTTGTATCTGTATCAATCTATATGAATGATACCAAATGTGGTGTATAGGTAGTCCTTGCTTAGCAATCATAATTGGGACAGGCAACTCTGTTAAGCAACATAGTTGCTAAGCAAAACATTATGTGAACAAGATGGACCTATGACATCACTTTCCATTAGATGGGCCCAGTGGTGGGATTCAGCCATTTTGCACCAGTTTGGTAGAACCAGTAGCTAATTTTTTGTTGCCCAGGCCCAGAACGGACTTCTGGAAGCAGCATCCACACAGAGAACCACTTGTTCACATATTCGAATCCCACCACTGGATGGGTCACAGCATGTCATTAAGTGAGACATCACATGACCACAACTTACAATTTTATTGCTGACTTTTTCATTGACTTTGCTTGTTGGAAGCCCGTTGTGAAATGCACACATGATGATCATGTGACCAGCAAATGCTACAATAGTCATAAATGTCCCTTGGTTGTGAAGTGCCCAAATGTTTAGCTTGTCACACACAGATCCTATGTTGGTAATAAATGCAAGAAATATTTATGAAGGTACTTTTTCAATGCCATCATAATTTTGAATGTTCACTAAACAGGGTACTCATTAAGTCAGGGCTACTTGTAGTGCTAAGGTGCTGAACTAGAGAGGGAACATTCAAGCCTTCCCTTGGCTCAGATGTTGGCTGGGTGATTGAGCCAGTTGGTCTGTCCCAATGCAGACTGGGAAGTCCAAAATAATCAAGCAGTACCCCAATCAAGATACTGCCCAACCAAAGAATCCCTAAAACCACCCCTACCTACACAGACGGGCAAGTCACCAGAATATAAACTGACAGCAAACAGCACTCCTTACTAGCACTGATAATGTTACCTAGTTAGGGTGGTGAAATGTCTGCAAGAAAACAAGCAAGCTCAGAGAGAACCAAGGTCCTCTCAAGTCCAAAATAATCAACCCATACTGGGTTAGCCTGGTAGATTATAGTCCAAAAACATCAATGAAAACTTTTTTTAAAAAAGCCATCTGACAAATATAGTTACAATTCTACAATTAGTGTACAATATCTGGAATGGGTTCTGCCAACTATCCAGCACTTTTTTTCTTACAAAACAAATCACTTTTCTTCCAAACTGAACAATTTACAGTATAGTGCTGAAGCACAGACCACCTTATTCATTGTAGCTGACCTGCACTGTTATTTAGGCTACAGCTTGTTCTATATATGGGTATTTTGGCACTAATTATAGAACAGATTGTGTGGGGATTTCTACGAGACTGCACTATGGCAATACAGATTAAGCAATTAACCTTGATGTCACTGTAATTATTACGATACTTTAGCAAAAAGAACTAATTTCCCCACAGGATGTTCTGCTGAAATCAAGTTTTTCTCTCTTTAAGATGCCAAAATAGGGAACGCTAATGGAAAATTAAGTTTGCAATTTTTAATAAATCTGGAGAGTATACAGTTCTTTTTTCAGTTTAGCAGTTTGGGGCCATGTAATTCCAGTTAAGGCTTGACAAATTATATATGGAGGGACCTTTTTCTTTATCTAGAATTACAGGGCTCCCTTTATTTTGTGAAATATATTTATCAGAATGTCTGTTACTGAAGATACATGGGAATAGTGGCCCTTATATTTCAGTATTTGCGGCAATATTTATTTTTTCCATGTTCAATGTTCCCAGACCTTAATACTTCTGCTGACATCTTTCTAACCAAGGCAATTATATTTATACTGGTGGTAACTATATTTTCATGTGATTTCAATATATTCTCCTCATGTATTTCTTTCTAGGCTTATGTAGTTTGGCTGCCTTGATCAGTAACATTGCTTTATACAAGTCAGTCACTCTATATGGAAAAGAACCAGTGAAGAATCAAAAAGAGCTGAGCTGATCTGATTGGTCACTTTGCTTAGCAAAAGGAAGTTTAGTACATATGCCTCATTCATTATTATTTTTTTCTGGACTTCCAGGAAGTGTACTTAGGGAGCTGTGTAAGGCTTCAAAGAGATGTTTTAGTATAAGGTGCTACAGAGAAATGGCTCCATTGAGACACACAAGTAAAGCTGAGCACTGAGGCTGCACCACTTTGTATCAGCTACTTCTGGGATCTTCTGAGCATATGCAGACATCCTGCAAAAGATACTTGCCTTTAGTTATTTTAAATATGTGTAATGCCATCCATCTTAAAGCACAGAACTCAAGGCTACCCACAATCATAATCTAAACACAATGTCCAAATAAAATTACAAACCAAGAAATAAAAACAAAAGCCTGTGTCCTACCAAAACTTCCTTGATGTAACTCACCATGCCCTCTTGCAACACAGCCTTCACCACATCACAGGGCTTGGGGGGAAAGCCAGCTCTTAATTTAACCTTTCCAGAAGGTTAAAAGAATAGCAACCTGCTAGATCTCAAGGGAAAGTGTGCCTTACAGGTTCTGCAAGATGGGAACATTTAAGGGAAGGAACCTGGGCTATGTCTACTTTACTTGATCTGGTTGGACAGGCAGGCATCTCAGGAAAACACATCACTTGCCTGGTCAAGGTGAATCAGACTTGATGCTGTGCTTTAAACAATGAAGCAATGATGCTTCAGACATAACATCCACTATTCCTGGATTAAATTGTTCCATATGAGAGTAAACCAGTGAGATGGATTGGGCTAAAACATCTACTTGGCCTTTTATGACTTGTGGACTTCAACTCCCAGAATTCCTCAGCCAGCATGCTTTGATGAGGAATTCTGGGAGTTGAAGTTCACAAGTCATAAATGGGCCAAGTTTGAAGACCCCTGGGCTAAGGTGATACAAAAAGAAGGGTAAACTGGAGATTGAATGAAAAATCTTCAGATTAGCTGGATCTAAGCCTACTGAAGATGAGGGGCTTCAGGAAAGGGCTTTGTTTTAAAGGAGCCTGATGGCACTGTCAACTTCTAAGAAAGATAAACTCTTGGGTTATATGCAATATAAGCTACTTTTAGAGTCCCAGGTCCAATTACAAAATGAACCAGGTACTCCCTTTCAGCATAGCATCAGTAAAAATTCTAGAAGAATAAGTAGCATTTATGTAAAGAAAAAAGTATTCCATGTCTTACAGAATCTTCTTTCCTAGATGATGAAACTTGGAGAATAGATCTGAAGTTTTCAAGGTAAGGCAGATGGGTTAGAGTAAATTTATATAGCCATTTTCAGCTTGAGGGACATACTTGGTCTCTGACTACTGAGCTAAGAGTGCATAGTGGGAGCTGGATGGGTGGACCCATGGCAAAAAACCCCTCTACACTAATTAAATTAAACTGCAATGCAAATAAAATAAATGGAATTTCAACAGAGGACTGGTTGAGAATAGAAAGAAAAGGCCTGGTTGCATAAAGCGTTGCAAAAATTTGAAAATCCAAAAGAACATCAGTGAAAAATCTAAATTTCAGAATGAGTTGAAATTAGCAAAGTCTGCTGTGTACATTGAAAAGGCAGAAATGTTTAATTCCTCTTTAGGCTCATATTTTCTAAGCAGAGGATATACATTCTCCTCAATAATTGCAAAGAGCTGCTGAAAGGAGCTGAGGTTTTGCTAAAGCTTTGCAACAGTTTTTCACATTGAGGTCTTTAGGACATATTAACACTTATTTAGTGTTCAAGTTACCAAAACGCAGAAGGGGTTCAGTCTTACACAGGAAGATAAGATTGAACAACTATTGCATCAGTGCAACATGAAGGATGCTAAACCAGTGAGTATACCCATGCAAACTGACTTTCACAACTTGACAAATGAACCGAGTCCTGAGTTCGAGGATCAAACACTTTATCGTTCAGTCATTGGGTCACTGCTATATATAAGTAGTTGGACTAGACCTGAAATTGCACTTAGTGTTAATCACCTATCATGACACGTAGGCAAGGCAAAACAGTTTCATTGGACATGTGTTAAGAAATTATTGAGATACCTAAAACACACCAAAGACATGAAGTTATTGTTAGAACCCACACATACTGACTATGCAGAGTTATGTTGTTATGCAGATTCAGATTGGGCAAGTGATAAGAAATCAAGTAAAAGCACTTCAGGTTATATGATGTTTTTAAATGGATGTCCTGTTAACTGGCATGTGCGTAAACAGAATGTTGTTTCTTGTTCCTCTACAGAAGCTGAGTATGCTTGTGTTTCAGATGCATGTAATTCTCTAACGTGGTTTGATGCCTTAGTCACAGATATCTGGACACCTCCGATTCAACCAATCACTGTGATGGAGGAAAACGAATCTGTGGTTTATATATCTGAGAATCGCTTTACAGGTTCCAAGTCTAGACACATTGACATCCGTTACCAAAACATAAGACAAGCAGTTAAACAAGGTTTTGTGAAATTGCAGTATGTGCCTACACATGACCAAATTGCTGATATGCTGAACAAACCACTTCCTACAGCCCAACACGAATATCTGCGCAAGATGTTGTGCCTTATCTGATTTTCTGCTTCGCTGACAAAAGAAGGGGATGTCACTGGAAAAATATAATCTTCACTACCTTACAGAAGGCCAACCTGTAGAAAGGAATAAATTCTAGAGTAAGAGACAAACAGTGTTTGGGGGTTCCTGCCCAGAACATCTCATACAAATGGAACACTTAAAGGTAACCCTTTAAGAACTGGTGAATATAATCTTGTTTTGCTTTCCTAGTTCAAAGTCTTCTTCAAAGGCAGCTCATATAAATGCAACAATCTAATGAAGAATTTAGCAGAGCAGGACTAAATATAGGGCAGGCATGTCAAACATGGCCCACGGACTGGCAGCAGCCTGCACAGGCCACGGCCACCCCAGCTCCACAAAAGCAAAAAAAGTCCAGATATGTCACCTCTGATATAGCCCATATATCTTTACCTAGGAACAATCACAGATGGTCATTGTCAAGATATAGCTGCTTAATGAGCACCCAGTGTAGACTGTATTGCAACAGTACTTGGAAACCCAATTCCATATTGACATTTTTACAGAATATACAGAAGCCCCTGTAGATTAGAAATAATCAGCATGACCTTAGAAGGACGTTGCTCATCAAATCTATCTATCTATCTATCTATCTATCTATCTATCTATCTATCTATCTATCTATCTATCTATCTATCTATCTATCTATCTATCTTCTAACCTCATCTATCATCTCTGGTCTCCTGACTCCTCCTTTCAAAATGGAGAGGTTAGAGTTACTAGGGATGAGGATGGAGGTGTTTCTCTATTTGATGATAATGTCCAAATGATTGTTATATATAAATGAAACATATTTTTTTAAAAAAACAACAACATATAACTTTGAGAACAACGGGAGTTTGTAGGCAAAACCTTTCCTCAAAGCTAACATTTATGATGTTGTCAAAAAACAGGAGAAAGATCAATAGAGACACAGATGATTAATTGATTCATCCCCCATGTGTTCAATCCCACTCTATGCAACCTGGTCTCTTCTAGCCAAATACTAAGTGAAATTAGTTTTATGTGAGAGAAAAGAAATCTAAAATTGGTGGAAATAGAACAGAAAAGCTGTTCAGGGAATTTGCATTTATTAATTGTGGCACATTCTTTTTACTTTATTCTGCCAAAAATTAACTAATCTGAAAGCTTCATACTAAATACTTGAATGACTGGATTTACAAGTTAGCTAAACAAACACTTTAAAGAAAATTGAATTATGATAATATGCATTTTGCATACAGTAGTTAGAACTGGCATGAGATAGATTTATTTTGAAACAGAATGAAAAGTCAGCCTTCCTTTTCATCTATTCCTTTATGTAAATTAGACAAACAATTTTAGGAGGGAGGGGAATTATTTAAATATATTTTCTGTTTGATTCATACATGAAAAGTTTTTAGCTATGTATTTTTGCCTTCAAGAAGTAATCAGTAGTTTAATTCATTAAGGAAAATTGTTTTCATCAAATGTACCGTATATACTTGAGTATAAGCCGACTCGAGCATAAGCCGAGACCCCCAATTTCACCCCCAAAAACTGGGAAAAGTTGTTGACTCGAGTATAAGCCGATCCGCCGTTCTGCATGCCTCGGAGGCTGGATCCGCGCTCTGCAAGCCTCTGCCGCCAGCAGAGGCTCGATCCGCCATTTTGCAAGCCTGAATACACAGGAATACCCTGTGTGGCCGCGGCTCTCGGGGAAGCCCTGGCTGTCCGCTTCCTCACTCCACGCTGCCATTCGGGGCCCGCGCGTTCCCCGGGCAAATCGCGGCGCCCAGCAGGCGAGGAAACACGCCCGTTCCAGTCGCCCCCCCTTCCCTCAGGAGACGCGAAGCAAGTGACCGCCCGGAGCTTACCGAGGACTTGCGCGCGGCCGAGGCTTCGGTACTTCCAGGATCGCGTGCACCTCTCCCAAGCCGCCGCCGTCCGGAGACCTGCCGAAGTTTGGGGAGGTTTGGGGAGGTACGCGCGCACCTCCCCAAACCTCCCCAAACGTCGGCAGGTCTCCGTTCCTCCGCGCAGACCTGCCGACGTTTGGGGAGGTTTGGGCGCCTCCCCAAACCTCCCCAGGTCTCCGTTCCTCCGCGCAGACCTGCCGACGTTTGGGGAGGTTTGGGCGCCTCCCCAAACCTCCCCAGGTCTCCGTTCCTCCTGCCGAAGTTTGGGGAGGTTTGGGCGCCTCCCCAAACCTCCCCAGGTCTCACTATACACATTCACCCAGAAGTGACTCCCTCTGTCCTGACAGGGGATTATTCCCCTCCAAGTACATCTAGAATGGTAGTCAAAAGAATTGTTAAGTAGTTTTTACCTTTCACAAATCTCTTTCAACTTCTTTAGTTGATTGCTTTGGCATTCTTCTGCTACATCTGTTAGCTTTTGTATAAGCTTAGGAGGGGGAAAAACAGATATGTCATAGACTGTACCAGCCACACATTCTGTTGATAAGTATTGCACAGATAGTCTTCAGGTTGTGACCCTAATGGAGACTGCCATTAAATAATGTTAAATGAACTGCCTCAAGTAATGACCAGCCATACGTATTCTCCTCAGTGCATTCATTAAAGAGTGCACTGGTCATTAATTGAGGGTGGGGGAGATCCTGGGAGGCCTAATGCAAGCACCAGCCCGCCTGCCTCAGGTCTCCCCCACCCCCAGATACTGGGCTTCAGCACAGCTGGCTGTCTTGCCAAAGAGAAACATCTGGGAAGGAAAACCCTGTCTTACCTCTTTCCCAATTCTGCCTCTGCCCTTCCTCCTACCAAGGTGTTCTGGGACTAGTTCCCTAGCCTTTTGGAGCTTTTGGTGTTCGCCCATCAGCTGTCTACGGGGAGGCAACAAAGCTGCCTCTCTAGGCTTTGAGAAAAGGCCCCTTGCACAAAAGGCAGCTTCAGGACGAGCTTCCAAAAACCCTTTCCTTCCTTAACGCCCTCCCCACCTTCCCCCAGAAAGCCATATTTCTTTTTTTTTATTGAAAATTTTTATTGAAGTTACAATATTATCCCCTCCCCAACCCACCCCAGAACCCCTCCCCCTCCCCCATATTTCTTCAATAACAAAAACATAAAAAGCTGGTTGGGATGTACTCGCTGATTTCCCCCCCCCCTTTTTTTAGATGCTAAAACTAAACTCTCCCTCTGCCTTCCAACCAATATCCCTTTTTAAAATCTTACCTTGGCTCCAGATGGAAGAGTAGAGGAACTAAGCTAGTAAGGAGAGAATTTTTTTCTGCAACTTTTTACTCCTGAAGTAGTAGTAGTAGTAATAGTAGTAGTAGGAATAATAATAATAAATCCCTAAAAGTTGTGCCAGAAAATGGAGGACGCTGGGTCTTTGCAAGTTTTAGCTGTCTGTCAGACTGCCTGAAAAGGGCGGCCTTCAGGCAGCCAGGCGGACAGCTAAAGCTTGCAAAGACCCAGCGTCCTCCATTTTCTGGCATAACCTTCGGAGATTACTTTAAAAAAAACACAAAAAAAAACTTCAGAGGAAAAACAGCTGCAGAAACATTTTGTCTCCTTGCTGGCTTGGTTCATCTACTCTTCAGCCAGGAGGGAGTCCAAGGCCTAGAGAAGGAGAGCTTTGCAGCATCCCTATGGACAGCTGATGGGCAGACAGCTGAAAGAAGCAGGCAGGCAGGGCGCGGAGGAACGGAGACCTGCAGGTCTCGGACGGCGGTGGCTTGGGAGAGGTGCGCGCGATCCCGGAAGCACCAAAGCCTCGGCCGCGCACAAGTCCTCGGTAAGTTTTTTTGTTGACTGGAGTATAAGCCGAAGTGGAATTTTTCAGCCCAAAAAGTGGGCTGAAAAATTCGGCTTATACTCAAGTATATACGGTATACTCTTAAGTAGAGTAAAATTGATCAAATCACTTCTCACTGTAGATATTTCCAAAAGTCGATTTCAAACTCATGTTCTACTTGCAAAGATTCTAACTGGGCTATAGTAATTAAGTATATTTAATATCATTTAATATTATACTACACAACCTCTTACCGTCATTGAAACCAGTTACTATTGTATTGCAGCACAAGTTATTAGTTGGAACTGTGAGGAATACAAGGCTGTGCACATTTATCCCACAACAATAATGCTGCAAGTTAGATTGTTCTTAGCATGAAAATGGTTATATCCCAAAGACACCCACTGAGTTTCTATGGCTGAATGCTGGCTGCTCTCACTCCAATTCCTTAACCACGAGACCTCACCACCACTCTAGTCTAGTCTTTTGTATTTGTATTTTCATATACTTCCTGGTTTGTAATGGGCCAGTGTCTTGCTCAAAATCTAAATGAGTAATGTCACTACTTCAGTTCCAAAGGTATGGAAACATAAGAAAACATTAATATCAGCTTCAGTAGACCTTAAATTTTGGGCATTAATGCTGATGCTATGCAGCAGCTTGGGGTAAAAGTTTATTTTATTTTTTTTATCCTCAAATAGAACTTTTTGTTCCCTGCAAAAATTGGAAAATATACTGAGGAGCTTGAGTCTTTTCAAATCAATTTAGTTTGCCAGCAGTCAGGGCATTGTGCTGCTCAACTATGGCTCAAATGGCCAGTTTTTAAGTTTGCACTGCTAAGTTGCGCAAACAAAGTTGCACATGTTGGATTCACCTGGAAATCAGCAAGACTTATATTTCAAGTGGTGTTTTCAGCCACTAATAAACCAAGATGAAAGAGTTAAGAATGTCAGGACCATTACTGAAACTCAGTTGCCTCTATGTCTTTATTTTCTGTTCCCCTGGTTCTGTTTACTTTTGAAACCCAGTTCTTCTTGCAGCTGTCCCCTAAGTATGAACTTTTCTTCCATTTCACCATGTTAGTATTCCTGTCTGTCCCCGACTCTTCAAATTAGTTTCACCTACAGTATATTAACACAATTTATCTGCTTGAACACATTCAGCTGGCACATGTGAGGATTTACAAGTAGAGTATCTGCATGCAAACTGTGCTCCAATGAGTTCTAGAGCAGGGCTTTTCAGCCTTTTCACCTACTGTACCACTTTTAGGATATGGCAACATCCGAGTACCACCAGTCACCTAGCAAGGTGTCAAAAACTTGATGACCAAAAAAAGGGGAAAAAGTGATGAACTACAGGTAGTCCTTGACTTACAACAGTTCACTTATTGACTGTTTGAAGTTACAATGGCATTGAAAATAAGTGCCCCCCAAGCTACAGGCGAGCAAGACACCTGCCTTCTGGGCTCAGAAGTGCCAGGATTAGTGCCAAGCTCCAGCTGGAGACTTGCACTGATCCTGGTGCTTCTGCTGAGCCCTGACAGCCCTGCAGCTCCAGCCATCTCTCACTCAGGCTTGTGCGGTGCTGCCACTGGTTCAGCTCATTTCCCTCCCCCGCTACCACTTTTCTAGGATGGTCGCATGCCACCTGCCAGGTGCCAATGTACCACAGGTGGTACCCGTACCACTGGTTGAAAAGCCCTGTTCTAGAGTGTGCAGGTACTTGTGAGTTTGTTACTTGTTTAGCACAAAAGTTTGCTAAAAACTGTAAGCATTTCCAGCTGAACAGTCTTAAAAGATCAACAGCAATTAAAAGTTCTGTTTTCTCAGGATTCCCAGTTCTTTGGAACTCTATAAAAGAGTCCATTGGGGCTCAACACACAGTTGATCTTGGTTTAATTAAAAAGCTATGGGTCAGTTTTAATTAATACTTGGTTATAACCATGCTGGAATGGGGTTGGCTAAATTGAAAAACTGAAGGAACACCAACTAAGAAGAAGGAAATGAAGAGTCTCTACCACATCATATTCATTGTATTGGTACACCCAGGTAAATCACCAGAAAGTCAAGAAAACTTTTCTACTTCCTTCCACTGTCTATACTTAGAACCTCAATGATCTGTGAGGTTCTAATCAGATTTCATGCATCTTGATCTGCAGAGAAGCTGAAATCTCATCCATCATCCTCAGGCTGGTGGCTTCAGCTTCGTTCTTCTGGGAGAAGTGTGTGGTAGTGGCTGTTTATAAAAAGGTAAAGGTAAAGGTTCCCCCGCACATGCGTGCTAGTCATTTCCGACTCTAGGAACCTAAAGCCATGGAAATGACAACTGCTAATGGAATGCCAAGAGGTAACAAGCATGGGAGGAACTTGAGCTTGTATTGAGAGGAACAAATACCAGGTCAGAAATGATGTAGATTTGTGTGTGTGTGTGTGTGTGTGTATAAAGATTTGGGCCGTATTTGGGCCGGCAAGGTGTTCAAAAACACTCAAGACATATCTCCCCTGCCTCTTCCCTCCCTGATGCAGCTGACAAAGTGAGAAAGAGCCTGTGGCCTAGAGGTTAAAACAACTGCCTAATGTGCAATCAGCCCAGGTTCGAATCTCAGAAAGGGTGTGGCTGACTGATGAGAACAAATAAGTTTGAAATGGCTATGTCAGTCTCACTTTAATTCTTTGTTAGCAATCCAAAAAAATTATGCAAATAATGATTGTCACAGTTGCGACTACCACCTGTGGATGGCCTGAGTTTGGGCTGATACAGGCAAGAAAAGATTTGGCCGGTATTTAGGTTGATTTTTTTTCCTGCTATGCTCAATTTGTTATGAATAGATATGCATTCCCCAAACATTAACATTTTCCATGGTGATCTTTTAAGTGAGAAAATGTATAGGCACATATACAAACAATACAAAAAAGTATTAAAAGTATTAAAACTAGTTCTTTGTCATGTTTGATTGGATTTACTGTTCCTATTCCTTCATCTTGTGAAGTTCAATAAAGCCCATGGGGCACTTGCATTGGTTTAAAGATTGATGCAACCGAAGGAACACATAGGAACAATCCAATCCAATATCTGAGTCATGTGCTCATTCCAGGCTATGATCAAAATTAATTCAACAATCACTCAAAACTCAACTCAGCTCCTGATTCCTATTAACAGAACCCTTCCACAGACCATCTTTTCAAACTAAATTATACCACATTAACTGCCATTAATAGTTCCATGCATGCAATGTCTTTGTTTTCTTCTAAGAGTAAAAATATTCCATGCAAATTTGGAAAATCTTCAAGAAAGGATTGAAAATATCACCAGCTGTCTATAAAAAAACTCACGAATGGAAATTCCAAACATTATGAATATGAAACATCAGAATATTTCAAATATTTCTTATTTCTTGAATTGACACATGAGTAAAAATGTGTTGGGATTTTCAATGTTATTTTTGGAATAGTATCATCCAAATTTTCTGATATGTTTGGTTTTCACAACACAACTGTTGTGCAACTGCCTCTGATGCAACTGTTTTATTTTACCATTTTTTTTAAAAAAATCATTTTAATAGTGCAACATGGATGTACAACAAAATCAGTATAATTTGGATATTACAATAACTTTATTACTGTTTAAAGCAATTAAATAATACTGAAATATTCTTTTTAAATAGCAACAATAAATACTTTAGTGCACTAGAGACTTCAGCAAACTTATTAAGACATAACTGGGAATTGTTGATCAACAACCAGACAAGTCTGTCACATTAAAGTTATTGAAAGCCATACAAAACCTGAAATTGTTTATGCAATATATCCTCCTTTTTGTAGCATGATCATATTCTTAGTCAAACACAAATACAGTTATAGAATTTTGTTGATCTAGAAAGAAAAGTTCAGTATAAAGGTGTGTGATTCTGTGCACTTCAAATAAACTAGTTAAGTATGAGGTTATATTTAATCCATGTTTCTAGTATTGGGTTACATGTGTGTTTACAGTCAGGTTTTAAAAACAAACATTCCATTGAAAAGATATTTTTAAAATACAATTAAAATATATTGCAAATTATGACTTTACAACATATTAATATTATAATTGCAGTGCATAAATTATCACTGCTCCAATTTCAACTTCAATCAGAGTTGCTGTGCCAGAAATGCTTCATAAAATTCCACACTCAGTAGCTGTCATTTGGCAGTGTTCTAGGATATTTCTCATATAAGTGACGGCTTGAGAGTACAATGTTAATTTTTCTGTATTGTTAAAGAGATTAAATAGAATACAGTTCAGATAAAAAATGTAACGTTTAAAGTTAGGCCTTTGTTTTCTCCTGCCAAACTTGGACACCTATGGAACTCTAGTCTAGCCTGTATGGCAAAAGAGTGTGTAACAATCTAAAAATAGACAAGAGGAATGAGCTTGAGATCACCCAGTCAATCCATCATTCATTCAGTCAGAAATCTAGGGCAAAATGAATAATTTCACAGCAAGAAACATCTATATGCTGAAGATATTGTTTTTGAAGTGGCATGTTTAGAATTAATGCTAAAGTTTGGTTGGTTTTACCAACTCAAGGTGAGCGAACAACAGCTATTTCAATTTTCAAATATATCTCAACATATACTTGTCTTCACAAGCAAGAGTCCTGTTGATTTCAACACAGGACTAAGAAAGCAACTCCAAAGGCAGTTTAAAGCTTTCATTGTATTAGCTATAGTAACAGGATCTTGCAAGTCTGATTGTGCTTCTCTTCCACACACCTTTTACTCCTGTGAATCTAAGGACATCTCTGAACTGTTTCCTCCTGCCCTCAGATTGTTCTGAATTGCACTTCTCGTCACATTACTCTGAGGATGGCTCTGATTCTCTACATCTACACTTGGGAAAAAGAAAAGTTGATAGGATATCTGTTAAGTTTCCATTTCAACTAAGGAACCCCAAATGAACAAAGAACAAAGCAATAGTAAACTACTTTTACACTGTTGCTAAACTGATTGTGTGTATGTATCACCACAAATGTAGTTTGATGGCATTTCCAACTATTTTCAAAAGTATTTTCTTAGGAATCTCTTTTTAGTGGAAAAAGATAGGTGTGATTACATTCACCTTTTCCAAAAGGCAGACTTGGGAATAAAATTTATTCCAGGGAAAGCTGCTTTCCCATCTGTAGCCTACTTTGATTCTCCCAATAAACATGATGTTTGGGGAATCAACCTAATTCTATATTGGGAACCAAGGATGCTACAACTTCAGCAATTAACCCTTGCAGCATTTTTTTAATATTATTTTATTAGTTTTCTGATTTTACAATTAAGGATTTAAAAAGCAACATAGTGACTGGGTTAACCAATAGTTCAATAACATACATAAATTTTTAGTATAAATCTCAAATTACAACATCATATATTTCCTCTCTTTTTCCCTTAATATCTACTATCTTATATTAGGCTAATACAGTTCTTATTGTTATCAACTAAGTAAAAACATCTTTGTTACATTTATCAATAATTTTAGCTTATACATATCTTAATTGTCTTTGCATTTAATCCTTATATACAATCAATGTCCTGTTATTGCTTTCTTCACAAGCTTTAATTTCCCATCAATATTCAAATTAACATTTGTTATTTATAATTTCCAACATTTAGTTTCCCTTATCTCAACTTCTTCCTTTTTTTTTCCTTTTCATAACAAAATCTAATATTCTAAATACACATGTTATCTATTTGAATATATTCTTATTCTGTTTTCTAAAAGTTATCTATTTTCCATTATATTAAGCCATTTAATTAATAATACAGTATGCCCTCTAATAGACCAAAACCATTTTATCTATTGTTTGGGTTAACCAATAAATCAGTAAAATTATAATGTTACTTTATTTTCTAAAAAATATCTATTTTCCACCATATTCAACCCTCTAGTTAGTAATATGAAATCCCTTCTAATAAATCAAAATCCTTATTTTCTTCAGCCTTACTCTGGCTTTCTTCCTTTGCCAACTAACCTTCCATGTGAATGCTTTTGGATCATCAAATAGTTCTTCCTCTTATTATTATATATATTATTTGGAATAAGAAAGACCAGTTGATTGCAATTTTTTTGGAAGAACTAAAGGAAGAACTTTGTATTCATGATTAGATCACCTCCCTATCACTCCAATTTCCCACAATTGTCCTGATAGGTTTATCCTCCATTCAATTTGTTCTTCTTCCTTTTTCTCAAATCTCTTCTGATTTTTGTAAAAAGTTTTTTTCCATTTTCAGTGTTGTCACTCCCTTTTCTGATTTTTCCATTGGCTGGATTTGTTGGTCAATTGAGTCCTCTGTCTTAGTATTTAATTGTTCCACTTCTCTTGTTATTTTCTGCATTGTTAATTCTTTGGTTGTAGTCAAGATCTGGGTTTGTATATTTAAGCTGGCATCTTGTTCCTTTATGTTGCATCTTAATTTGTTACAAGCTGAAAGAATGGTTTTGTGTATTGATTTCAACATGGAAAGAATTTTTCCTGATCTTCAGCTATATTCCATATGTTAAGCTGAAGACTTTAGAATCAAATGTTAAGAATAGTTTTTTGTTTTTGTTTTGTTTTTATAGCTAGGTATGGGACATCTATTTCACATTATAGGTGGTCTTTATAGTAGAAATTGTTTGTCAAGTAAGAGTCTATAGTCCAAGGTATTGCATCATATCATGTGATAGCATATGCTTCTCATATAAATAAATAAATAGGAAAACGATTCCCCACATATAGCTCTGAAAGTCAGTAAAAGTTTACATTCATAGTTCAAACAGGCCAGATATGCCACCCAGAAGTTCCTTCTTTGCAGCTGATTTTTTCACAGTTGGTAGCTGTCAAGATCAGAGACATTTTTTTTTCTGGAATCGGCTTCAAGCTAAGTCTCTTTTAAGCAATAATAAGTTGTAATACCATACTTTGCCACAAGACGTCACTGATGGCATTTAAAGTTTTTTAAGTCCAAAGTTTTTATGATAGTTTTTCAAGTCTTATTTCTTTTTTTTAGATAAAAAGAAATGTCTCCAGTAAAAATAAGAACACTTTTAGTCCCCAAGTATCAAAAGCATATGCATCCAATTAGATTAATTTTTTTCTTATAAGATTTAAGATTTAAGATTTATTGAGATTTTTATACCGCCCTTCTCCCAAAGGGACTCAGGGCGGTTCACAGGGCATAAATATAAACAACAGTACAAACATTAAAAGATAATTAAATTAATGCCCAAATTAAAACCAGAATAATAAAACAAACCTATAAAAAACCCAAGTACCCCCATCAGGCCAGACCCGCTAGTTCAAATAAATGGGTCTTCAACCCGCGACGGAAGGATCGGAGGTCTGATGCCATCCGGAGCTCAACCGGCAGTTGGTTCCATAACGCCGGAGCACCCACAGAGAAGGCCCTCCCCCTGGGGGCCACCAGTCGACATTCCTTGACAGGAGGCACCCTGAGGAAGCCCTCTCTGTGGGCGCGCACAGGGCGGAGGGGAGTCGACGCCGGCAGCAGGTGGTCCTCGAGGTATCGCGGACCCATGCCATGTAGGGACTTAAAGATCATAACCAAAACCTTGAACCTAACCCGGAAGACAACTGGTAACCAATGCAGCTCACGGAGCAAAGGTGTAACATGGGAGTACCGGGAAACTCCCAAGACAACTCTCGCGGCCGCATTCTGTACCAGTTGGAGCCTCCAAGTAGTCTTCAAGGGAAGTCCCATGTAGAGAGCGTTACAGTAGTCTAGGCGAGAGGTCACGAGCGCATGAGTGACCGTACACAAGGCCTCCCGGTCCAGATAGGGCCGCAACTGGTGCACCAGGCGAACCTGGGCAAAAGCCCCCCTAGTCACGGCCACTATGTGATCCTCCAAAGTGAGTCGTGAATCTAGGAGGACTCCCAAGTTGCGAGCCCTATCCACAGGGGGTAAAAGCTCACCCCCCATAGAAAGAGGTGGAACATCCCAGGTGTCTCGGGAAGCCGGAATGTACAGCCACTCAGTCTTGTCAGGGTTGAGTTGAAGTCTGTTCCTCCCCATCCAGACCCGAACCGCCTCCAGGCAACGGGACATCACAGCGAGGGCATCACTGGGGTGGTTTGGGGTCGAAATAAAAAGTTGGGTATCATCAGCATATTGATGATACCCAACTCCAAAACCACGAATGATCTCACCCAGCGGTTTCATATAGATGTTGAACAGGAGAGGCGAGAGGACCGACCCCTGAGGAACTCCACAAGCGAGAGTCCTAGGGGTCGACCTCTGCCCCCCTGCCAACACCGACTGCGAGCGTCCCAGGAGATAGGAGGAGAACCACTGAAAAACCGTGCCTCCCACTCCCAATCCCCTGAGACGCTGCAGCAGGATACCATGGTCGATGGTATCGAAAGCCGCCGAGAGGTCTAATAGGACTAGGACAGAGGAATACCCCCTATCCCGAGCCCTCCAGAGATCATTCACCAGAGCGACCAATGCCGTCTCCGTGCTGTGCCCGGGCCTGAAACCCGATTGGTAAGGGTCCAGATAATCCGCTTCATCCAGGACCAGAGGGATGAAGTCCCTCTGTTTCCGCTGGATAGTTAGTCGCCGCTATTCTTAGAGGGTGAGATAGAAATTCCCTCTCTCCTCATAGGGGGAAAAATACTTTGGGCAGATTTTACAGGAAAAAAAATACTTAAAGCCTTAAAGAGAAGATCAGATCTCATCCAGTTTCATCTGCATTGCTTTAAAGGTGCTTGGTGGTGATTTTGACTTTGGCTGTCAGCAGCTTAGTGATCTTTCATATTGCTATGGCAGGTCTTTCCCCTGCTGGTTTGGAGAGCTTCTCCATATCAAACGGAAGGGCCACCGCTCTCCTGTGACCAGGCAAGGGTCCCCTCCTTGCTCATTGCACCTACAGGGCAACTTTTGACCCTTTCCAGGGTCTCCCAGTGGGACAAATGTGGATGTGAAAGACAGAGCTCATTTTCCAGTGTTCATGGTGCTGCGTTGGCCAACCAGAAGTCCAGCCCTTGCAGCAATTTTAAAAATGTAATAATTAATCTAAAAGAAATGAAAGGTACAATTAAAAAATGTTTAGGGTACTACTGCAATTAGAAATAGGAGATCCCACCTCTTGGTTTAAAGAAAGTGACAAAATGGCAGACATGAATGTAAGGTGGATTCACTCAACTTCAATTCAACAGCTTCAATGGAAAAGTACACATTGATGGCACTTGACTCTAGTCAGATTGCCACATGTTTATCTTAACTATTCTTCTAAATGTGGGAAAGAATATATACAAAGGTGTTTTTGTTGTTGTTGTTTTTAAATTTGTGGAGGTCATGTTATAAAGTTACATACTTCTAATGTACATGTTTGGTCAAATAAGTGTTGTTACCAAACAAAGAATTGAATATTCTCTGGAGTTAAGGTTGTTGCATTTATTCACAAGATGGTATCTCAAAAACAAGTAACTTATCATTTAGTTAATTTTAGCAGGTAAAATAATTACCCAACATTGGGAAATCTTAGATAATCTGATAACTGAAAAGTAGATTAACAAGGCCTCTTCAATTGTCATGTTAGAAAAAATATATTCATAAAAGTTAAGAATGAAATATTAGAGACAAGAGCATCAAACTTGGGTGAATTCCTATAATTGAGCCATACCTGCATTCAGGCCTCAAGCCTCCTTGAATCTTTTTTGGCAACAACTTGCCAATTACAAAAGTACATTTTTATGTCCTTGCTTTCTGTTCTGCCTCCTTTGACCTAGACCAGGGGTCAGCAACCTGAAACAGTGAAAGAGCCACTCGGAACCGGTTCCCTCACAAAAGGAAAAACTGGGAGCCGCAAAAATGTGTGCGCATGCACGTACATGGGCGCATGTGCAGAACAGGGTTTGACTGAAGAGTGGAGCCAAGGTGAGATATGCACCTACCCTGCATATTTGAATTGATTGGTTGAACTTTTTTAGTCCCACTTTTTTTTCCCGGGACTGCACATGGCAGAGGACTGGGAGCCACAGGAGACGGCTGAAAGAGCTGCATGCGGCTCTGGAGCCGCGGGTTGCAGACCTGTGACCTAGACTGTCTAACTTCCTTTCTGGGCATTTGATTCCTGAACTGTCATTGGACTATGTTTGCATCTCTAAACCTGTGCTCAGGTATGAGTCTACATTAAGTTGCCTAATAATACAGCTCTTGAGCACAACCTCTGTCTGTGTGTGCATGTGTGTATTAGAAGGCAAACAAACTCAACAGATTATAAAAGTTGTAATGAAAACATTTCACATGCCATTGACCTGAGGAATTCATTACAACAAGATGTACTGATGGCCACTGATGAACAGTAAATTGATGAACAGTAGCTCTGTCAGGAACTCTTAATCTTGAGCTTGTTTGGAGGTTCTAGCAGTGGAGCGCAGCTATCGTATACCCTTGACCGAAGATCGGTATACTCCTTCTATCTGGGATGGTCGTCCTCTTCCACCGAGCGCGCAGCTTCGGGAGGGACACACATGGAGCGGTGAGGGAGGAAGGGGACACCCGCCTAGCCAGCCAGATCATCCGAATCAACCCTGGCGATCAATGGGGTGACAGATGTCGCAGCCAGATCGCCCTCACATCCAGGAACTCTTAATCTTGAAAGCTCAAGTCAAGTTCTCTTAAATGTTAGATAAATTATTTTGAGTAGGGCTGTGCAATGCTTTGGAGCTGATTCTGAAAAAAATATTTTGGAATCTGAAAAAGTATGAAAATAGTATCCATCAAATCTTAAAGGAGCTGCATTTTTCCCTTATTTCTCAGAAGCTACCAAGAAAAGTCACGTGATTCTGAGAGAAATTGCAGAGAGGTACTACATTTTTACCCCTCTATATGTCAAAGCACTTTTATGGAATCGAATCCAAGGAATTGCATTGCCATGGTTGTTAATATCATATTCCCAAATGAATCCCAGTTTCAATCATTACTATATGTATAATATTGTTTTACTACACCTGACTGCCATCCTGAACCATTTATCATGCGAATATCTTTGAAATATTATGATTGTGAACTTCATTTACCTCTCTATAAAAAGCTTTGACTAAAAGATTGAACTTGCTTTTGAACTCCTACATATTCTGACTTTTGGAATCAGCCTTTGATCTCTGCAACACAAAGAAAAGGCTTCTCCAACATTTTTCACTTTCATGTAAAGTTTCCCTGATGTGAGAACTAAAATTTTCATGAGGCCAAGATAAAAAGAATTTCAAAATACAGTTGAGAATCTAAGGAGTTAAAGTAATCATTTAAAGAGTTAAAGTGATAGGACTTGACCTTCTTGGATCATGGGTGGAGTGAAAATGTGAGAAGCAAAATCTGGGCAGCCTTTTTTTTTTTTTAAAAAAAAAGCATGCACAGCTCTATGAATGTTGCTGCTAAGATGGCAAAATTATACAACTCTGTTACTTTCTCTCATGCAACTTGGCTCCTCAAAGATTCCGTATAATTAAACTTGACTTTGCTGGTTTTTGAAGTGGGCCATCACAAAGAACAAACTCACAAATCAGCCATTATTCATGCATGAAGCGAAAAATTACAAACCTGGATTATAACATTCATAGGTATATAAGATCCTGCAAATGATGAATGAGTATGATAGTTTTCCCATTTTTAAAAAAACAAATTATATTCGTACTATATGACATTATCAATGCACATTTTTTCTGAATTAGAAATAACATTGAGAATAAATCAAAAGTTTTGCATGTTTAGTACTGAATTTTACTGTGTTATTTTGTTTTTTAGAATGTCCTTGAAAAAGGAAGAACTTTTAAAAATTCATTTTATAAAAAATATGTCCAATAATTCTCATTTTTTTCATAATCAAACCTTTAACTGTTATTCTTTTGTATTTTATAGATAAATATTGTTTGGAAAAATTCTATCCATTCTGGTTCTCAGATTAAAGAATCTCAATAACAGTATGCATACTGTATTTTACTCTTTCTGTATGAGTTAAAGTTATTTAATTTTTATGTTTTAATGACATTTGTAGTATATTTTGATTTTAATTTTGAACTTTGTAAGCTGCTCAGTGTCCCAAAAGTGTGATGGGCAGCTGTATAAATTTAACAAACCAAAATAATTCCAGACATAGAATACTGGGACATAGCAGGTGACTTTAAAATAATATGTTCCCATAGCACATATTGGAGTGAACTCTTTCCCAGAAATTCTCCTAAAGATGAAGACATAGCCTGCATTTATTTTAGAAATGTGTCTTCTGAGCAGTTGTGCTGATAGAAAAGCAATTGAAATATTATATAAAAATTTGAAAAATCCTTACAATATTAAAGAAACAATTGTTGCAGCATGATATCAATGACTATGATTGATATTTTCCTCCTTCCTTCCTCATGAAAACTAAAAAGATAGTAAAAAGAACCAGAAGATGGACAAAGTGATAAACAATATTCCTGGCATATCTATTAGAACAGTGTAAAGTTTCTTTTCAAAGAGAAAAGGTGAAAGGACTTCGGAAAAGAGCTATTACTTGAAAGCTCATCAAGGAAGATGAAAAGAGCATAAGATCTTCTCCAGGAGAAGGGAAAAAAAAGCAATAAAGCGATGCACAGCAAGTGAAGCAGAAGAATGGCAGCATGTAACTGTGAGTGGCAGAAAGGTCAGGAGGCAGTCAAAGACCATGGCACTTAGCAACAGTTACCAGGCTCTGACTCACAAAACTAATATACCTGATCAAAGTTCGCCAATCAAAATCTCAGAAAGCATTCGGGTGAGCATGCAGATCTATGCTGCCCAGCAAAATCCAGGAATCACTTCGAAGAAGAAAAAGTGAGTGGCGATAGTATGCAATTTCCTGTTAAGATGTATCAAACCTGCTTTGCGTGCTGTCAAACTCAAGCCCAGAGATGATGCAGCGAGACCCAATTGAAGTCAATCCTTTATTTACTTAGACGGAATGGACAGAATCTTGCCAGACTAAAGCTATATCTCTCTGGGTGTATCCTGAGAGACTCTAGAGTGTGCTTCCTTCTATCAAAGTAGACCTGACAAAATGTTTTCTTCAGATGTCCAACTTTGTAATGTCACTAACATCATACCAAGACTTTTCAATTCTATAGATTATTACTAATTGCTAATTTCTGATGGTACATGTGGGAACTAATGACATTGCAAGGGGGGGGAAACCTTGTAATAGCGCAACAAAATTGAGATGGTTTTGCTTTTTATGTCAGAAAAATATGTGAATCTATAGGAATTTATATTTTAGAGCAGGTGAGTCCCACTGAGAATGTCTGGGTAAGAATGAAGAGAAAGAGAAACAAAGAAAAATAAAAGACACAATGCTGAGGGTTTATGATAGGCCTTTGAAACAGGTTGAGGAGAAGGATGAAATCTTTCTGCACTAGATAACTATAAGGTAAAGGTAAAGGTTCCCCTGCACATGCGTGCTAATCGTTTCTGACTCTAGGGGCCGGTGCTCATCTCTGTTTCAAACCCGAAGAGCCAGCGCTTGTCCGAGAATGTCTCTGTGGTCATGTGGCCAGCATGACTAGATGCAAAAGGTGCACGGAACGCTGTTACCTTCCCACCGTAGTGGTCTGTATTTTTCTACTTGCATTTTTACGTGCTTTCAAACAGCTAGGTTGGCAGAAGCTGGGACGAGTAACAGTCGCTCACTCTGTTACGCGGCACTCAGGATTCGACCCGCCAAACTGCTGACCTTCTGATCGACAAGCTCAGCGTCCTAACCCACTGAGCCACTGCGTCCCATTCCAGATAACTATCTTGTCTATCAAATTTATTAAAAGTTTACACACAAAATAGACATTAGAAAAATGGATGTACAAAAAATAAAAATAAATGTGCAAACACAAAACTAAACATATTACTTTTAAATATATATATATATATATATATATATATATATATATATATATATATATATATATATATATATATATATATACTTTCCTTATGGATCCATTACCGATTTCTTAAGATAGTCAGATGTTTAGTTGATTCCTTCTCACATGTGCTGATGTGCACTGATGATGTTACCTATTTTGGATAATAACATGTCTGCAAGAAAACAACCAAGGTCATGGAGCACCAAGGATCCCTCATTTCAACCCAGAGCTACAAATATTCTCCTTTATTGGTATCAGGGTTCTTGTAGTGAATTTTGCAGTGTGCAGGGGGGTTGTACTTCATGATCTCTTAAATTGATTTCAGCTCTCTGATTTAAAGGCAATTCAGTTGAATCATCTCTTTGGATTAAGTCTCCAAATATAAATATTAGATAATTCAAATATCCTGGCTGCATTGAATCATATTAATTCAATTCTTTGTCCTTGGGGATGCACATATGTCTGTTATTTATTTAATTAAATCACACACAATTATTTTCAGAACAAACACATTACAGGTCCTCGATTTATAACCACAAATGAGCCCAAAATTTCCATTGCTAACCAAGGCAGTCATTAAGTGAGTTGTCACATTTACAACCTTTCTTGCCATAGTTGTTAATTAAATCACTGCAGTTGCTAAGTTAGTAACATAGTTGTTAAGTGAAACTGGCTTCCCCACTGATTTTGTCAGAAGGTCACAAAATATGATCACGTGACCCCTTCAGCCATTTTGCAATTCACAAAACGAATGCACCAAATGATATTGGGGGAGAAGGATAATACAGATAACATTTGCAACACACTTCCTGGTTCAAAACAAAACAAAACAAGCATTATTCCATGTTTATAACTAAACAGTCAGAACGTTGCACCAGAAAATTACAAACAATTCTTTTAAAGAAGCAAAATTCAAAGGTTTAATGTACTCCATCAAAGAAACTATGAGGATATGAAAGAAGATAATTTTCATTCCAGAGTAACAAAAGTCGATTAAGAGCCAGTCTATGCTGATTGCTATCCACTGTCAAATGTACAAAAGAATTAGCCAATGGGATTCTTTTGTTTAAATTACAATGATTTTTTTAAAGCTCGCTTTAGAAATTGTATTACAAAACTAATGTGACTCAGTAAACACAGTCCTAGAAGAGGTAAATTAAATATCTAACTGAGAATAAAGTATGTAAAGTGAAAGGAGATGGGAGACACAAAGTATTTCTCTTCCCCATGTTTGAAAATCTATGAATTCATTTTCCTCCTGCAAATACTGAGGGAAATGCAAATTGTACAAAAGCAGCATTAAGTTATTTCAGACAAATAGCTACATTCAAGATGTCAGTAAATGAAGAGTCAGAAATCTGTTCCCAGAGAATTAACAATGCAATACTGGGTCTAGATACAGCTACTTAAAATGAAAATGAATTGGTTTTCATAGTGTTTTTTTTTTGCAGGCAAATGATCTGCTAGGGTATATAATATCAATTTACTTTCTTGATTTTCTCACCAAGCCAGTTATCTAGGAAACTTTGCCAAAAATATGAGAAATAGAACTGTGGATTTTAATAGGGTTGAATTCCTTAGGAACTGCAAGAAAGAAAAAATGTTGCTAAGGAAACATTTCACTGGTCCCTTATGGCCAGGTAAACCTAGCTGAACTAATGATGAGATAACCCTTTCATGATGGATTGTTTTTTCGATTGCCTCAGACACAGAAATTTTGTTTACACTCTCTAGAGAGCACTGAAAAATTGTGAGATTTTATACAACATGCACATCTGAGTTACTACCAAACTCGAGATGGTTGAATGCCAGACCTAATGGGTGGACATTGCTTTGTCCATTTGTCCTTTACACGAGATAGGAAGGGAATCTAGAAATCTTTCCATCCATATCAGTCACTGAGATTTTTCTCATGCTGTTGTTCCAAATAAGCAACAGCCTCCTCAAAGTTTGTCCCTTCTGAGAACTTTCCCAGAGTGGCAGCTCAGGGAGACAACTCTGACTTCACTTTACCAGCCTTACCACCCCATCCAAAAGAGCAGGAGCCAGGAAGGGTGCCTTCTCTGTCATTGTGCCTGCCCTCTGGAATGATATCACACCAGAACAGTCCTTAAGCCTTCACCATTTTCCCAGGCTTTCAGATAAGGTGTTTGTAGAGCCCTGACTTGTTGTATGATGTGCGCTTTATTTAGATCAGACATGTCAAACTTGTGACATCACGTGATGTCGCACAACATATCAGAGCTTTTTCCCCATTGCCGGCAATGGGGTAGGCATGGTTTCCCGGTGACGCGTCCGTCCCGCGGGCCGGCAGTTTGACATCCCTGATTTAGATACACACATCTTTTGTTTTAATTGTTTTTTTTTTAAAAAAATATTATTGTTAAGTATAAGCCACTGCAATTGTTCTGGAGAATAGCAGCTTCAAAATCTAATAAACTGAAAGAAACCATTCCAGAGAAAAATTGTCTTCATCAGGTGGTGGATTAGACAGAATTGGGTGGGATGTTGGTTCCAGTTTGCCTCTTAGCCAAAGCCAGTGTTTGTAACAACTGTTTTGTTTTGTCTAATGATAGGATCATTATTTCTCTTCTACTTTCTCAAGCCTAATTTCCTTAACCTATGGCCTCTTTGACTGTCATATTTGCTCCCTTCTCTTTGATTTTTGTGCCTTGCCTTGCCTTGCCTTGCCTTGCCTTGCCTTGCCTTGCCTTGCCTTGCCTTGCCTTGCCTTGCCTTGCCTTGCTTTGCCTTGCTCTGCCCTGCCCTGCCCTGCCCTGCCCTGCCTTGCCTTGCTCTGCCCTTCATTTTTAAAGCTAACTTTCTTCTGTAAAATGCTCTGGGCTTTAGGTAACACAGAATCCAACCCCTAAACTGGCTAAGTATCTCTTACAACATGTTCATCCAGTTCACTTATTACCTATCTGTTCTATAAGGTGGGTTCCTCTTCTGAGTAATTTTAGGACTGTTTCTGGATGATTCTTTTACCAAGTTACCCATTTCCTTATTCAATGCAAAAAATCTAGACCTACAGTTGGTGTCCTGTCTCAGTTTAAGAATCTCCAATGGCTGGATTGAGTCTACAAATCATAGTTGCTATTGTTCAATGACATTTCAATGACAAAAAATCAACAGAAAGCAATGAAAAATAACTAAGTTGATATGGTAAGAAGAAATGCAAATTGTACATTATTTGAACTGCTATGAAAGAAAATACATTATGTATTTTGGTCTGCTTTGGTCTTTTTTTACCAAAACTTGTAACCCTTCTAATTGTGACCATGCCATAAAAATCTCTGATAGTTGAATGAATGTTCTCCCAAGTGACAGGTGTGTTATTCTAATGTCACCTTCTGCAGGAAAATATTAGGTCTTTATATTAAAAGTAGAACTACTAAATGAGACGAAGTAGGGCTTTTTGGAAGTAGATTTTTCCTCCACCATTATTTGAATAGGAAGTATTATATTTAAGACATAAACCAAACAGTGTGAAACATTCTGAGTAACAAGTATTATGATTTGTTTTGCAGAAAAAGGAAGGGGAAAAAAATCTATTTCAGTGTGTTTCATACTGGGTATACGTTGTATTTTTCTATTAATATTAAAATGTTAATTTTGTCCAATTGCTTCTCATACCACATTGGTAGAGATTAATATATCATTTATAAGATGCTAAATTCCAATGTTCAGAACTAGGTAGGGTTTGATCTAGGAATTTTGTTATATTTATGTAGCTTTTATTAATCTTGATTCATCTATTTTTAATTTACTTTTATCAACACACACATGTAACAATACAATTATGACTAAGTAATTTGTTCATGACTGAAATGTTTGTCATATAACTAATACTTTGATGTGAATTGTAGTGTTTTATCTTATACAACATTGGATGGAAATTTAAATAATTGTATGCTTCTAATGTTGACACCTTAAATGGTAATTAATACTGATAGAATTTTTACTTTTCTCTTTTTATTCTCAATACTTTAAGCTCTTTAAATAATAGAATGTTACTAATTTTTAATTATATTACATAACATTAGTGCATTGAAATCTGCATTGAAACAATACAATGTATTATGTTTTACAATGTTACAATAAAAGAAAAAAAAAACTAAAACATCATGAAAAAGATAGGAAGAACATATAAAAATGAAAATACCATGCTTTGGGACATAACTTTTAAGATTAGATCTTGAGTGAACAGCATTTAACACAGCATTTGATGACTTTAAACTCACTTTAAAAATGTTTCCATCTATTTTTCATAGCTTACATACTAAAGAACTAGCTTTTTTATTCTTTGCAAGACAACAGAGTTTGAAAAGAGTTTACATTTTTCCTAAAGCAGAACACAATTTGTTTTAGGCTTTATCCAGTATTTGGGACTTGAAATAATTAAGCAAATTCACAAAAATGCAGGAATTGTTGTTTTTATTGAAGAAAAGAAGCCATAATGAATGAATTCTAGCAACTGGTATTTTCAGCTATATGATTATTTATATAGTCAATAGTTAACACTTTTTCTCATTTTTTTCACCTGCTTTATGATACAAGATGCTTGGCTTTCTTTTAGGCAGCAAATCCAGTTTTCCTGTGTCTTATGTTTGCAGTGGTTAGATCAGTGCCCCCCAAACCTTTTGGGTGCCATGGACCAGTTCTGTGGGAAGTGTTTTTTTTCACAGACTGGGGATGTGTGGTTTCATGCGCTGTCTACATCCTGTCCATGTGTGGATGTCAGCTTTGCTTGCTTGTGTGAACTGGTTCCAGGCAGGCCATGGACTGGTGCCAGTCCACAGACTAGGGCTTGGGGACTCCTGAGTTAGACTACATAAGAATTCTCTTTCAAAAATTAGTATAGGGTAACAACCAAATTCTAACTCTAACTCATTAAAATCTTCCTGACCCTCAATTCCTATCTCTAAAAATGCTAGTTTTAAGACACTCCTGTTCCCCCGCTCCATTGTGATCACATAAGCTACAGTAGAATTATTTTCAAGGAGTTGGAAAGAATTCCAGAAAAATTCCCATTGTTCAGTTTAATATTGAACAATTGCCATACATATATGGAAAATAGCCATCTGTATTCATATAAACTAGAACTTTCTGTTGGTGACCAACTTCTGCATCATGTGAAAACAAAAACAAAAAATCACACTATGAAAAAAACTATCCATCTCATAACTGAAAACGTTTGTTGAATCTTGATTTGTATTCTTACCTCAATATCTGGATAGAGTATAATTAGAAATATTTGTAATTTTTAAGACAGAGTAATTCTGAGGTAATTCTGAGGGATGAGTGTCAAAAGTTCAAATTGCAAGGGAGACTATTTTTCCCCGTGCAGCATTGTCTTACTTCAATTAGAAAGTTATTTCCTTTTTCTTCTGTGATATCAAATGTATACAGTATTGATTTCTGAACCTACAATTATTTGGAAATTAACCTCTCAGCCTCAACCTGGAGAAATTTCTCAAGACTAAAGAAAAAATAAAAAATGTTAAGCAGCAAATAAAATTCTCAGTTTTGCACTAAAGGAAAAAGTTGAAGTGTGACAAAATCCTACTGTTTTATCATGATTTACCTGTCACATTAATGCATATATAGTAAAGTGTGTCTGTAGGGGCACATATTTTTTTTTAAATATGTGTGTAAATATGTACACTTCACCATAGTAGTCCCCACTGAATTCACCCGCTGACCTAATCATTTAGTGTTTTGTTTTGTTTTGTTTTAATTTGAGAGGAATCTTTTGCACACATTATACTAATGCTTTCTTGTGTGATTTGTGTGTAGTAGTATTATAGGAAAGATAGGAAAATGGTCAAGATGATAACCATTGTGCTGCTATTGAAGTAATACCTGATTTGTATGTGGAGTCTTTGATGGTCTATGAGCTTAGTTGTTTTCTTGTAGATATTTCATTATCCAACTAGGTGACATCATCAGTGATAGAAGGGAATGGGGATTGCTCTGTGTTTATATACAAGTTAGCTTGCCCTGTCAGTGTTGTTGCGGTGTGTGTGTTCTTGGTAGCTCCTCGATTAGACTTTTGTTTACTGTTTAATTGTTTGTCTCAGTTGGTGGTTCCTTGATTGAGGTATTCTTTATTGCTTGATTGTTGGTCAGGTATTAATCCTGGTGTTAATCTCTGTTTATCTGGAGGTTGATTGCTGGTGGGAGGTGTTTTGGTCTTTTCGTTTCCTCTGTATCTTTTTAATTGTATCTTTTGAATTATATGTAGGTATTGTTTATCTTTGCATTCCTATTGATGGCTGATTTGTCTGAGTGCCAGCTTCCAGCAATTTTCTAGCACTTTTAGACATGGCTTAGTTTAGTATATTCACAGTCTCCTGGTTATTTTTTATGTACAGGACACATAAAAAATGGTGGAATATTGATTGCACTCCTATGGCCACCATCTTTACAGTTTTGACCGCACCATGTGATATTTTTTTTAATCCCATTTATATCCCGCCCTTCTCTGAAGACTCAGGGCGGCTTACAATTTAAAGCACAAACCAATGTGCTTAGCAATAGCCTTCATTCTATGTATATGCCTGCTTATTAAGGCTTTCGCCCCCCCCCCAAGCGGCATTATTACAAAGTCAGCTTATTGCCCCCAACAATCTGGGTCCTCATTTTCCCTGACCATGGAAAAACTAAGATATAGCTTTGTCCCAAACATTGAGAATAATAATAATAATAATAATAATAATAATAATAATAATAATAATAATAATAATAATAATAATAATAATAATAATAATAATAATAATAATAATAATAATTTAAAAAAGTGATACCCATTGTCATTGGGGCACTGGGAACTATGTCCAAAAACTTTACAAAACACATCAAGAAATTGCAACTTCCTGCAATAACTCCAGCAAAGCTACAAAAAACTGTGCTACTTGGAACATCTTACATTTTAAGATTACCTGGTTGATACCTAGGATGCTGGCCCATGTCAATCATAAGTGCCAGTCAATTTGAGTGTTCAGTTGACTGAGTTTCATGTTTTATGAATAAAAGTTTAATAATAATAATAATAATAATAATAATAATAATAATAATAATAATAATAATAATAATAATAATAATAATAATAATAATAATAATAATGCTGGGAGGGACCTTTCCTATACCATTTCAGACAAACGGCTATCCAGTCCAGTGTTGGAGCATTCACAATTTCTGGAGACAGGTTGTTCCACTAAATGTTCTGACTGCCAGGAAACTTCTCCTTAGTTTTAGGTAGCTTCTCTCTTTGGTTAGTTTCTATCCATTGCTTCTTGTCCTGCCTTCCGGTATTTGGAGAATAGCTTGGTTCCCTCTTCTTTGTGGCAGCCCCTGAGATATTGGAACACTGCTATCATGTCACCCCTCATCCTTCTCTTCATTAAACTAGGCATACCCAATTCCAGCAACTGTTTCTTATGTGTTTTAGCCTCCAGTCCCCTAATCATCGTAGTTGTTCTTCTCTGTACTCTTTCTAGAGTTTCAACAGCTTTTTTACATCATGGTGACCAAAACTGGATGCAGTATTCCAACTGTGGGCATTGTACCAAGGCATTGTACAGTGTGGGCATTACCAAGCCACTGTAAAGTGGTATTAACACTTCACTTGATCTTGATTCTATCCCTCTCTTAATGCAGCCTAGCACTGTGTTGGCATTTCTGGCAGTTGCAGCACACTGCTGGCTCATATTTAAGTGATTGTCCACTAGGACTCTGAGTGCCCTCTCACAGTTACTACTATTGAGTACCACCTATACTATACCTGTGCTCTTGGTTTTTCTTGCCTAAATGTAGAACCTTACTTTTTAGGCAATTTCTCGAATGTATTTTTTTCTAAAAGGTCCAATAAAAGAAATTATGACTTCTCATTAAAAGCTACCCTTAACTCAATTACATGCATGTGTGTATACATGCATTTGTGTTTGCTACTTGAATCATTAATCCATTCTGTATTCCTTGGTGCAGATGGAGAAAAAATAAAAATTAGTTTTGAAAGTTGGAAGAGCCAACAAAGTAACTTCACCCTGTGAGGTTCTAGAAGTTCTTAATTTAAACCATGAATCACTTGCCAAAGCTAGAGAGAGACTTCTAAATCTCTTTCCTTTGGGGGTGATTCTGTCTTTTGTTCTGCACTATATATTTCCAGCCTTTGGAACAAGCTACAGCACTTGAATAGCTGACAGTAATCTTTTCACTTAACCATAGTCGACCTGACTGTAGAAAATATGTGGATTTGTGTGTGTGTGTGTGTGTGTGTGTGTGTGTGTGTGTGTGTGTGCTTTATAGTTTTTCTATTGGTAATGACAGAACCTCTGGAAAGTCATGTTATCCACTGATTGCACAAAGAAGCTTAGTATCTAAATTTAGAATGCTTGCTTTGCTTCTTTAAAAATGAGTAAGGAAGATGAATAAAGAGAACTATTTCTGGAGTTCGAGAAATTGAGACCACTTCAATCTCAGTAAAATGCACTGATCTGCAGACCATTTAGCCAAGCATTTATTACTAATCATCTTAATTGACTGAATTTTGGTTCAAGACATAGTTGATCATCATAGGATGATCTCAAAAAATGTATGAGGCTCTACATTTTCAAAATGTTTGATCTTTCAATCGAGTGCCATCGTAGGTGGAGAAGTAAGGCATAGCTGCACTTTGGCGTACAATAATTGGAGTGCCATTTGTAGAGTGGTATCTGTACCTGTTGGAATTCTGAAATACATTTGGCATCAAAAAAGGACCCTAAGCCCTAGTGTATCACCTAAAAGACCTATTCTGGTGAGTCCCAAATTGAGATGAATGAATGAATGAATGAAGCTTTCGTAAATGAACTACTTAGTAGTTAGTAAATGAAGTACTTAGTAGAATTAATTAATTAATGAAGCCTTAGTAAGACCCCACAGAATACTGCATGCAGTTTTGGTGACTATGTAAAAAAGATGTAGAGACTCTGGAAAGAGTGCAGAAAAGAGCAACAGAGATGATTAGGGGACTGGAGGTTAAAACATATGAAGAAAGGTTGTAGGAACTGGATATGCCTACCCTAGTAATTTCCAAAGCACCAAAAGGCAAGACAAAAACAATGGATGGAAACTAATCAAGGAGAGAAGCAACCTAGGATTAAGGAGAAATTTTGTAATATTTAACCAGTGGAACACCTTCCCTTCAGATGTTGTGGGTGCTCTATCACTGGAGGCATAACAACGATTCAGCAAAACAAACAGTCTAATGGCTGGAATTAATTGGCTGGACAGCACTTTGGGTAAACTGCTGTTTATGCCAGATTCAATCATCAAGATCTCCAGATTACTCTGAGAAAGACTTTTAGCTTCTACATGGAGTAATTCCTGAGCAAGACGGAGGAAAAGTCAACACAGTACAAAAGGCGATGAATGGTACTGGGAAGATCCAGGTTCAATCAATCCTCTGTTCTAGAATTTAGTTGGGCTAAAGACTTTGGACCAGTCACTCCCCCTCAGCACAGTCCATCTGACACAATTGTGAGGAAAAGTGGGAGAAGGCTCTGTTTACTTCCTTGAGCACTTCCTTGAGATCTGTATGACAGATGAGATAAAAATCTATCAGAGAATTAAATGCATGATTATCTGTTTTCTATATTCTGTACGATGAACACTCAGTTTATGTTCCTATTCCTATTGAAAGCAACATTTTCAAAAAGTCTAAATGATATTTCACTGGATCCATACTGAAAGACATCATATTTATTGAGTTATTCACCCATTCATTTATCAGATTTTTACCTGCATGCCCTGCAAAGCCAATGGGCTTAGAATATTAGCTAATTTTTTTAAAAACCCTCTAGTTAACATTAAAACATAGAAGTCAGCAGTAATAAGGGCTAGAATATTATACTTAAAATGTCACTTCGATTTTCTGTTATCTTAATGTTCCTGAACTGGAGAGCTTTTGTTTAGATTAATTTATTTTGAAGTTTAATTTTAAAAAGAAGCAAATTTACAGGATCTGACAGAGATCTACAAGGTTTGGCAATCTCTTAAGGTCACATTGGGCCTCCCACCCTAACCCTATAAAAATTAATAAACCCTATAAAATTAATAAACTGAAATCTTGCAAGATTAGCAATGTCACTCTGATGTTTTACAAGATCTCATTTTATCAAAATCCAAAAATCTTGCAAGACTTCACTGGTCTCTTGCAAAATCTTGCCAAAAAATGGTGATTACAAGGTTTGATCTATATTAAAAAAAGAGTAAAATAAGTTTATTTCAGTTTAATTGGAGTTAAACTATATTGCTAGCTGTATGCAACACCTATGTCTTTATTAAATCTTGCCCCAAGGAATATCAATGTATTAACATTATTATGTATCTTATCAGAAAAGTCAGCATCATGCAATTAATGAATGGAAGGCTTTGCTGCAGATTTAAAAGATAAACATAATATTGAGTTCCTTGTTTCAAAGATGCTATAATTTGACAAAATGAATTACCTACCAGACCTGTTTTACATACCTTCATCAAGCTACATTTCATAAAAATGGAAAAGCTGAAGGAGAAAAAAAAGAATCAAGTGATATAATACAACTCATTTGTCTTTTATAACTAGGAAGACAAAGTCTCTTGGAGCTAATGTTTCATTTGCTTGCATTATTAAAACAGACTCTCTGCCAGAAAGAAGAATGAAACCGAATACCACCTTTTCAACAGAAAGCTTTTCTTTGTATACAGTCTTCGTTTCATTTGTATTTTATGTTCTGCTTTTATTACAAGAAGGAACAAGTGAGGGTAGAAATAATGCTTCATTAATATTGTTCAACTTGAGATCCAAGTATGAGGAAGATAATTCATATGCAGAAAAACTTTTGCCTATGCATAATCCATTTTTATATACCCTAGAGAAGGGGTCTCCAACCCCCAGTCCATGGACCAGAACTGGCCTGCAGCATGCCAGCAACCTGTCCGGACAAACAAGCAAAGCCCCATCTGCGGGATGCAGGCAGCACACAAAATCATGCACCCTCCGGTCTGTGGAAAAAAACCTCTCTCCATGGTACTAGTCCCTAGTGCCCAAAAGGTTAGAGATATTTGCCATAGAGAACAACACATAAAAATAAAAAAAACAAAGCTTTTGTATGCTTGTGTGTACATACAATTCACATGGACACACATCTTATACATATACATTACAAATTCAGTCTAAAAACTGCAAGTGGCACTATGGCGATGGTTAAGATGCTACATCAGTAGCCTGGAAACCCAATATCTTGTTTTCCCATAAACACAGGAGCTAGTAGGATGACCAGTTACTCCCTCTCAGCCTGAATTAACATCTGGCTCTGTGATAAATCAGCTGAGAAACAAAATCCCTTGTTCCATCATGTATTGATAAGCTTTACAATAAAAACGAAGCATGCACAGGACAAAACAAGCAGAGGCCGTGGTGGAGGAAACCATTAAGAAGATCTCTAAAAATTGCATTGAGGCATTTAGAAAAGGTGGGAGATAAATCAATATTGACAATATCTAAATTCCAAAAGATCAATAGTTAAGAGTCCAACCAATTCTCCAGGCATTTCCGTAGCATAGAAATTATTTAATATAGGCAAATATCTTATCCTGTACAATAACAACATTTATACTCTCAGGAAACCTCTGTGACTATTTTTCAGTTTGGGTCATCCTGGTCTCTCTCTCTCTCTCTCTCTCTCTCTCTCTCTCTCTCTCTCTCTCTCTCTCTCTCTCTCTCTCTCTCTCTCTCTCTCTCTCTCTCTCTTTCTTTCTTTCTTTCTTTCTTTCTTTTTCTTTCTTTTTCTTATTTATTTACCTATTTGTATCCTGCAGATCAAAATTAATCTCAGCAGCTCATATACAAAAAAAAGTAATATAAAACAACCAATACAAAAAGGAAAATATAACAACATTTACAACAAAGAAGACACAATCAAAAGGTGGCAACATCATATCACATCCAATTAAATCAGGGGAGGGTCCTCTGAAACAGCAAGGGGCACAGCCTGATCTTTTTAGGAAGGCAGTTCCATTGTGTATTCTTCCTTTGGTCCCCTAAACTTACTAGAGTGTAGGATTTACAATAGTTTCTTCCTATTGTTGGCTGTAATTGTTGGCTGGCTGGTTCTCCTTATCTGTGTGGTAAGCTATGAAGTGATTTTTAGGTCAAAAACAGTATCTCAAACAGAACCTGGAAACCAGGTAATCAATGCAGGGTCCCCAAAATCAATGTTATGTGCTACCATCATTTGACTGGTAACAAAAGTCTGTTATAGAAGAGTCTGGTGACTTTAGTTTGTGTGTTGGTGACCAATCTTTCCTTTCCAGTAGAAGGGAGAGGAAACCTCTACTGAATGAGACTCTTGTTGATATGACAAGGTATCCTCAGCTCTAATCCCTAGTTACGTATCAAACAATGAGCTTGAAAAATGAAGGAAAAGAACAGAACTACTGTATATTTTGGACGCTAATATTAAATGGCTCAATTTGTTCCACTTTCATCCAATAGCACTTCAGGTTTAATTGGATTTTGAAAACCATTTTTTTTTCCTTCCAAACTCTGTTACTGCAAATTAGTACCAACCCTGCCTACTCTAAGGAACCATTATTGTAATAAGATATTCCAAATGATGAAAATATCTGCAGATGGTAGCGATTTATAGCATGGATAATTTCATTTCATTGTAAAATACTTTTAATTTTTATTTTACTTTACTACTGAACCAAAAAGATACTAATTTTGTCTTTAATTTAACAAAGCATAGTTGTGGCTCCTTTTTTAATGGCATCATTGTGTTTTGCTGATGGAAAATACTGAAAAAAGGTACATTTAATATAAAAAATCATATCAAAACTATTTCTACATCTGTTGGTATCTGTAAATGGAAGCCACAGCAAGCATAAAATGGCAAAACAAATATCAGTTTTTAAGTTCTATTATATTCTATCTCCAACATTCACAACTTTAGGGCCCACATCACATGGTAAAACATCTACTGGCTGATATGTACAATTAATTTAGTAACAATTGTTTATTGGATGCTAATATGAGAAATGATTTTCAGCTAGCAAAGAAGCTAGCCTTGTGTGTGTGTGTGTTCCATTAAAACACATAACAATGGTAGGAAATATATTACATTGGAACTTCAAACCATAAGTTAAAAATTTACAGTAATAATTTGATTTTGATAGATTGATTTAATTCAACACAGGCAAAGCTCAATTCCAAACTGTCTCTGAGTGGCTCATATATAATGAACAATAAAAACACAATACAATACAAAACCAAATGGTTCCTTGTCACTCTATACAAAAACTTAGATACAACAATTAGTTCCATTCATGTCAACTGAGAGGGAAAATCTCTAGCTTTACAAGATCTTCTAGCTTTACAGAATACCAAAAGGGTGGGACTTAATCCCGATGAGCAACAGAGCTATATTCAGTCATTATTCTGTCACAGAAACATCATAGCATTTGTTTAACGAAAGATGCAAGAAAAGTACCACAAAGGCAAATTACAGCAACTGAACTGCACAGTGGATTGTCCCATTTGACTATCATTTAAGGATAAGCACTTCATATGGTCTGAAGTTTTATATATCGTACTTGTAATATTATTAGGATTGATTTGAAACTGTGGTTGATATGTTCTTTTCTGATTTTTCCCCCCAACAGTGTATGTTAACATACTTTAGCTTTGCAATTATGTTCTTCACCACTACAAATTACTATATTTTTGCTGTTAGATTGTCTAGTTGCTTATATGCAAATAATAATTTGCATATAAGAAACTAAGGATACACTGTTGACAAGCTCTTTCTTTCTCAATTAATAAAATGTAGTTTGTCACATTATTTGTATCAACATCAAACTAGTTGCTGTTGATGGCAAACCCTTTGATTTTTCTGTGCTGTCTCCTATGGGTGGGATTAAAAGCAGAACAATTTCTGGGAATGCTAATTTCCATCTGGAACCTTCTTTCCTGTATTAAGCTCCCAGGAAATTTATGGTAGCAGACATGACATATTTACCATACACAAAGGGAATTTCCTGACCAACCATTCTGTTCAGGCTCCAAACCCTCAGAAGCAGTTCTAAAGGCAATCTAAAATGATCTTTTCTTCTGCCAACTTGAAATGCTGCGAGCAACTGCCTTGACCTAAGTTGCAACAATAAAAATCCCTTCACTTCCACTACTTAATCCCTTACTTCCACTTCTTTTTAAAAAAACAGTTTTTGCTTGACCCTTTGCAAATTTCACTTCTGCTTTCCACTTGGCTATTGAGGAGAAGCTGAAAAACAGTTGAGCTAGCAATATATCTTGTTCTTATTCACAAGAGGGCAGGAAAGAGAAATATATGTGTAGGAAAGGGAGAAAGGCTATCAGCAGGCGAAGAAATGCAGAAAGCAAATTCTTTTCCTAGCATGTGACAACAAGATTCTAGAATACTGAGCCAATATTATAATATCATAAGTTCTTTGTCTTTTGTACAGGGGAGGGTCTTTATACAAAACAATTAATCCAAGAGCAATCAAACTGGAAAGGAGGAAATGGCTCATGGCTGATATTTGCTCTCCATATAATTGGAGACACATATTTGTCAACTAAATAGATCTACTAAGGCTGTATAGACTCAAAACAATCATCCGTAACTAATCTGTTAAAGTAGCATCCATTATTAAAATGTGGAGTAGGGGTGATGGGTGGAAAGTAAAAAGATCAGCCAGAACATTGCTCAACAGCCAATCACAGCTTTCTGTATAATAGCTATGTTTACAGGTTCAGTTGTTACATTCACATTTCAGATGCTATATATGCTTAAGTTGACATATGCACTGCTAAAAATGCAATAAGTGAAGTGATCCAAAGCAGATTTGCCAAGTATGGATAGGAATATTGCCAAGAGCACTGAACCAGGCATGCTGTCTCAGATATAACTGTTTAGCTTATTGCTGGGTAATCATACAAAACCAAATTGCTCTGAATGCCAAATGTGTGCAATACCTATTCACCTGTAGCACAGCACCATTCAACTGGAATGGAAAACCCATCCGGCATGGCCTGCTTATTCCCACAGCACGATCATTATTCCCTAGGAAGAGAAATCAGCCATCCTGTTTGTCTGACCCAGAGACATTAAATAATGGATCAGGAAAATCCTGAGGCCATGCTTTAGAACAGTGTTTCTCAACCTTGGCAGCTTGAAGATGGGTGGGCTTGAATTCCCAGAATTCTTCAAGCTGCCAAGATTGAGAAACATTGCTGCAGGACATTTTCTCTAAAGTAACTTTTCTTTTCTTCAGAAGATTAGCCCTTTCAGGATTTCATTGTGTGGGAACTGAAAGAGGAAATTCTAGGCCCAATGCATCTGCATATGGAGCTTGAGTTTGTAGCCAGTGATACTGCTTGATTAAGGAACAACTGAAGGAGTGTCATTTCCATTCTGCCTGACAATTTGCAAGATGGCTCAGCCATTAGAGCAGGTCATAAAAGGGCCAAGTTTGAAGACCCCTGCATTAGAGCAAGGTTTACGTGTGCAACATGAGAACTCTTTTTCATTAAACTCATAGCTCTTAAATGTGCTTTGTTTGGTCTGGGTCTAGCAAGTTTGTGTTTTAATGCTGTTCTTTGTCTTATGAAGTTGCTCTTACAATGGCCACTATGAAAAGTGCCTCTGATCATGGAGATAATACCACATGTCTCAGTGGATTGTTTGATATGAATATATTTGAGCAGATAGGTATGAATATGCATGCCACCATAATTAAATCTCAAGGAAATGGGATTTCATCTGGAAGTCTACATAAACTGAAACTCTGGGTCAAATATTATTTTAATCACATTAAACACTTTCAGACAGTGATTTAAGTTTAATTACAAGTGCTCCCTGAAACAATATTATTAACATAAGTTACTTTCCATCATTTGCATATCTTGACCTGAAATAATAATGGAAGTTGTCACTGGAATGTAACAATGCTAATTATATTAATTAGTTTCTATGGAATAGTGCAAGAAAAACAATGTACTTATGAGATGATCATGTGTGATCAGGGCAATATGAATTATTTGCCTGCATTTGTGGATCTGTAGGGGAAATTTTGTTTGTAGCTTGAACTTCAGAGAATTCTCCTTACTTTCAAGCCAAGTGAAATTCAACAGGTTTTCTGTCAGAAAATTCTATTGTATATTAATATTGGTAGTCCCTAACTTAACAAACATTCCGTTAGTGCTGCTTGAAGTTACAACAGCACTGAAAAAAATGACTTACAACTGGTCCTTGAGCTTATGAATAACATTGCATAACACCCATGGTCATGTGATCAAGATGCTGATGCTTGTATGTAATTATGACAATTGTTGGGTCCTTTTTTTCTATTTATATTCATTTTTATTTTTCCATTTCTTCCACAAACAAATCAACACATATACCGCAATACATAAATACATACTCGTAAGTTTGGGTGCTGCTCGTCCATTTCCCCTTTCACCGTATCCACACTCCTTCTCTCTCTTTCCTCTTCTCTACTTTCTTTCTCCCTTTCTCCTTTCTTTCCTACTTCCCTCTTCTTCCTCTCGTCTCCTCTTTCCCTCACCACTCCCCTCCCGTTTCTCCCCACTTCTCCTCCTCTTTCCCTCCAACCTTCCTACTTCCTTCCCCCTCCTCTACTCTTCCCTCTCTCCTCTCCTTTCTTCCCTCCCATTCCTCTTCCGATACAATTCAGGGGTAATGTCTGAGCAGCTCCTCTCCTTAGATTTTCAATATCTATATTAGGTATAATAACATTAATTTTCTATTTCATCAATATTTCTATAAATCTGGCCTTCTCGATATATACTTCCATAAATTTTTATACTACCTCCGGTTATGCAATACTGTGTCGCCTGGGTCTCCTTCCTTATCTCCTCATTTTTCTTCCATCTAAATTAGTGTTAGCCATCTTTTAAGCATATTCTCTTTTTCCCCAAATTTCATAATACTCTGACTCTGTCTTATCTTTAATTATCATTGTTAATCTATTCATTTCTGCACATTCCATTATTTTCCTGATCACCTCTTCTTCTGGAGGAGCTTTCAGGGCCTTCCAGTTTTGTGCAAACACAATCCTAGCTGCAGTGGTTATATGAGTAATCAAATATGTGTTCTCTTTGCTATATTTCTCTGTAAAATACCCAACAGGAATATTTCTGGTCTTAGTTCTATATGTTGTTGTATCATCTTTTCTATCCATGATCTGATTATATTCCAATAGGTTTTAGCTTCTGCACATGTCCACCACATATGATAGAAAGAGCCTGGTATTTGATGGCATTTCCAACATTTCATACATCTGTCCTTAAACATTTTAGCTAGTCTTTCTGGAGACATATGCCATCTGTAGAACATCTTGTACATATTTTCTTTATACACTGTCGCCATTGCCAATTTATAGTTTCTTTCCCATAATTGCTGCCATCTATCTAATTCAATCGTGTATGTAAAGTACCGGTATCTTGACCATTTTAACATTGTCTCCTTAACTTGTTCCTCCCCTAACTCCCTATATAGTAAGTAGCTATACATTTTTTAAAATCCATTTTTCTTCAGTTCCCATAAGTATTTCATCTAACTCTATTCTCCCCAAATTAAAACGACCTATTTTAGCATCTTTTTTCATATCTAGATCATATTTGCGTTCTCATGTACTAATCCATCTTTATTCCTTGTTCCTCTAATTGTTGTTTGGTTTTCAGCTTCCCTGTGTCTGTTAGTAGGTCTTTATATCTTATAATGTTTCCCATCTTAAACATATTGGGGTGTATTAACACTTCCATAGTGAGAGCCAATCTCAAGTAATTCTCAAGTAATGCTTTCTCTTTATTTTCTCCCAAACCATCAATAAAGAATTCCTGATATGATGACTCTGGAAATAGCTGTGTATTCTATTTTTTCCATACCGTATGAACGCATGCCATCCCAACTGTAAGTCATGTCCCTCTAATGTCAATAATCTACTATTCCTCAGTAAAGTCCATTCTCTCATCCATCACAATGCTGCAGCCTGGTAATATAATTCACAATTAGGTAAGCCAAACCCACCTCTGAGTCTTGCATCCTGTAACATTTTTAGATTCATCCTTGCCTTTTCCCCCCCTGCCAAATATATTTCTAAATTATTTTATTTAGCCCGTCAAAATATTTCTTTTCCAGTCTTATTTTCTCTCCAAACATCTAATATATTTAATTCGTCCACCATATTATGAAAAGATTTTGGAAGTGTTCTCCTTAGTGTCTTTTTTTTTGTCATATTATAATCCAGCCCGGCCTTTACAATAGCATTGAAATCTCCAATCACACATATCCTTTCGAATTCCAGTTCTATTATTTTGTGGTGTAATTTTGAATAGAAGTTTTCTTGGTTTTCATTTGGGGCATAAATCACTACCAATAAAGTTTTTTTTACAATTCATAATTACTTCCACCATTAAAATTTGCCCTTCTTCATCTGAATATATCAATTTGGTTTGTATTGCTTTTTGAATATATAATACCGCACCTCTTTTACTCTGATCTGCAAGTGAGGTATATAATTCTCCCAATTTTGGATATTCTAATAGATTTTTATGTTGTTTCCTAATATGAACTTCTTGTAAGCAAATTATGTCCATTTTTAATTTCCCCAATTTATTTAGTGTTCTTTTTCTTTTTATAGCCGAATTTAGTCCATTTATATTTATCGAAATTGCTTTTATCTCTTCTTCCATGATTATTTATTTGAAGTTTTAGTTGCTCTTGTTATTCTCATCTCTCTTTGCTCTTTTGCCTCCTTTGCTCTTGTCCCTTCTCTCAACACCCTTTCCTCCTGTTCTATGCTATACTTACTCTGTTGCTTCTCTGTCTCGTCTCCTTGCTGTCTGATTACTCTTTCCCCTCTCAGCCTTTCTTCTTCTTGCTGCCCAAAGTATTGATCATAGAAAAGTTCTGCTTTCTCTGTTGTGTCCAGTCTATATCTCTGTTCTTTCCAATTTATCATTACTCCTTCTGGTATTAACCATCTAAAATTTATGCCTTTTTTAATTAAGCATTTCGTCAGAAATTGATACTCCTTTCTCAGGTCTCTCACTCTTCTTGGGATCTGTTTTAACATCACTATCTCTCTTCCTTTGTATTTTATTTTAACATTTCTCAGCTTCTGTGGTATATCTGCCCTTAATGCTTTTTTAGTAAATCTTGTATGCACCTTTCTGGGGAGAGTATTTCTCATTGCATATCTAGTATGTATTCTAAATATCTCATCTATATCATTAATTACCTTTTCCTTGCTTTCCTCCAATGCTTCTGCTAATATTCCCACCATTACATCTGCTAGGTTCTTAAATAATAATCAGCTCTATCCATCTCTAAAGCGATGATCATTTTTTCCTGATTCCTGTCTGTTAATGTAAGTCGGTTATCAATCTCCTCTAGTCTCTTATCTGTTAATTCAATTCTTTCTTCAGCTTGTTGCAGTCTTTATTTTTCTCCATCAGTTCTTTGACCTCTTTTAGGTCCTCTTCTAGTTTGCCAATCCCTTCTATGAAGTCTGTATGTAGAGCCAGTATCATATTTTTCAATTCCATGTTACATCTATCTTGCTGCATTGTATTGTCCAGTGATTTCTGTGCCACCGGATTTGTGAAATATTAAGGCAGCTGTTGCTGGGTGTGTTGTAGTCTTCTTCATTTTCTCCAGTACTTTGTAATCTAAATGTCAATGGGGTATTATAATCCAAATGTGCTCCACAAAAGAAAAAGAAAAAAAAAGAGTACGAAAAATTTCAGTGACAAGAAAAGGTGAGAACAAAGGGAAAAGGAAAAAAAGAGAAGAAAAAAGCCAAATATCCTTATATCAAAAAAGTGGGGGAAAAGAAATTAATCCATATAGGTTACTCCCTTTGTTCATTTCAGAATCTCCGTGCCTTAGTCCAAAAGAAGAGAAAATCAAAAATATGGTCTCCAAAGTGAAAAACAATCCACCATTCCTCAAACTAAAAAACAGACTCTGTAAACTTCTTATCAGTGAGTCCAGCAGATGTCATTCAAGGTCACTTACTCTCCCTTATTTTTTCATAAGCTTCAAGAGTATTCTCAGCGGAGATACTTGATTCATTGCCTTCTTTTGCCTTCCATTGTTGTCTGCCGCTGCAGTTCCAGAAGAGGAGCAGCTTAAAAGTCTGCTCCCCCCACAACTTCTACATAGCTTCAAATTCTTCATATTCCCCCCCCCACACACAATTTCCAACATTAAAGGTCTCTCAATCGTCTCACCCAGGCAGTCCTCCAAACTTACTTTCCAGATCTTCCAAGTGGCTTGTGACGGCTCGCAATGGCCGTCTGACAGCTGCTGGTTTGGGAAGCTTCTGTTGACTCTCCAGGAGGTTGCGATCCCGCCTGTGGTGCCAAACTGTGCTTCCCCTCGTCACTGTCCCTACAGGATGGCTCTGATCTGTCTGGACCTCAGACAAACCCCTCAAACAGCTGAAAAGCGACAGTCCTTCAGGAGCTCCCAAAGGATGTGTCGTCCCACCGTGGTGCTGCCCCCCCGACAATTGTTGGGTCCTGAGGTCATGTGGTCACCATTTGCCTTCTTGCTAGCCAGCTTCTGAGAAGTAAAGTCAATCATGGAAGTGGGATTTGCTTAACAACTGAGCAATTCATTTAACAAGTACAGTGATTTGCTTAACAACTGTGGCAAAAGTGGTCATATAATCTGGCTCACATAACAACTGTCTTGCTTAGAAATGGAAATTCTGGTCCCAGTTGTGCTCTTAAGTCAATGATTTCCTGTAAATGAATATTTATTCTGTCCCTATATTCCAAGAGACGTGAAAATGGTTATTCTACTTCAGGCCTAAAAAAAGGTTTGGCCCCCACATGTAGGCCATTTTTTGTAGTGCATGGAATTTTCCTGACCATGATTACTGCAAAATGGTTTTCCACTATTATGAGGTTAGACAAATCCTATGTAGATAGTCATATCATAGTTTAAAAAACTGAGATTCCTAAACTTTTCTTATAAATGTAGTGTATCTAATGACATTATGTAGCCAACCCACTTAGTCTCAGCTCAAGGCAAATGGTAACTGAAGTCTTTGACTGTCAAAATGTTCCTTACTCCGCTTGTATTTCATGTCTTGGTCATTAAAATTAAGACTTGGCTCAGCTGCATCTTCTGAACATTTTGGTTGTAGACGTTATAGCCCTCCAATATTTTAATTGGGTAGAAAGAGGGAAGCATGAATATCTCTCAGGATAATAGCCACATTATCCTTAAATAATTGCAATTAAATGCACATGCAAATAAATGAAATAAATTTTGCATGAAATTAATGCACGTCAAATGTTGCTATTTGCTAAATGCCTTCAGAAGGGGTTCTAAGATGGGTGGGTAAAAAGCTATTATTCTAATCACATGGATATAAAGATCCAACTCTTTGTATGTGCATTTTATTAAAAAAAGGAGCAGGGGTTAAGTTATATACTTTTTTTGCATAGCATTTTTTGTTTGTTTGTTTGTTTCTTCTGTTCTCTTTTATTTTTATTTTTATTATTATTATTTTTAATCCCATTTATATCCCGCCCTTCTCCGAAGACTCAGGGCGGCTTACAATTTAAGCACAAACCAATGTGCTTAGCAATAGCCTTCATTCTATGTATATGCCTGCTTATTAGGGCTTTCGGCCCCTGCCAAGCGGCATTATTACAAAGTCAGCTTATTGCCCCCAACAATCTGGGTCCTCATTTTACCTACCTCGGAAGGATGGAAGGCTGAGTCAATCTTGAGCCTGGTGGGATGCGAACCTGCACTAATTGCAGGCAGCTGGTGTTACTTAAGGAGGCATTAGCCCACTGCTCCACCAAGGCTCATATTTTTAATGTTGGCAGCTTATTTTAGAATTAGGAGCTGGTATAAAATATAATAATAATGACAAGTTGCCAGTTCTAGTTGTGGTTGCTAAGTGAGGACCTGCCTGTAACTGTTATCCATATTTATGTAGTGTAGGTCTGGTAGTCTTGCCAGTAGATTTGATCGACAGTAGCAGAAGCGACTCAAATTTGCCTTTTTACTGCATTATGAGAAATAAATTGAAGTTTGCGGAGGAAAATAGGGCTACAGTTAGTAACTCTGCTACCTAAACTGAACATTCAAGTACTGTTTCTTCCTGAGTGTGCAGGATGAATTTTTACAGGACACAGATCTTTGCCCAGAAAGTATTGTTTACAATAAAAGGTAAAAGGTAAAGGTTCCCCCGCACATGCGTGCTAGTCGTTTCCGACTCTAGGGGCCGGTGCTCATCTCCGTTTCAAAGCCAAAGAGCCAGCGCTTGTCCGAGGACGTCTCCGTGGTCATGTGGCCAGCATGACTAGACGCCAAAGGCGCACGGAACGCTGTTACCTTCCCACCGTAGTGGTCCCTATTTTTCTACTTGCATTTTTACGTGCTTTCAAACTGCTAGGTTGGCAGAAGCTGGGACGAGTAACAGGCGCTCACTCTGTTACGCGGCACTTGAGATTCGACCCGCCAAACTGCCGACCTTCTGATCGACAAGCTCAGCGTCCTAACCCACTGAGCCACCGCGTCCCTTATTGTTTACAATAGGAATCCATAATTCACAGGACTTAAGGTCACATAAAATATTTGGCATATTCAGCTTTATGCATTTGTTTGTACTGTATACACCATATTTTAGGAAGAGATTTTATGCATTCTGTATGAAATTGTAGATAGCTTCAGTTAGCTCAATTCCACTTCTATGATCAGTTTACAACTAAATACAACCCTCAGATAGAACAATAGTATTCATGTAATTCACAACATCCAATCCTCTTTACCTTTTATCATAATCTAATGTCATGCTTCAGATCATTCAACTTCTTTCATTTCAGAAACTATTTCTGGTGGCTCTACAACCTGCTTGGTTAAATCATTATTTATTGCAGCTAATGATATGGTTTATTAGAAGATTAATATGCATTGGGCTTTTTTATCAGGGAAAAAAGTGCTTGCATAATGAATTCCGTAAAGCAGAGCTGATATGGATCTATTTAGTCTAAAAACTCATATTTGCCTTTCAAATCGTATTCATGTACATTTATTAAAATGTAATCTGGTTAAAACATTTTATATTTAATTCCAGAAGAAAAGGCGTAAAGGGAGGGGGACATCATGACTGTTTTCCAAACTGTGAATTATAATGTTAGAAAGTTTCTGATGCTTTTGGAATGAAAATATAAAGTTTTTGTTAGACGACTAGTATTGAATTTTACATATTCAGTTTATTATTATATTATAATTTTATTCATCATGGAATAATAAGTGCAAATGAAAAGAAAAATAAAGCATATGTTTGGCATTATTTGGAAATTTGAGTTCCAGGCAGGAACCAAAGACTTATCAAAGTAACATTGTAAGATGTAAGATATATTCAGGAATGGGCATTTTTGTGAATCCATGGCTGATATAGCTGAAATGATACTTTAAAAAAGTTTAACTTGTCCAATATTTTCCATAATGTAGCAGTGGCTACAGAGATGAATTTGCAAGATTTTTCATACTTGTCTTTTTTTCAATCATGAGAACCATATTTTGTAATCCCTGCCCCTCGAATTCTCAATTCTGCTGTCCATGGGCATTAAAGGTAAAGGTTCCCCCGCACATGCGTGCTAGTCGTTTCCAACTCTAGGGGCCGGTGCTCAACTCCGTTTCAAAGCCGAAGAGCCAGCGCTTGTCCGAGGACGTCTCCGTGGTCATGTGGCCGGCATGACTAGACGCCAAAGGTGCACGGAAAGCTGTTACCTTCCCACCGTAGTGGTCCCTATTTTTCTACTTGCATTTTTACCTGCTTTCAAACTGCTAGGTTGGCAGAAGCTGGGACGAGTAACAGGCGCTCACTCTGTTATGCGGCATTCGGGATTCGACCTGCCAAACTGCCAACCTTCTGATCGACAAGCTCAGTGTCCTAATCCACTGATCCACTGCGTCCCTATAATAACATTAGCAGCAACTTATTTCAAAAGTAACAAATGTTCAACACCAGTAAACAATTTTTTTAATGATTCAGTATGTAAATAGCTGGCAATTTCATCAATGAACTGAATTGACAGACATAATTTGCAACAGAATGGTATGTGAATGGCACTAGTACTAGCACTTATATACCATTCCATAGTGCTTCACAGCACTCTATGGGTGGTTTACAATGTCAGCATAATGCCCCCAACAATTTGAGATCCTCATTTTACCACCTTAGAAGGATGGAAAGCTAAGTCAAACTTGAGCCAATCAGGATTGAACTTCTGGCAATGGGCAGAGTTAGCCTGCAATACTGTATTCTAACCACTGTACCACCACAGCTCCTTTTGTGTGGTATTGTAACATTGGCAATTGAACTGAATTTGTATGAAATAATAATAATAAAGTTGAAAGGTACCTTGGAGGTCATCTAGTCCAACCCCCTGCTCAGGTAGGAAACCTTACACCATTTCAAATGGCTGTCCAGTCTCTTCTTAAAAACATCCAGTGCTGGAGTATTCACAGCATCTGGAGGCAGGTTGTTCCACTGATTAATTGTTCTAACTGTCAAATTTCTCCTTAGTTCTAGGTTGCTTCTCTCCTTGATCAGTTTCCATCCATTGCTTCTTGTCCTGCCTTCTGGTATTTGGAGAATAGCTTGGTTCCCTCTTCTTTGTGGCAGCCCCTGAGATATTGAAACACTGCTTTCATGTCCCCCCTCGTCCTTCTCTTTATTAAACTAGACATACCAAATTTCAGTAACCGTTCCTTATAAGTTTTAGCCTCCAGTCCCCTAATCATCTTTACTGGTCTTCTCTGTACTCTTTCTAGAGTCTCAACATCTTTTTACATGATCGTGACCAAAACTGGATGTAGTATTCTAAGTGTGGGCTTACCAAGGCATTGTAAAGTGGTATTAACACTTCATGCGATCTTGATTCTATCCCTCTGTTAATGCAGTTCTGCAGGAGAACTACATAGTTCTGCAATGCACTTAATCTCTTAAAGTGATATTAATAATAAGAATAAGAATAAGTTGGAAGGGACCTGGGAGGTCAACTAGTCCAACCCCCTGCTCAGGCAGGAAACCCTATACCATTTCAGGCAAATGGCTGTCCAGTCTCTTCTTAAAAACTTCCAGTGTTGGAGCATTCACAGCTTCTGGAGGCAGGTTGTTCCACTGGTTAATTGTTCTAACTGTCAGGAAGTTTCTCTTTAGTTCTAGGTTGCTTGTCCCTTGGATTAGTTTCCGCCCGTTGCTTCTTGTCCTGCCTTCAGGTGCTTTGGAGAATAGCTTGACTCCCTCTTCTTTGTGGCAGCCCCTGAGATATTGGAACACTGCTTTCATGTCACCCCTCACCCTTCTCTTCGTTAAACTACACATACCCAATTCCAGCAACCGTTCCCTATATGTTTTAGCCTCTGGTCCCCCAATCATCTTTGTTGTTCTTCTCTGTACCCTTTCTAGCGTCTCAACATCTTTTTTACATCGTGGTGACCAAAACTGGATGCACTATTCTAGGTGTGGCCTTACCAAAGCATTGTAAAGTGGTATTAGTACTTCCCTTGATCTTGATTCTATCCCTCTGTTAATGCAGCCTAGCACTGTATTGGTTTTTTTGGCAGCTGCAGCACACGACTGGCTCATATTTAAGTGATTGTCTACTAGGACAATCTCACAGTTACTACTATTGAGCAAGGTACCACCTATACTATACCAGTGCATTTTGGGTTTTTTTGCCTTACTTTTTTCACTATTGTATTTCATTTTGTTAGATAGTGCCCAATGTTCAAGTCTGTCAAGATCCACCTGTATCTTAAGCCTATCTTCTGGAGTGTTGGCTATTCCTGCCAGCTTGGTGTCATCTGCAAATTTGATGAGTTCCTCATCTATCCCCTCATCCAAAGCATTGATGAAAATGTTGAAGAGCACTGGGCCCAGAACAGAACCCTGGGCAGCCCACTACACCCTTCCCTCCATGTGGATGCAGTTCTATTGAGGACCACATGCTGAGTACGGCCGGTCAGCCAGGTATGAATCCATCTGATATTGATGCTGTCTAACCCACATTTTTCTATCTGATCCAGTAGTAGGTTGTGATTTACTTTATCAAACGCCTTACTGAAGTACAAGTAAATTATATCCACAGCATTCCTCTGGTCGACTAATTTTGTCACCTAGTCAAAATATGCAATAAAATTTGTCCTGCATGATATGTTTTTGGCAAACCCATGTTGGCTTTTGGTGATGACTTTGTTTGCCGCTAGGTATTAGCTGATTCGTTGCTTGATTATCTTTTCCAGAATCTTCCCAGGTATTGAGATCAGGCTAATAGGTCTGTAGTTTTCTGGATCCATTTTTTCCCCTTTTTTGAAGATGGGAACTACATCTTTTCCAGTCCTCTGGTAGCTCCACAGTGCTCCAGGATCTTTGAAAGATATAGTTCAGTGGTTCTGAGATCACATCTGCCAGTTCCTTCAGAACCTTGGGGTGAGGTCCATCTGGTCCTGGTGATTTGAAGTCATCTAGGTGAGTTGAACTTGTGATATTCTATTTCATTCTTTGAATGAGTGAGTCAGTCTAGCAAATTCTTATGGAATTACATCAGCAAAGCAGTTTAGCAACAAAAGTGAGAGGTAGGTTCAAAGCTATAATTGGGTGGCTCCAAACCACCATAGAGATTTGTTGCAGCTTTGAGAATTCTCACAAATATATATGATGTTGCAATTTTAATACCATATATAGAGAACAAGAGGGAGGTTGAATGTAGGCTGATATTGAAAAAAACTTTAGCTAATGAGATGCATTCCCCTATTATACTCTTAGCTACTCGGTTAGAGCAGCAAACCTAATGTTACTTGAGTTTTGTGCAACCAGAAGCTTTAAATTTGCCAACCAGAAGCTTTAACTTTTGTTTTGCTTCAGCTAATGGAACATTTACACTTTCATGCTTGCCTTGCCATCACAACAATGCTTAACTCAGAGCATTGGAAATAGAGGCTCAAGAGCTAATCTTAGTTTTAAATTCCGCATAATTGGGACAGTCTCTTAAGTCTCTTGACAATGAATGAATGGCTGCTTCATAATACTCAAAGGCACTGTCCCAAACTTTTACTGCTCTAAAAATAGGGCTCGGTTGAAAATACTTAAATGCCTCTTTCTGTGTGGATGTACCATTCACGTATAGCATTAAGTAAAAAAATAGCACAGCTGAAAAAACAAACAAACAAACCATTCCAAATTAATGCTTCACATTTGTATCAAGTCTCTTCTCTAGGGAACACTGAGTCACTTATGTGTGAAGCATTCAAAAACTCTCCCATTTTAGATTCAGATCAACTTCATACATAACATATAGTATTTCAGGTACCAGAAATTGGCAATACAACTAGCCTTTGATTTACTACCACTTGTTTAATGACCATTTGATGTTACGATGGACCTGAGAAAAGTCATGTAACCATTTTTCACACACCATTTTTGTAGCGTCACCATAGTCATATGGTCAAAATTTGGATGCTTGACAACAGGTTCATATTTATGATGGTGGTAGTATCCCAGGGTCATGCAATCACCTTTTGCAACCTTCTGATGAGCAAAGTCAATGGAGAAGCCAGATTTACTTAATTACCAAGTTACTAACTGAACAGCTGCAAGGATTTACTTAACAACGGTGGCAAGAAAAGTTGTAAAGTGGAGCAAAAGTCACTTAACAATATTCTCTCACTTAGCAGCAGAAATTTTGGGGATCAGTTGTGGTAATAAGTTGAAAACTATTTTTGTTGGGCTATAAATAATCCACATTGCCTAAGCAGGTTTCCAGATATACCATTTGCACAACTATAGCATGTAATGCAAGATTTAATATATGCTCACATTTATATCCAGCGGTCTGCTTCATTCTCTAAACATTTGTTGCAATACCTACTTTCTGTAAGTGCTGATGAGATGAAGAGGATGGAAAAAATTTCACAGAGCTCATGTGGATATTGAGTTTCCTGTGATTTCTTTTTTTCCCCTGGAAATATTAAGTTTTATTTTAGTTTTAGGAATATTCAAGCATCCTTTGATAATATGCCCATAATTACCACATGTGTCTATAAACATCCCAGTTTAGACAATAGCAGCAAAGTTCTGTTTGCCGCCAAGAATTCTATCCCTATTCCCAGCTTGCATATTTGATCTATTGAAAATCTACTAGAAGAAATTGATTGGTAATGTGTGCACAATTTGCATACAAGTTGAATTCATTTGGCACTGAAAAGTGGCTGCAATAAACATAAATAATTACTTCTACTTGTCTCTGTTCTGACACTCATGCAAAAGTATGATTATATTGTAATTAAACATAATGTTTATTACATTACTATATCACTATCTCATCACTATCTTATCTCACCTCACCTCACCTCACCTCACCTCACCTTACCTTACCTTACCTTACCTTACCTTACCATCTTACCTTATCTTACCTTACCTTATCCCTACAGTACATTAAATCCATCCATCCATCCATCCATCCATCCATCCATCCATATACATCTACATCTACATTTACACCTACATATTGCACCTACATTTACTTCTACATCTACATACTTAATTCTTAAAAGAGTTCTGCTAGTTGGCATAGAATAAATGGAATGGTAGTAAAAATGTTGCTTTTACTATTAGCACTTACAGCTTAGTATTTCAGAGATTTATTATGGCTGTATGTGTTTTGGTCCTTACATTTTGCTTGGGTATTTTCCAGACCTTTGCTGTGAGTTTCCATATTGTTTCCATTTTATTCCTAATCTGATGGTTCAAGTGGGAGAAATTAGAATTGGCAGCAACAAAAGCTCTGAAGATGATCATTCCTGTGTCTCTCATACTCACTGAATTAACCAGAACCATGTTGATTCCTTGGCTAATTAAAGTGAAGTCAATTTCCAAAAAGAGACAGCAGAATTCTGCCTTAAATCGGGTATCTAATTAGTAATCATCATTTTGTCAATAGAACAATATATACAAACTCTTTGAAAATCTAATCCAGAGTCCTTGTAGAAAACAAATAAGTCTTCTGAATGTCTTAAACAATTTATTAAAATAAACTTTTTCAGTAGCTGTTAGATCTGATTGATGCTCTTAGTTCCTAGTAGACTGGCTCCTGTTCAAGTAATCTCTTGTTTCTCTTTTAAAGAAAAAAGAAAGAAAGCTTAATTACTAGTAGTATTTGGAGCAGAAATGACATTTGCTAAGTATTAATATTCAACAAATTGTTTTCAAGATGTTCATTCAGGGTTAGTAGCCAGTCTTCGATATTTCTGTTCATCTTTAAAAATCATCTTGAATGATAGTATGCATTTTAATAAGACTTGTCTATATTGAATTGACTTTATTTTAAAAAGTTTTTATACTGCTAATTAATTTGTGGAACTCTCCAATGTAATATTTGTAACACATGAAGGAAACTGTGGGATGTCATAGAACAGTTCGTGACTTCAGCTATAGCACCCTAAATGAGCATGAATATTGGCTTGATAAGGATTTCATTATTCTCCCTTAGAAATGTCAAAAACAGCTTTAATGTGTCACACTTTTATGCACCTAAATTTGGAAGTCAATTTATTTAAATCCATAGCATTAAAGCATATCCAAATATTGAGGTATGAAAGATTTTCTTAATTAATAGAACCTAATTAGCTTCTAGTGTTAAAGTGGTAGAAAAGAATTACCTCATTTTTAAATAGGTTGATGCTTATAATTCCTTAATTTTTGATAAGGAAGGCAAAGTTTGTTTCTTTTTCTTTTTGTCTCCCTTTCTCTTCCCCCTCCCCCACTTTCCTAGATTAAAATTTCGAGCAAAAATTTATACCTGGAAAAATACATTTTTGTACATAGGTATGATTAATGTAACAATAGAAATGTCTCAGTTAATGTGGCAATTCAGTCTTTTTTCATTTAAACAAACCACAGAAAATGGTGTCACACCAGAGTTTTCTCTTGTTAACAACACATACTGTTTACAAGAAATTCATCATATCTTTACTTTTTTTCTCAAACTCCTGACCATTTCTTAACTAACTACCATTTATGTTTACTTGATCCCAAAGCATAAGCGTTTATCTGTTCCCAGAATAAAAGTGTATTGCTTCATTAGCTGCCATTGCACTTCTCCCCTAAATTTAGCAAGAGATTCTACAAGCTGGAAAAGGCCTCCACCTACGAAGCTACTTGTTTCATCAATGGTCCAAAGAGACAAATCCATACCAGTCCAAATCACAGTCCTGCTTCCTTGCTCAAGAGTAAAAACACAAAAATCTACATACTTCACAGTTATTGAAATAATAATTTGATTTTCACTGTAACTCATTGCTTTGGCATAATTCTTCTCCAAAGGGGATTGTTTGATTGCTCACCTGTGTTAGTGCACATGTTTTAAAGGCGGTTTCTTGTCTATTTAGAAGTATGTACATAATATACACTGGAACAGGCTTTCATGGCTAGAACATATAGTCCTCAACTTATAACCACTCTCTTAGTGACTATTTGAAGTTATGATAGACCACCCCAAAGTCTTTATGATCTGGAATTGAAGTTCTGTTGGCCTCTCCCTCCCAAAGTCATGTGATCACATTCTGAAAGCTCAGCAAACAATCCACATTGACACTGTCAAGGATGCAGCATGCCTCTGTGTTTCAACTTGTCTTTAGAGTAAGGGGGGGAAGTATTAATTTCAAGTGGGTTAGATGGAAAAATAAAACTTCTACAATTCCACCGAAGACCATGAGAGCCTGAAACCTTTTCAAGGACACCAGAACAGGTGTGGATTTGAACAGACAGTTCCCATAACAAAGTGAACTTGTTGATATGGATTATGTAAGATGTTGGGTGGTTGGCTAAAAAATATTGTTTAAGTCTATGAATTGGTGTTGGAATCTCAGAGTTAGTTTTGCTTCGACATTACCATGCAGTGTATTTAATAAACAGTAAGATTTTCAAAGATAGAATGAACCTGGAGTTTCATTTGAAAAGCTGGATGTTGACAGAAGCATTTGTGCAGTGCCTCATGGTTTCATGACAGCAATTTAGGACATTTATGCCAGAAATAAGCATTTACTTCTAATTTCCAGCAAAAAATGTCCAATAGCAAATAATGGATTTGCTTAACCGCTGTGGTATTCACTTAATGGCTGTGACATTCATTTTATGACCACAAAATTCACTTAACATCCACCACAAAAACCACTTAATAATTACAACAGCTTACTATTATAATTGCAAGCTCAATTATGGTGATAGGTTGAGGGCTATCTGTATCAGCACTGCCCAATATATTCATATTATTACCATACCATAATATCCGAGAACTATATTATACAGTATGCAACATCATACTTCTAACTTAGTGTCCCAAGTTTAGTCATTCTCTATGATTTCTTTCTTTCTTTCTTTCTTTCTTTCTTTCTTTCTTTCTTTCTTTCTTTCTTTCTTTCTTTCTTTCTTTCTTTCTTTCTTTCTTTCTTTCTTTTTACTACTGGCTATTCTTATTAACAAAAGGTATTTTTCCCAATAAACTACCTACATGTTTACAGTGTTTTGACTATGTTATTAATTATTAAACTAATAGACTTTTACATTGTTTTGTTTGGTTCATAAAATTAATAGAAGAAAAAAGAAAAAGAAAAAAGAACTCATTTTAAAAAATCATCAACATGGTTTAGAAACTAAGTAATTCTCAATAAGAACAATTTTTGTGCAATGATTAGCTGCTGTAGTACACAACTGACACTATATGTGCATGTATATTTGTATCTATTTTTATGGATGTTATAGATAATATCCCAATATATTTTTGCCCATCAAAGGAGGTTCGTGAACTAGGAAAAATATATTCAGAATTATCAATTGCTCTATATGTTTTTAGAATGAAAATAACTTAAATATCCATTTTAGTGTTGAACAGAATGACACATTTGGATTCTTTATCCTAAACTTGTTTATGAAATGAATAATTGTATATTTGTGCATGCATGCATATGCGTGTATGTGTATGGTGCATATTTTAAATCAAGGAACAAAATAAACATAGTTATTCAGTTTGAAGCATTGTAACTGATTATTATTATTATTATTATTTTTAAAAAAATACCTGTCCAAAAAACTGTTGACAGCTAAAAAGGCAAGATTAGACAAATGAGAAATTTCTGCTGGAAAGGAAGAAAAATGAGAGGAAATGACAGGAGAAACCAAATATGCTCTAAGGCCTTCCTGTAAGAAACAAAAAAAATGATAATAAAAGTTAAAAAAAAGGAGGTTAAAAATGTTATTCTGCTGAATTATATGAATCTTTCCATTCTTTCTTCTGCTAAATATCCCTGAGGTCTCACTTTCATTCTGTAGGATGCCAGTAATTGCTTTGAGGACCTCTGCCTACACTTCTCTTCCCTATTCTATTTAATCACTTTTTACAATTCCTTTCCCTTCCTACGTTTCACAATATGTCTTCAAAAAAGAGTTTTTCTTTGAATCCCCGTTATCAGTTATGGATGGTACAAAATTGTCATACATTCAAGAATTCACATTAATTATGCTCTGGATTTAGTTATGCCCAAATCAGGTATGCATGTGTATATGCAGAGATGTTCATCGACATTTTATTTTTAAGGTGCTCTCATAAAGAAAGGGAGTAGTTTTATCTTCTTAAACAATATAGCTACAAACTGATCACACCGTCTCTAGAAAATATTGCTTTCATTGTCCCAATCTCTAACCCAGCAGCTCCAGGTTCTAAGATGGCAGCGCCTGGAATGGCTGCGGCTGCATTGGCTCTTGAAGGCGGATAGTTTTGGGAGGGATAGTAAGGGCTATAGGCCACATGATCAGGAAGATTTTAATGTGTTTGAGCAACATGGTGGAACTAAGGTAACATACGACATACGACCGACAATCTTTGCTGGCATGGCGAGTTTCTAGTTGTTTTGGAACTGTTGGTGAGACTGTTAAAAGTCGTTGGCGCTGTTTGAATTTGTTCTACCAGCAGCAAGATCTGACTGCTGGCCTAGTGATGGATTGTATTGCAAATCAGGGCTGTTTCCAGAGGAGGCAGAGGAGGAGAGGACCTGGAGCTTATGGAGTGAAGGAACTGGATGAGGCTGTCGGCAGGCCCAGAGGAAGAGAGAGAGGCTTTTGGAGGAGTTGGTGGCGGCGGCAGCAGCGTGCTCCAGGGGCGAAAAGAAGCAAGGCCTCTTTAAGGAAAGGGTGGAAGAGTCAGGATCAGAAAAAGGAAAGAAGGCAAGGTTGTCAGAATAAAAGCTAATTTGAGGGCTAATCCACATGGAGCCCCATTTCCATCTGTCCTGTTTGCCATCGTTCACTCCCTAGAGACTAAAATGGACAATGTGAAATTTGAGCGGGCCCCGAACAAGGAATATATATCGGAGGTGGTGACCCTTTGAGAGCTGTATGCAACGAAATTTCATTTTGATGTATGCCGATTGGTGTACATTCAAAGTGACAATAAAGTTATCATGTTGAAAGATAATATAAAATATATTATGGAAATTCCAACCTGTTGGAATCTGTTAACATCTGGTTGTCAGATGTTTGGGAAAACCTAAAGGATCTGTGCCCAGAGAACACTAGCATCATGGACTACAAAGCCAGCTAACCATTTAGTACAGTAGTGCCAAACTAGTTACTCAGGAGACTTTGAGTTCTAGTCCAGTCTTATGCATGAAGGTTGGCTGGGTAACCTTGAACTAGGCCACGAGTGTCAAACTCGCAATGTCATGTGACGTGTCGCGACGTATTACAACTTTTTTTCCATTGCAGGCAATGAGGTAGACGTGGTTTCACCATGATGCATCTGGTCAGCGGGCCGGCATTTTGACTCCCCTGGACTAGGCCTTCTCTCACAGCCCAAGCCACCTCACAGGATTGTTGTTGTAGGGAAGATAGGAAGAGGAAAGATATAAGAAAGAAAAATATATGTTTGTCATCTTGAGTCATTAATTAAAAAAATGAAAGACAAGAATCCAATAAATAAATAGTGGAAGCATTATATAAGTAAATACAACTATTTAATATTGGCAGAGGAAGCAGTTTGATATAGTGGCTAAGGCATCAGGCTAGAAATTGGGAGACTGTGAATTCATCCTATTTTAGGGAGAAAGCCAGCTCTGTCACACACTGTCAGTGCTAAGAAAGTAATGGCAAACCACTTCTGACAAACCTTGCCAAGAGAACCACAGAGATTTATCAAATCAGTTTCCGGGAATCAAAAACTAACTCAGAGGGACAGATCAATAAATGTAAAAAAAATATTGTCAGGCATCAGTTATTACATTTTATCCTTAGAACCAACTTTCAATATTAGGCTTATACCTTTAAATATGCAAAAGGGACCAACGTAATTTCAGCTCTGACGGGTCCTGAGCTTGTTTGTTTTCTTGAAGACGTTTAATTAATAACCCAACTAGGTAGCATTATCATATAAACTGACAGTAAACTGCACTCCTTACTAGCCTGATGCTGTTACCTAGTTTGGGAATGAAATGTCAGCAAGAAAATAAACAAGCTCAGAGAGCACCAAGGACCTCTCATGTCCTAGGACCCCTCATGAGCTACACACAATCTCCTTTATTTAATTTCAGATCTTTTCCTTGTTAACTTAGCCCTTCTTTATGGAGTTAGCTTTACTAAATATACATATACTGTACTGTATGTATGCTGTATGCATGTGTACACACACAACACACATAAAAGTATAGGAAACTGAATTTGTTACAAATACTACTACTACTACTACTACTACTACTAATAATAATAATAATAATAATAATAATAATAATAATAATAATAATAATAATAATAATAATAATGTTGGAAGGAACCAAGGAACCTTATAGTACCATTCTGAAATCTTCCAGTGTTGGAGCATTCACCACTTCAGGAGGCAGGTTGTTCCACTGATTAATTGTTCTAACTGTCAGGAAATTTCTCCTTAGTTCTAGGTTGCTTCTGTATTTGATCAGTTTCCATCCATTGTTTCTTTTCCTGTCTTCAGGTGCTTTGGAGAATAGCTTGAGTCCCTCTTCTTTGTGGCAGCCCCTGAGATATTGGAACACTGCTATCATGTCACCCCTAGTCCTTCTCTTCATTAAACTAGACATACCCAATTCCAGCAACCGTTTCTTATATGTTTTAGCCTCCAGTCCCCTAATCATCTTTATTGCACTTCTTGGTACTTTTTCTAGAGTCTCACCATCTTTTTTACATCGTGGTGACCAAAACTGGATGCAGTATTACCAAGGCATTGTAAAGTGGTATTAACACTGTTATTATGCCTTGCCTTGCCCAGGTAAAATAAATGGTGTTTTTACCTTTCTGTATGTGTTTTTTTCTAATTCCATTCAGTCTTCTATTGCTATAATTCCATTACGCTCCATCCCTTTATTGTGAGAGTGTTTAACTTTTCATTTCTATTATCATTTCTTCCCCACCAACTTTGTTTACACAGTCCTCTAGTACACTACCATGCATTTTACAAAGGTGGCAGCTAGAATAATATTTTCCAATAAAGAGGTCAAAAGGAACAGCACAGGATGCCCCATACTGCATCAGTGCTCTTTGTTTAAAGTGATTAAGCTTTCAAAGTCAGCTATGCTTATACATTCCAAGCAGGGCTTAAGAACACCTCTCTCTTTCCCAAAACTGATTTCCAGAATTAGCACTCCGTGACCTAAACTACAGACTATATTCACAAAAGAAGCTATCTGCAATCACATGGTAATGTATGAATAACAATTAGCATCAATAAGGCTCTGGCAATGGTAAACACATTATAGATGAAGTTTTTAGATCAAAGGGAAGGCAGAATTTGTAATTGGAGTATAATGAAATTTAATACAACTATTAAATGTAGCAGAACTATTAAGATAAATAAAACATTCTACCAGCTCACACACAGGCACATTTATAGGTCTTCTAGTCCAGCCCCCCACTTAAGCAGGAGAACCTATACCATCTCGGACAAGTGACTGTATAGCTTCTTCTTAAAAAATCTCCAGTGATGGAGCATCCACATTTTCTGGAGGTAAGCTGTTCCACTGGTTAATTGTCCTCACTGCCAGCAAGTTTTTCCTTAATTCTAGGTTGCTTCTCTCTTTGTTCAATTTCCAACCATTGTTTCTTGTCCTGCCCTCTGGTGCTTTGGTGAATAACGTGACCCTGTCTTCTTATAAACAGCTTGCTGCTCTGGGATGCTATATTACATGTAAAATAATGCACATTGCTTAAAGTTTATTATGCCTGTAGAACTTTATTTATCTATACTTCAAACAAACTGTGATGCACCAAATTAAATAAGGGATAGAGTAAATTGTTGCATCTGGGGTAACAGCACTGAATGAAATGTTTCTTTTTTTTTTCAGAGTTTGCATTCACAATTTCCTTTTTTATTTATTTACCGGTATTTTGCTTTAATATAACCAAATAGGCAAAAAGAACATGAAAAAATGCAAAAAAGTAGCAAAATGAAAACCAACATTGAAAAAGAGGAAACAAAGTAAAAACAAGCAGACAGTGAAATACGTAAACATGGAAATCACATATGTTTTTTAAACAATAGATTAAACCTTAACTGCTCAGATAATACTTCAACTGAGAGAAACCATCATTTTAGACACAACTCCACACATATTTATTTCATAGTACAGAAAGAATCTGCATTTTCTGCCAGCAAAAATCAGTACACAAAAAATATTTCTTTTCTTGAGACAGGTTCAAACAAAAAATGAAGCTTTCATAATAATGTAAAACAATGTAAAAATCTGTTTCAGGGAAATTTACATTACAAAAAGTATCAAGGAAATTTGGTGCACATATATGAAAATTATGTATAAAATAATGTTCATATGTATAATGAAAGTTTAATATTTCAAATGCATGTCTATAAGTATAAAAGGCTCTTACAAGTTTATAGAAGTTTGTAATAAAATAAAATTTAGCTTTTTCATTTATTTATTTTTCTTCTCTTTGGGTAGGGTTACATGATAGCAGTGTTTCAATGTTTGAGGGGCTGACACAAAGAAGAGGGGGTCAACCTATTCTCCAGAGTGCCTGAAAACGGGACAAAAAACAATGGATGGAAAGTAATCAAGAACCAACCTAGACATGAAGATAAATTTCCTGACTGTGAGAACAATTAACTACTGTCTTCATTAACTGCTTGTGTTCAGAAGTTGTGGGAGTTCCACTGCTGGAGGTTTTAAGAGATTGGACACCCTGTTTGTCTAAAATGATATAGAGTCATATCAGTGGGTTGGATTAGAAGGCCTCCAAGATCCCTTCCAACTTTCTTATGCTGGACTGAGATATTATGTTGAAGACCTATAAATGTACTTGGTTTCTACTTACTACTCATTCCTGCACAAAATCCAGCCCACTACTCTTATTCTCTATCTTTTTTGGGCTAAAAAAGCCATCTGGATTTGCAGTTAGAAAGCCATCAAAGCTTTTCCGGTTTTGTGGATTTTTATTTTATTTTATTTTATTTTTGGGGGGGAAGACCCAGACATTACTACTACATAGTAAGTTATACTTTATATCTGCTTGTATAAAAGCCAATAAAATTCTGGTTATTCTTGGTTACTGCATATCTAGACCAGTTGATTTTACTGTATTTTATTGTATAAGTTAATTGGCCAGATCCGGCCTGAATCTACAATGGGATAAAATGATGTAATATTCTGCAACAAATAGCTCCACCTCCAACTGCAGATGAAGGATACTACTTTTAATTCCTCTCTGTTCTACAGTATTTCAGCAACTATGGGAATCTACTGTTGTGTGCTGCCTGATGTGCTAGTTGTTTTTTTTTCCTATTTTCATGGAATGTATAAAAATAAGCAGCAACCACTTTAGGAAGATTAATTTTATTGAAATCCATTTAAGCAATAGTCCTCTTGTGCTTCACTAAATATAATCAATCTTTCATGATGCAGATTTCACACTGAAAAACCAAGTCTTTTTTTTATTATTATTGTTATATGTACCTAGTATAAGATGGATAATGAGTTTATTATGTTCAGCCAAATCAGAATGAGATGAAATAACTATTGAAAACCAGCACTATAAAAGTTATCTCTAGAAAACAATGTAAAATAATATACATCTAATATTAGCTATGGGAAAATGTTTATTTGTTATATCAATCTAGAGAGCCACCATTTTACCACTGTGACTCAGTTAATTGCTGCTGAAGGGCAGCAGACTCTGCATAGTTTTTGTGCCTTCTTTCACATAAGTGCTGAATTGTTCTAAATTCAGAGCAGTTTTACTTTAGCCTCTCATTTGAGGACAAGGGCAGCCAAATATAAATTAATTAGCATTTAAAGGCATGTAAATTAATTATTTAATACTGAGCCTTCTGTTTTCCCCTTATAAAGGTCACTAAGGATCAGACCAAGATTTGCAAAGCCGGAAGTCCATATACGTAAAGCTGCGATGATGATCAATGTATTAAATGGGTACCTTAGGACTGTCTCTCACTGTTTTGTTTTGCAAAGCAGTTATACAAACTATGAGATTTCTGTTGGGTTTGGTAGTCATGAAAAATTTACTTCCCTTGCACACCACTTGTTTTAGTTCAGTATAAAAATAAACCAAACTTATTTACTTCGCAGTAAGCACTATTGATCCAATTAAATTTATGTCTAAGCAAATGCACAGGTTGGCGACCTAAATGAGTGCATCAGTGTTTGTAAATAATGCTTATGGAGGCCAAGTACTATAAAAAACACTTCTATTTATTTAAGCATAGTGGTTGAGATCAAGGTTGATTAGGTTTTATTGGGAAAAATAGGTTTTTGTCTTACTGTATATACAATGACCTCAAAGATTTTCTTTTTCCTCTTAAATAAAAAGACAAGAGAGATTGTTTCATGTCAGAAAGGACAACAAAACAACCTGTGTTGGGTTAAACACAGTGGCTGTAGTTTCTCAGAGCCCCTTCAACAAGTGTCACAGGAAATGTATGGTTTTTTTCCCCTCTTATGTATGGCATGTATCGGAATGTTTATAGTATAGGAAATTCAAAATGATCGTATAGGACAGTGGTGGCAAACTATGGCACATGTGCCAGATGCAGCACTCAGAGCCCTCTTGGTGGGCATGCATGCCATCACCCCAGCCCCGCCTCCCACTGCGGCCCCCTCCTCACCAGCAACCTCCCTGGAGGAGAGTCACCCCCGAGCACAGCCTGTGCAGAGTAGTACAGCCAAGGACATGGCAGCCAGGACAAGACTCCACCCTCACACCCTGTCACATGCAATTGATGCTGTAGGGCGCAGGCGGAGGGCATGGCTGCCATGGCACTGCTGGGCCACCTGGGCAATTTGTGGCAGGCTGTGCAAGTGGTGGGTGGCCCAGCGGGTGGGCAAGGGGTGGGCTGAGCGGGGTTGGAGTGGGCAGGGGTGGTGGTTTTTGGGCACTCGGTTTCTAAAAGGTTTGCCATCACTGGTATAGGATAACAACAAATGTGATGATGTGATGGTTAAAGTACCAGGTTAGAAATGGGGGGACCTTGAGTGCTGGTCCCACCTTAGATACAAAGCCAACAGTATATCTTTGGGCTAATCATTCTCTCAGCCCTAGGAAGAAGGCAATGGCAATCTATTTCTGGAAAAAAAAAACTTGCCAAGAAAACTGCAGGGACTTGTCCAGGCAATTTCCAAGAGTCAGCCCTGACCCAAAGGTACAATACTGTATATACTGCATGGGGATATATATAAAACCAAGAAGACTTTTGAAGCATAAGGTGCAGCTTACAAGATAGAATTTTTATGTACAAAGGTGAAGTGAATAAAATCATTTTTTTCATTTACTTTCTTTCAACAATTTACTGTATTCTTTAACATTCTGGGTAATCTTGCAATGCACATAGAAAAGATGGGTATTTGCTTATGAAAATGGTTTAACTATCTAGAAAGCCAAGCTGAGAAATCACATTGCAAAAGTGTGAGTTAAATGCAAATAATACCACCTCTCTGCCCTCCACCCTCAAAAAGAGTCATCCTGTATCTTGAGTGTTCTTGAACTCTGATGTCTATGGAGATTCTCAGTCATCCAGGTCATAGTTATCCCAAAGATGCTTTTTTCACAAGGCAACTGGACTTTCTTGTTTTTCTTTGAAGACGTTTCGCTTCTCATCCAAGAAGGTTCTTCCATTCCCCACCATCCAGTCAGAGATGAAGAAGCTTCTTGGATGAGAAGCAAAACGTCTTCAAAGAAAAACAAGAAAGTCTAGTTGCCTTGTGAAAAAGCATGTTTAGGATAACTTGAACTCTGATGTTGACACTTGACTTTGATCCATCTTTCACAGGCATATGTGTTGATAATATGTATAGACCGCAAAACATCTTCAGTGAGATTAAAATCAGGTTATTCTGCAATAATGAAATGGATGATTTAACTTAACCTATTAAAAAGCTCCTGATTGATAGCTTTTCTGTAAGAATAAGGCAAGCGTGGTGCAAAAAGAACCAAGTCTGCAACCATTTGAGACAACAACATTAAATCACAATACAACACAGTTTCATTCATTTTCAATGTTATAACAGCTGCTATTGATAATCGGGGTAAAGTTATAGCTGACGTAAGCTAATTTAGAATGAACAAAGTAATAGTGTATAACCTTTCTCTGGCATTTTGTTTAATCCAGTGGCTACAAATTAAAGCTATCTGGTGGTTTGCCTTTCTTATTTTAAATAATAATAATAACGTCTTCAGTGAGGTTAGGGGGAAAGAAAGCTGAAGAATTGATACAACCTAGTATAGAAATATAGCCATGGCTTATGTTTATGAGCTAGCTTGCTCTCCAACAGTTCCTATTTTCTGTGACTCCTATGCAGAACCTTTGAGAGAAAAGATGCAAAAGGTCAAAGTGACAGCTGTGGCTATTCACACAAAACCCAGGCTCTCTTGTACAGATATTGTTGCACATGTAAAAAAAAGGGGGGAAGGCTTTAATAATAATAATAATAATAATAATAATAATAATAATAATAATAATAATAATAATAATAATAATGACAACAACAACAACAACAACAATAATAATAATAATAATAATAATAATAATAATAATAATAATAATAATAATAATAATAATAATAATAATAATAATAATAATAATAATTTTATTTGTATACCGCCCTTCTCCCGAGGGACTCAGTGTGGTGAACAGGGCAAACATAAAAATACAAGAATACAAATATTAAAAAAGATTAAACAAGGTGCCCAAGACTAACAACAATAAGTTAAAATACACTAAAAACAATAATTAAAATCCAAACCCATCACCCATCAGGCCAGGCTGGCTTGTTCGAACAAGTAAGTCTTCAGATCGTGTCAGAAGGAGCGAAGGTCGGGCGCCATCCGGAGCTCAACCGGCAAACGGTTCCACAAATCCGGTGCGCCCACAGAGAAGGACCTCCCCCTGGGGGCCACCAGACGACATTCTCTGAGCGGTGGCACCCTGAGGAGGCCCTCTCTGTGGGAGCGCACAGGGCGGAGGGAAGTTGATGCCGGCAGCAGGTGATCCCTAAGGTACGCCAGACCCATGCCATGTAGGGCTTTAAAGACCATTACCAGCATGCTTGCAGGTAATGGCATGCTTGCAGGTACCATCTTTACCCTTTTATGCTTCCATATAAATACCCCTGTTCCTGTTCAATGTGTTGACCTCTTGTATTATAGGGAAGAGAAGAAAAGAGATACATAAATCATCAGATAGGCTGATAGAAAAGAAGCTGATATTCTTTCCTAGACCTCTTTAGGTTAATTCTTCCCCCACCTTTTTTTCTAAAAAAAAATTCAGAGACCACAGCCTAATAAAAATACAATTCAATCATGCTTCATCTGGGTTTTCTCAGTGATCTGCTTATCCACCTTTGGCTATTCTGTACCCTGGTCTGCTTCCAAGATCTAGGTTTCTGATTACAGATTAACTTCCAATTGGGTTGGATTCTCCTGGTTTTGTCTTTTCTGATACTCAGCATTCCATGGCAAGTCCTTTAAGGTGTTCCAACTTCCCATTATACTACCAGCATCCAATTAATCTGGTCTGAAACATATTTGATTTTCTTCTATGTCTGAAACTTAGTAAAGAAAAACAATAGATACAGTTTGTACTATAATCTTGCTGGTAATAGGAGAAGACTACAGATGTACTTCTTACTAAAGATATTTTTTCACTTCCATCCTGGGCATCTTATTCATATTTGAATTTAAAAATATGCATTGTAGTTATACAAGCAAGCATTAATTCTAAGTGAAAGTGATTATTATTTTTTCTTATTTCCCTGACTGGAAAATATAGCAACCTTCCCCCCCCTCAATTTTAAAGTACACATAATTTATTTTGGGCTATATTTCTATATTTATCCATCTATTAATTTAGTTTGGATGGTTACATTCGAAATTAGAAATGTTTTCGAATATTGAATGCCTATTTCTAAAGCAATAGAAGGCTAGATTTCAGCAAATACCCCATTCTTTTCAAATTCCTTGTTAATCTCAAACTTCGGAAGCATATCTTTGTTTTTCAGAGAGAGAGAGAGAGAGAGAGAGAGAGAGAGAGAGAGAGAGAGAGAGAGAGAGAGACAGAGAGAGAGAGAGAGAGAGAGAGAGAGAGAGAGAGAGAGAGAGAGAGAGAGAGAGAGAGAGATTTATGCATCCAAAACCTTAGAAATGTGAAATTAGATTCCTCAGGTAACATAATCTGATTTATATTTATATTTATGTTGGAAGAAAAGTCTTCATCATGGTTCCTCTCCAAGCGGGGAATAAACATGGCAACTGCTTTGGGAAGAAGGTTGTAGTTTATTGCAGAGGAAAGGCAGACAGAAAGATGGATCCAACAGGAGAAGAAGGGCTGAGCACATGTGGGTAGTGGGTTTTTATACCCCCTGGACTCTATTGTCTGGAGTTATTTCCTGTTTCAAGCTTTGTATTTCCTTTGTCACGTATTCTGTCCTAAGCCTAGGTGTTGGTTATCTATCCCAGCCCACCTCCCTGGGGCCGGGATATGTAGATTTTAGAAGTCTTCTTAGCTTCAACCTTCCTGAATGGTTTACATCTGCATTTCTATAAAGTTGGTTTCCGCTTGTGGGAGGGAGACTTGGGGCTATTAAGAAAACCTGGGCATGCTTTTCTGCCTCTTTTAACTTCTTTTTAGGAAATGTATTTTCCTGCCCTTTTAATATTTCCTTCTCTGGGGAGCTGACTTCCCACATTTATCTATACATATATAACTATTTTTCAATTCTATACCTTTAATAGTGTCAAAATTCCATAATCAAATTGAAACTGCCAAGCTATTACATATTTTCATGGGCTTCTCATGTTGGTACCCATCATTTGTTTAAAAGTTTTGAGGGCTCACAAACAGGTTTGAAGCAATCTAAGTTCTTTGGCCCTGAATAAGTCTAAACTTGCTTCCATGACAAAATTGCATTGAGTCCCATCAGTGTCTTCCATTTTCACTTCATTGCTGCTGCTGCTTTTCTAAAATCCATTGCTCTTAGAATATGTTTGTTTTTCTAAAACAGAAAACATTCTCCTTTCCCTCCACCCTTTGATGGAAAAGTTTTATCCCAATAGGGGGTTAGTTGATGCCTTGAAGCCTTTTCTAAAAGCTGCCTGACATTGGGCTACATTAATACACATTTTCACAGTTGTGATGTGGGACTTAAGAAAAGAGAAACTCTTTGTTCCACATTGTTAAAGCCTTGTTGCTAATGGCCAGAATTTGATGTGACTGTGCAGCGGCAAATACAGACAAGATCCTCAGGGAATTAATACTGCTTTTAGCTCTATTAACTCCCAGTCAGATTTGAAAGTTATGACTTCTGTGTGGAGACCAGTGCTGTAGAGCATAACCCAGTTCTCAGCTGACTCTAGCAACTTATTTATGCTTTAATAAATATTTGAGATCAGTAATAAATAAGTCAATGCAAACATTTGAGCTTTAGAAACCATGGCAAATGACACTGTTATAAACAGTATATTACCAGGAAAGGCTTAATAACTGCATCTTATTACTTCTCAACCTAGCTGGTTTGGATAATTGGGAGGTAATTATGTGATTTCCTCCTTATTTATTTTCAAAAAGTAGGTCTGAAAATAAATCCAGATCAAGGAACAAATTGGATGTCAGGATCAAATGTTCATAGATACAAAGGATGTTACTAGGATAGACATGTAGAGAGCATGTACTCCAAAGTTTGCATCAACTGCTTTTCTTTATTAAGAACTTTTCATATGATTGGGTGCTTGAATTTTTGCAGATGAGCCTAGTTCAAATATTGATCAAGGTTATCAAGCCTGATGACTTATTTGTCATCTGAGTCTTTTCCTGCATTCTTTGCACAATTCCTAAATTTTATGTGCCTCTACATATCATTCTCCCTAGATATCGATGTGGATTCTTGTCATGTTATCTTATAATGTACCTGTGCTCTGACTGTTATCAACTAAATAATTGATTTAGTTATTAACTATACTGTAAATAGTTTTGAATTCCCCACACAAACCAGACATAAAAAAACACAAAGGCCCATTATAATTCCCCTATGTCAGTGTCAATGATCTGCCTAACTAACTAACTAACTAACTAACTAACTAACTAACTAACTAGAAATAATTGTTAGTGGTGGTCTACATCAATGCTGATACCAGCATTAAACATGGAAAAACTGTCCATACATTTACTCTTATTTGTTTTCTTTCTATTTGTTACTTTTCCTCACTATAAGGCACTCTCTATATTGACCTATGTTGCCAATGTGGCTTTGTCCAATTACAATTTCATGTAATAATTTCAGTAAAATACAGAAGGCATAGAATAAGCTGGTAACAATTTCTGCCACATAAAGCATGATCTACTAATGACAAGGACTATACCAGTCATGGTGAGCTGGCCAATATGCTACAAGCACAACCTATTTTTATCTCAAACTTTTTCTCTGCAAGCTAGGATTTTGATCAATAGATTGCCTTGCAAGCTAACATGCCGAAGGACTTTCTGTGGAATTGTCTTTATCTAACTGTGAACCCTACAAGTCAATTCCCATTGGATATTTTGTCTTTTTTTTTTAAAAAAAAAGTAAGGAAAAATGTTAGCAGTGATTTAACTGGAAGGTTAATGAAGATTCTGCACCTCCTATATTGACTATATATTGCTATTTTTTATAGAATTACAGAATGTAAACTCGGAATGCACCCTAAGGATTATCTGGAGATGAGCTCGAGAAACCTGCAATGTGCAGGGAAATCAAACTGTTGTAAGTCAAGGACTACCTGTACTTTATCACTTTTTTTTTCTTTTCTTTTTTTTTGTCATTAAGTTTTTGACACCTTGCTAGGCGACTGGTGGTACTTGGATGTTGCCATTTCCTAAAAGTGAGTGAAAAGGTTGAAAAGCCCTGAATTAAACCATCTATGAGAGTCATGCATCCAGACTTTTCCTATTTATTTTTTTCCCAGAGGTAGACAACCCAGAGCCTCCATAGGTAGCTTTTTGCAGGCAACTGTATTGTTTACTCATCATCAATGAGATATATGTAGCAAAACAACCCACACTCAAGATGCATCATTACATAATAAAATGATAAAAATGTGAGGCATTGTGCAGTTAACTGGACTCTCCCCTCCTCTCCTCTCCACTCTTTCCCTCCCTCCCTCCCTCCCTCCCCTTCCTTCTCCTCCCCTCCCATCTCCTCTCGTCTCCTGCATTTCACATTATGTGCTTATTCTGTAAGAGAACAACATGATAGATATGTATGTGTTTGTTTGTTCCTCAGTCTCGACCAGCTGGATAGGCCTGATTGTAGTGTATTTTATATTTACTAAGGAAAAACACAAAAGTTCCATTCTTTCAAACATTCCCATGGGCTGTTTTAAACTACATTTATTTTTTACAAACATTGCAAAGTGAGCCCCCAAGAAAAAGACAATGTGCTCGTTTATAATCTCATGATTCTAAAAACATAATGCTTTTTTGCAGCATTGGCTCTGAAAGACAAGCCTTTACATCTGGTTATGATTCAGGTGATTTCAGCCTTTTATTATCATGACTGGGAACTATTGTATTCTGCTATTAATTTGACTAAACTACACTGCCAGCTGCCTGCATTAAAAGTGTCCAGTATAGTCATTGTTTCATATCAGTTTCTGACACCTGTATGTATTTTTCCCCAAAGAGAATCTATTACATTCCTTTTCATTATCTACTTAAAAAAACCCCTCAGGGTTTGAAATAACTGTGTGGCTTTTTTAGTTATGCAATTAGAACTGATCTAGAGAGAAAACAGGGACAAATTCCTTCTTCATGTTAGTAGATTGATTCAAAGCATTGGAGTAGCCATCCAACTTGAAAATGTGTGACAGACAATAAACCAATCAACACTATTGTCAAAAGCACACTAAAGAATACCAGCTTAAAACTATTATGAACAATTAATTGTGGATTGGATATCCAAAAATGTTTTCCACTCTTCCAAGTTGGATTTCCAGTCATCTGGACCCAAATGCCTGAAGAAAATGCCAGGTTTTCATTGCCTTTCTGAAGGACTCCAGGATTAAGGGACAATAGTATGTCAGCAGCAGAAGTTGGAATCATACCAGAGAAGGATTGAATAGCTGTAGTTATGTCAGGCTATCTGGCTGTTCTTTATTTTCGTGGAGTGGTTCTAATCACTTTCTAAACAATTTATGAAGTTTATGTCAAGGTAGCTGGCTTTACGCTTGAAAAGAAAAAGGAATACCTTTATACAAAGGCATGGAAATTAGAATTAAAATAAAACAGGGCGAGAGTAGAAGTATACTGCAAATGGAAGTTATTTTTTTTAAATATTCTTAAAATAGTGATGGAGAAATAGGTCCTTTTTTGAAAAAGCTCATATTACTTTTGTATCTTCTTTCCCTCCACAGTTCAATATCATTTCTGAAGGAACTTATCATTTTAGAAAACTATTTGAAATTATGTGTTTAAATATGCATTTCACTATATATTTAAATAGGGATGTTGCTTTAGAATGTACTTTTTATTTTTATTTTGATAATGCTAGGAACTGCATTTGGAAGAATTCAAAATCTGATCATAACCAATCTCCTGACCTGAATATTAACATGAGTAGTGCAGATCAAAATAACTGTTACATGAATTCATAAAGACAACAATTCTACAGAAAGCGCTGAAGACAATAAGCTAGGTGAAATTGAGGTGGTATATTCCATTTCTTTGCTGCTTTGCTGCAAATCAATTCTGGCAATCCTAACATAAGCGGGTGGGGGAGATTCAGGGAATTTGATATGTACTTTAAATTCTCTCATCAATGAAAATTGTTTTGTTTTTTTCTATTTTTTTATTTTATTGTCATTCATTCAGCAAATTTAGAATGGCACCCAATACCATGAAGAATATGGATGGTGTACATTAAAAACAGTAAGAAAAACAAAAACAAAACAAGAAAATAAATGTCACATGTCCAAATAATGTCATGTATGGTGAGAGTGGGATAGGGGCAGTATATCCATCATTGCTTTCTTTGACCTCCCAGCGACCATGGATTTGACCCTTTTCCCAGTTCAATTGGCACTGATAGGAAGTGAGAGATCCAGCCATGATCACTCCTTTGTGGTGTGCCACAGGGCTCAGTACTATATTCACTCCTTTTTAAAGTCTACCTTAAACCTCTGGGCAAGCTCATCTGTCACCACGGGATGAGGTACCATCAGTAAACTGATGCTACTCAAGATTATATTTCCATCCCTGTTGATGCAAGTGATGCTTTTGCTGCCCTTTAAATAGCCCTGGAGGCTATGGGGGTCTGGATGGGAGACAACAGGCTTAGGCTGAACCCTATTAAGACCGAGTGGCTTTCAGGACATCAGCTTTCAGATCCAAGATTTGGATGGAGTTGCACTGTCCTACAATGACCCCGTATGCAACTTGGGGTTCTCCTGGACTTATGACTCCTGTTTGAAGAGCAGGTAGCAGTCATGGCTAGGACAGCCTTTGCCTGGAACAGGAGTCCCTGCACTCGGTTACTCAAGCCTTGGTCATCTCATGTCTGGACTGTTGCAGTGCATTCTGCATGGGGCTACCCTTGAAGAGTATTTGGAAGCACAGATGGCACAGAATGAAGCTGTGCAGTAGCTTGGGGTTTGCACATCCATATACATGAATCTGTACAAACAATCAATGTCATTATCAACCAAAAAGATATTTAAACCAAGAATAATATACTTAAAAAATCAATCTAGTCAAATGTCTAACAGATAAGGAACATCTTATCCAAACTCTGCCATTTTAAATAAAAATACAAATTGGAGTTTGGAAATCTAAAATAGTTGTGGTCCCTCCTTTTGCACAATAAGGCAATATTTTGATCTAGGCCCTCTATCGTTGTTTCCCACACAACATTTCCTCTCCTCTGCAGTTCTCAGTTCTAACATTTAGACTGGTGGGGTTATGCAGAGCATAGGATTAGAAATTTACTAAATTGTCACCTACAAAATTGGTTGGAACTAAAATCTCTTCAGATGTATGGGAGGTATTCACTAAAATGGTTCGCTGCATCAATTTCACTGTAATTTATTGTATCATGAGCAAAAAAGAAATGTGATCAGAGTAGTGATTAAAAATGCTACATGTGGAGAAAAGCACAGTACGGAGCCCATTTTGATTACATGTTTGAGCTGCACAGAAAGATTGTGGAAAAGTGAAACTATAGCAGACTCTGCTAAAAAGAACTATAATTATTGCCTTGTATAAATAAATACGCAAAAACATGCTCTTAGGCTATTTGAGTGAAAGGTTCATAACTTCAGATTAATTTGGGGGTTGCTAAGTTTATTGCTGCTCTTTTATTAGAAACAATTTTGTTGTACATAGGAATATCATGGAATGACAGCAGAGTTTTCTCAAGCTGAAGATCAAAACTTACTTTATTGTGATTTATGACCTCCTGTAAATCGAGCTACAACTCAGCCTAATTATGTTTCTATGAACCATAGTGGCTAAGATACCGGATTGGCACTGGGAAGACCTAGGCTTAGTGTGTGTGTGTGTAATTTATTTATTAAATTTGTTTATCACCCATCTCACCATGAGGTGACTCTGGGCAGTTCACAATGGTAAGAAGAATAAAACAATACAGAAACACGTATATAGAATAAATACTATAAAAATACATATTATCAGCCATAGCTTAAAGATGAGGAGGAGTGAGTAGGAGGAAGAAGGGAGGTGGTGGGACCTGTTATTAATCTATTAACAACCTCTAGCATGACATACCCCCATTGGAGTCCAGGCCAACTGGCAGAGCCAGGTCTTCAAGTTCTTTCAGAAGGTCAGGAGAGTTGTTATTGTTGTTCCAAAGAGCCAGAGTGATGACATAGACTCTTCTCCTGGACACCGCCAGTCAGAATTCCTTGGCTGATGGGGTCTGCAGCATGACTCCTCTGTTAGCACAGGTAGGGTGGGGCAATCCCAGTGGGATGAGACAGTTCCTCAAGTAACCTTGAGTTCACCCTCGGTCATGGAAGGTAACTGAATGACTTTACACCAATCACTGGAGAAATCTAAGACACTGGATGCTGTTCCTTCTTATGCTGATGTAATTTGATGCAAGTCAACTTCAGAAACTCCACTCTAGAATGAGACTCTTTGGCAGCAGCATACAAGGTATGAGTTCAAACTGCAGATTATCACTTCCTTCCATTGAATAATGCCCTCCCATCTGTCTATTCTAAGAGTTATGGAACAAAGAAACGTTTCCAGCCCAGTTGACATAAATATGTTTCAGGTTGTCTCAGAAGGTCTGAACAAACAGGGAAAAAAATTTAACATTACAATTGTTAATTGATAGGGTACTTGTAATCTATCTCCTACAAAACCTTCATCTGCCACCACTGACTCATCTCAATGTATTTAAATCCTAATATATCCTAGTATAAGCCATTCATGTATCCAATGAACTAAGCTGAAGCCTACAAAAGCTTATGCCTTATAATAAAATATTAGTCTTAAAAGATGGTACTGGGTTCTTTCTGGTTTTTTATTACTATAGGCAAACATGAAATAGGCGGGTTTCAGAAAAGCTCTAATTTATATTTATTTACTGAGCATACAGTGAACTTGAATCACCTTTCTGCTAGTCTAACACTTAATCAGGAGTGACATAGTTAAAATGATAGACACAAAGTTGTTCAGTGAGCCTTCATGGTTGATGATGGACTAGAATCTAGCTGTTCCCAGTTCTCCCTTTGTTTTTTCCTCTTTTCCATAGATTTTTCCATGTACATAACTGGCTGTGATCAGGAACCTCTTAAAACCTAAATCATCTGGTAATTATCCAAGCCTTGGACCAATCTAATCTTAGCAGGTCCAAGAGTGTCCTTCACAAGATAGCCATTTGGAGAAGTGATGTGATTCTAGGTGTAACAGAGTCAGCTAAGCTTCACCTCTGTTGTGCCTTGTCCTGTGATTTTCTTGATATCTGTTCATCATTTATAACTTTATTTCACCTTTGCTACAGATTGACAGAGCTTTCATCTCCAGTCTAATGTTTCTGTAAGTTGAATGCTTATATATTAAACAAGGCACAAAGAATAATCTTATTTTATTTTATTTTTTTAAAATGGAGTAATGTTACTTCAAGGGACGCGGTGGCTCAGTGGGTTAGGACGCTGAGCTTGTCGATCAGAAGGTCGGCAGTTTGGTGGGTCGAATCCCGAGTGCCGCGTAGCAGAGTGAGTGCCTGTTACTCGTCCCAGCTTCTGCCAACCTAGCAGTTCGAAAGCATGTAAAAATGCAAGTAGAAAAATAGGGACCACTGCGGTGGGAAGGTAACAGCGTTCCGTGCGCCTTTGGCGTCTAGTCATGCCAGCCACATGACCACGGAGATGTCCTCGGACAAGCGCTGGCTCTTTGGCTTTGAAACGGAGATGAGCACCGGCCCCTAGAGTCGGAAACGACTAGCATGCATGTGCGGGGGAACCTTTACCTTTACCTTTACCTAATGTTACTTCATGGTGTCTGAATTATTTCAGATTTAGATTTTCATGGTCAGAATAGTGATGCATTGCCTTTTGGTAATAACTGCATAATGTTTTAATATTGAACATACCTATCAACAGATGTTTTACTGCATTTGGAATTAAGTATGCATTATCTTCTAAAGAGGTTAGATTCTGTGTTTCTCTGAAGTTATGCCATCCCTGATATTGATGGCACTTACTAAAAACCCTCAAGCCTATTTAAGTTATGAAGATGGCTCATCAGACAGATGGAGGGGAAGAATGGGTAATCAAAGAGTAGTTGAAACAAATAGAAAAGGAAGATTTAAATTACAAATGTTTCCCTGACATTTTTGTGCCTTCTTTTCTTTTTTGATCCCAAATTGCTCTTTGCACAACTTGGGCTATCCCTCTTTAACTTGCAAGATTCTTTTAAATGCTTCCATTTTAATTCACACAGATGATAGTCACAGCTAGTAGCAAGACAAAACTGATTAGCTCCTTGGCTCCCTACTGCTAGTTTTTGAAAGAATTTTTTGATTCTGATAGGAAGATCTCTGAGGTTTAGCAACAACAAAGTGAAGGAATTGTCTGTGAGGCCTGGTGCTTAATTGGTGTCAAGACTCTGTTGGAGACTGAACTGGGTTTGAAATTTTAAATTTTAACACATCCCCAAAGAAGATTCCTTATTCCCAATATTGTATAAGGGGATATGTGAGCTCAGAGCAATCAACTTGCAGATAGTTATTGCTGTTTATTTTCTACATCATGTTCGCAAAACTCAGGTGCTTGAATTTGAGAAGTATCTTGGCCAGTAGAATGCACAAAGCATGAATCTTAAACCTCATGAGATGGCAAAGTGTGCTGTGTGTTGGCAAAAAGAACAGCAGCATGTAACTACTAAGGGAGCATTTACATATTTGCCAATGTTCCTCAATCTAATTTTAGGCTTTATTTATAAACTTGGATTCATAACTTATCTTGCCTTCTGCTTGCAGGTCTATTAATAATATTTCAGATTCAAAGATAAGGAGCAGAAGTTAAAAGAAGATAAGCTGTGGGGTAAGAGGAAAATTGAAATGAAAGGTGTAGTGAAAGTGATAACAAGCCTCGCTGAATCCAAATGCAAACAGCATTCAACTGTTACATGCAAGTCAGTTTATTGAGATTTATGAAAACAAAAATGAAGCTCAGTGGGCAGGATCAATGTAGCTCCTACACATGTTAAACTTCCTAAACAATTGCTGTACGTTTCATCATCTGGAGCAGTCACAGATAAATCCAGTAATCCCAGGTTGGGAATCTTGCAACTCTTAATATCCCAATGCCTTTTGAATTTCTGGATCCATCTTTTGGTGCAGTAGGTATCCCTTAGTACTATTGACTATTAGCAATACCAGAAAAACAGGATTCAACTTCTGGATTAAAAATTGCATGCATAATCAGGCAGGTAAATGTGTTCATCTCTGTGACTTTTCGTCCTTTCACTTTTCCTATCCTCAAACTACCTAGACATATTTGATGATCATTTTAGTGATTTTAAAAAAAGGGAAAAGCTCAGTCTTAAAACAAATGTAGCATTCTTTCACTCATTTGTACTCATGCAATCCCATGTTCTGCTTTAGGCAAGTAGCTTAAGTTCATCATACCATGTCTTTAGAAGCTGTTGAAATTTTCAAACAAAAAGGAGGAAGAAAGGTAGAAATCACTTAAATCTTCTTTAATAAAGTTCAGGGGAATTTTTAAAATTTAGTAAAAAGCTTGTACACTGCCTGCCCCCCCTTTTTTAACTACATGGATCTATTTGAGCTTTTGGTGAGCATTAAAGTAAAAATAACAATGCTTTTTTCTGCCAGTTTTGTAACATAACAAGTTAGTTGACTTTCTACATATAAAAGGGAAAAAACGCCTTATACAATCTTAGGGTTAAGATGAGGCTCTGCTAACTTAAATATTGCTGAGAAGAAGTATCTGGGGATGGGTCTTTCATCCAGTCACTTTTCTCCTTTCAGCTGTACTCTCACTGGATCCAGAAAAATTCACTGGATCCAGAAAAGCTCTAGTTCCAGATGTCTAAGAAGATAGATTCCAAACTTCACACTTTCACAATCAAACTGTAGTGAAAGAATTCTGGAAAGACTACATTATTTTAGAAATAGGTATGAAATGATACTGATATACCAGAGAGTGGAATTGAAAATAATACTCTAAATGTCAGTAGCAAAGGAAAAAAAATGATGAAAAGAAAGTCAAATTCTGCAAGAATGTTGAAAAATAATAAGTCGATAGATATAGATTATGTAATGCAGACATATTAAAATACAGATGCAGTTTGCTTTTAAAGTGGCTGTGAGACTTATTTAAAGTATGGGTGAAGACTACGTATGTATCTGATGATTGAAATACACACACACATGGAAACAATAAATAGATGATAGATAGATAGATAGATAGATAGATAGATAGATAGATAGATAGATAGATAGATAGATACTTTCCCTGTATAAACTGAATGAACATAGAATGAAAATACATGTCCATTGAGGTGATTTGGTCTCACATAGAAAGAATGAATGCAAAACAAATCACAAAATAAACTTATGAAGAAGAGTAGGTGGGTTAAAAGAAGCTCTGAGAAAGTTGTGGTTGGATGCAATTGATGAGAATCTCAATGAAAGAGAAATAAGAACATATAAATAAGAAAAAGCAATGTATGAATCAATGTATGGTTGTCCTACTGGCAAGGATATATATGTAAGTATTCAAATATATGTACACTGTCCAACTCCTAAAAACTCTACGCAGTTCACAAAAAAAGCACATAAAATAATATAACAATAAAATGTAATATGGGTATTTATGCTAATTAACATCATCAGCTAGAGCTAGGTAATATCAGAGGGCAGTTTGCCTGATATTCAACCTGTCTTACTGCCCAAGAAGACTGTGAGCCATAAGGTGAAAGCAAGGCAAGTGACTATAGGCACCTGTGGGATGCTGTAGAATATTCTGGGATAACATCGGATACTGCTGTTGGATGCTGCTGTTGGTCACTTGGCTAGATTCTTGCTCCTTGAGTTTCTGTGGACAGACACCTAACATTGCTGAATCCCTTTCAGCATCATCTTTTCTTCTTTGTAAAATACTGGAATTTATGAGTGGTGTCCAGGTTGGTGGTGGGGGAACAGTAGAGCTGCAGACCCTTCCCTCCTCAGAGGTCACTTTGCCTGCTGTCAGGGTAGCCCAGCAGGAAAGAATAAGGGAGGGAGGGAGGGAGGGAAGGAGGGAGGAGAGAGAAAATTTCACTGTAATATATTTATTTTTGAATAAATAGGCAAAAGGTATATGCATGCCTATAAACCTGAAAGCTTGAAATATATGTGAACAGAAAAAAAATAGCCCTGAAGAAGATACTTTAAAAGTTAAGAAACATCAACCTGAATGGATGAACATTGATAGAAGGTACAAAAGGAGTTGGATAGATAGAAGTGACTTGAGTCTTAGGCTTTTATTTTCATATAGTAGATTTAACTTCAAAGGGGAAAAAACCAATATTTTCTAAAGAACCAATTTCAGTCCACCTGCCTGCTTATTTATCATGAAGATCCAAGGAACTGGATATCATACCAAGTAGCCTAACCTAGCCCCATTCATCCATCCTCTCTGTGCTCCATATTTCTTTGGGCCCACACAAGCAGTGGCTCCAGCTATATTGAGTGTCTTGGCAAATGGTCTGATTCTTGCAGGATCCTGGGACACTTATATTCACCTTCATTCGGTCTGATTCTTCCTCCTGGGTAAGAGCCAGGGGAGGAATGTGTGTGCATGTGTGGTAGTGTGTGGGAAGGTGAGGGCTGGTATCCTGTTAGCTCTGAGAACTGATGATGCTGAAGTGGTGCAGGTTGCCTGGCTTCCTCTTGCAGGGATGATGTAGGAGAAGGAGTGGCAGAACCTGGGGGCAGAGTTAAAAGAGGGATCAGCACAGAATCTCTAGGTAGCCACAAGGAGACCGAGTCCAACCTTCTTCGAATTCCATTGACCCTTATTTAACTCCTAGCAATGCCAACCATTAGTTGAGAATATTCCTGTGCATAGGCACTGGTAGCAATAAATCAGTTTAATTGTACCTGATCTTTCACACTTGACAGACACATAGTGAGGACAGTGAAAAGTTTCAGTGTTTGTTCAGACAGGGTTTCCCTGTCTGAAATTTTCCCAGTTGGGTTTCAAATGTGGCATCAGATGAAACTCATTGCTAGGGTTGGGAGTGTGATGATTGTCATCTCTTATAGCTTTCAGGGATGCTGGCCCACAGTTTGCCAGATGTGAGATGCTAATTAAGCTAAACTCTATGGATCATTTGGGATTATTTCTGTTGTGCCAGCTTCACTGCAGTGAAATTTCTCAGATTTATGTTTCTGTAGGGCTTTAATCTGCCTCTACTAGGAATGGAGTGTAAGATAACTCGAGAATACATAGCTTCCATGATAGCTATGGTCCTATCCCAGATCATCCATGGATTCTGCCATCTCCCGAAGAGAAGAGAATGGATGTGTATTGAACCGGTATTAGGCATTTCCAAGGAAAGGAGAAGCCTTTTGAACTGGGGAAACAAAAGGGAGGGCTAGCATCTGGCTTGTGTTACGGAAGAGAGCAATAAACATGAAAGGTCCTAAGTTCCTTCTTCCCATGAGAGGAATGATAAAGGATGGGGGACTGACCAAATGGGGCTAAGGGGGGTTAAACCGGGAACTCTATATAAGGGTTTAGTTCATGGAATAATATTAAGTCCTGTCTCATTTCCTACAACCAAGCATGTCATAGTAAAGATTCTTTTTGGAATAGATTTGACTCCAAGAATTTTGTCTTCCTAAGACGTGCTTTGGGGTGGGTCCTGACATACCCTAATTTGGGTTGTCCTTCATTTCAGCATGGAAGAATCAGAAAAGTTCCTAGGAACAATATTGTTTTGTTATACGCATTGCATACAATAGCTTTGGCTTTAGACTAAGGCAAGTCAAAATAAAATCAATTGGAAAAGTTCTAATTTTGTTTCTTACCTTAATGAGAAACATCTGAAGTGGGAAATTGTTTCTACCAAGCTGATTATGCAGAACATAAGCCTTTATTTTGGACACATGTTACATCTTTACAGTAGGGTGTAGAGAACAGTTTTGATACTTTGCTCTAGCTCTTTTTCTTGATGTCTAAATCAGTGTTTGCCAACCTCACCAGCTTTTAAGATGCTACCTGAGGAATTCCACATATCTAAAACTGATCTAGATCTTGCGGACTTGGGATACTTCGGGGATCATCCAATTGAAAGTTGCTTTGCTGTCTTGCTATTCATGTTTTTTTTTATTCCATGATCTATGCTTGATACTGTCTACTTCTATTTTTCAACTTTCTATGTTTATATTTGGACTGGTTACTGGCTATCATGCTGGAAATTTTAGCTTAAGTTTGCTTCCTTTGGTACAGATTTTAACAAAAGTACTTTAAGAAAAGACTGTGATAAACAGCATACCACCACCACAATGGCAAAAGACTTCTTAGAAAAGTGTCTTTTGAGAAATGTCAATCAATGTCTCAGACAGTTTGGTAAGCAGAAGAGCCAGCTCCCCAACTTTAGAGTAGTGTAAAGAACTTCTCTCTTGGCACGGAAAAATCCATCCCAAGGAATGTGTGATTGAAAAAACCTGAACATTATCCATCAGAGTAGCAGGAGCAGTTTTAGGTATCTCTAAAAATAGGAGTATATGCTTTGTAAGTGGCACTCAATTAAATTTATGTTAGGACTATATAGTCCAAAGATGGTAGATATGCTGGTAAATCTATTAATTACTGAATCCAATCCATAGTTTTTATCACTTCATCACAAAGCATTTTTAAGCAATTTCTTATGTTTCAACAAGGGAAACACAGAGTGTTTTAACATGGTAGCTTCTGATCATCTATTACTTAGTGGATAGGATCAAAGTACAGATTGCTTCAATCAGTCAATTACAGCCCAAATGGAATAACTGCATTTAATCGTAATCATGCTGCACCCTGTTCAGCAGGGATATTAAAGAAAATAAAGAGCCATCCTAAATACATTGACCTACTTATCTTTTTATCTTTTTGCTTCCTAAACATAAGCATTCAGTCTGAGTAAGCTGATCTGAAAAGCAGGACTGAGTTAATTAGCTGGACTGAATTACCCGAATATCTAAATTGGCTTTCACTTTAAGGTTTAGTTGAAACTTATCTTAGCTTGAAGCTGATTCCAAAGTGCATAATGAATGTGCAGAAAAGGGTTGAAAGGAATATTTTGTCCCTGCAAACCATGGCCAAAGAAATAGAGGAAAGAATGGGACCACCTACTGAATATTTTCAACTCCCTGCCCTGGTAATGAACCTTGAAAGCATTTTCTTTCCCCTCAATGGAGAAATTAGATTAAGTTTCACTTTTGATATAATTCAGCAGCAGCAGTAGCTTTATCATTGTTGTTGATGTTTATCCTTCACTAAGTGAAAAAGGAATTATGATAGCAAACTAAAGGCTACTACCTTTTTGTTTATTTTAAGCTAAGCTATCCTTTCTATATCTCTTTGCATAAGTCTAGGTAGTGCCAAACACCAATAAAAGTGCAGAAATATAAATTAAAAAAAAATAGTAGAACATCAACAATAATTGAAGTTTTTAGGATAATTATAAAAAAGCAGGTTGAGATGAACAAATCCATACTCTCCAACAGGAACAGTCATTTCTTGACCCAAGAAATCCAGGAAAGATCTTTGTCAACAGATAGAGAAGGTTGATTGTACAAGCAAGTGTAAAGAATGAGTTTTTCCTTCATGACTGATTCTGTTCATATTTGCCATTTGCCTGGATGTTTACTTGAGTTTCCTGGTGTACTTGAATAAATCTGGATATGGAAGGATTTTTTTTCAGAATTAATTAGGTAGCATTGCATGCAAAAAAAGGAAAATAATAAAGGATTTTAGGACACGTGTAGTATTGCACCCACCAAATAGTTTTGCAGCAAGTTTAATTAGACTTACCTTTCAAGAAACAAAGAATCAACAGAGGAAGGTCATTAGGAAGCATGAGGAGAGGTTAACAATTTGACATTCATTAGGTAATGAAATAACTGCGTTGTGTTTGTAAGTTTCTTCTTTCATTTTTTTCTTTGGTCTTATAAAATAAAAACCGATTTCTTAATTTGCCTTAGAAAGAAAAGCTAACTTTTGTTTTTCAAACAAACAAAAATTCCCTAATGATTTTTCACAAAGTATTGAACAAAACTGGGAAAAGTTCAAACAATTCTATTTTCTCATAAAAGTTCTGAAGTTCTCAGGTTATGCTCCCTTGCATTTATATATGGTTGAAATGTCTGCAAGTCACAAATATTTGAAGTTTGAAACCAAACAACTGGAGAAGTTAAAAATAATAAAACTGGGTCCCCTGAACTCTGAGTAAGCACAGTGTGCCTCAAGTTGTCACCCCAGATTTCCATGATTCCAACTTATTCATAGTCTCAAAATGAGTATTACTTTTTGGGGGGTTTCTGTTACACAAAACTAAACAGGGTTAGAACATAGAATAAAAGAGTTGGAAGGGACCTTGGAGGTTGTCTAGTCCAATGCCCTTCTTGAACAGGAGACCTGTTCTCAAACAGGAGAATATTTCAGAGAAGTGGGTGCATAGTGTCTTCTTAAAGGCTGCCAGCAACTTCTGAAGTCATCCTGTTCCACTGGTTCATTGTTATCACTATTAGGGAATTTCTCCTTAGTTCTGTGTTGAATCTCTCCTTGACTAGTTTCCATCCATTGTTTCTTGTCTTTTCTGGTGCTTTGGAAAATAGGTTGACCCCCTTTTCTTTGAGGCAACCCCTGAGATATTGGAACACTGCTATCACATCACCCCCTGGTCCTTCTTTCCACTAGACAAAACTAATTCATGCAACCATTCTTCATAAATTTTCTTTCATAAGTTTTCATAAATAAACTGAACTACATCCATAGCTCTCCCTCCTCCCATTTTTTTCATCACAATAACATCCCTGTTAAATAGGTTAGGATAAAAGAGAGTGATTGGTCCAAATGACTCACAATGAACATCCTAGGCTGAGAGGCAGCTATGATCTGGGTCTCCCTAGGGCCAATTCAACACTTTAATCTCTCTACGACACTTGTTCCCAAAACAAAGGGAGTAGGCTTCAGCATAAGAAGTAGTCTTGTGACTTAGTCCAATTCAAATCACAGATTTGATTCAGGAAATTGATCCAGCAGACTGATTAAAATTAATTTGAAAAGTCAATTTGAAGCCATTTGGAGACTGAATCAAATTTTGAATTACAAGGATCTGAATTAAATTTCCAAAGCAGTTCTGAAAAAGCAGTTTTCTTCTGTGTGAAGAAACATTCAGATTGTCTGAATAAATTTGCAGGCATCCAATTCAATCTGACCGTTCAAATTGACTTTCCTATTCAATTTGAAAAGTCAATTCAATTTGTTGAGTCAATTGCATCACCTTTGCATTGAATCTCTACATCAAATATTTGCAGCACCCTAATGAGTTCAGTCCACACATTTAGTAGAAAAATGTTTTCTGACCAGCTTGCAAAACATGTTCATTCTGAAACATAGAAGCATAAACATCACAAAATCATATTAATAAACATAAAAGCATATGTGGGTGGTTTATTATAGAGTTTGGTGGCATTATACATTTATAAAATAAACTATATATTTTGTATTAACCAACAACTGTCGAAAGCTTAGGTTCACTCATGTTTCCCACAAACATTATCATAGCCACAAATGGTTCTTAATATAACTACAAAATGGCTCTAAAAATATAACCCTTATGGTGATTTATGGCATTACTGTATTATAGAACAGAAAATCAATGTAGAACTGCATCTTTTCTTCCATTTGTCTGAGGCTTCAAGAGCAGCATGGTGTAATGACTGGTAATATTTTGTGATGTGGAGAAGGCCAAAGCTCTTCGGCCACTTTGGAATGGTTGAGGATATTAAGGGTTGCATGAGTTTGATAAATCCTGCAGAGGGTTAATACGCTATTGTCCTCCTTTACATAAGGAAAAAAGAGGAACATCTATCCCTTTGGAGCTCTAAAACAAGTACTGAGAACTTAGTGCAGATGAAAGCATATCTACCTTCTTCCTTTATAGGAAGAGATAGAAATGCTGGATCTTTGTTTTGGACAACTGTTTATCCAAATCCAGATAACCCAGACCAGGGGTAGGCAACCTTGGCTCTCTTATGGATGGCTCAGGAATTTTGGGAGTTGAAGTCCACGAGTCATAAAAGAGCTGAGGTTGCCTAGCCCTGACCCAGATTAATGTGTGGGTCACAATACAGTTATTGTTTAGATTGTTCTTTTCTGGGAGCTTGATGCTCCAAAATTTCAGATGAGCATTATCAAGTAAAGATGATAGAGCCATCTTACAGTCTATTAAGATTTATTTGTTTAAAAAAAACTAACCACAAAATTGTTTCATGTAGAAATGAACTACAGTCAAAACACCTGGAACATTCTAGGTCTACTTTAAACCTTATACCTGAACTAGAAGAAAGTCTTGCAATTACTATTCCATATGTTCTATATATTAATATGGAATCCTGCTAGGACTTCTTTTTACATTTGCCTGAAGAGGAGGTGAATACTTTTGGTACCTAGAAATCCTGGTTAAAAACATTCAAACCAATGTATACGGAAACACCTAGCAAGCCTCTCCATTCAAAAGGCAAAGAGGCCACTGCTGATGTTTGTCCAACATGAATAAAACATTTACCTATCTATTCAAATATGAACATAATACACAGAAATTTCCTCCCTCCCTCCCTCCCTCCCTCACCTTAGGATAACTCCTACTATATCATAAAACTGAAGTCAATGAGGAGGAAAGATTTAAAGATAACTAGGGCTATGTGATGCTTTATGGAAGGGGATTGTCCATGGAAACATCTGTCTTGTTGGCAGATAGCTGAAACTGTTGAGTAACCTCTACATCTCTTTTGTGGCAGATACCTTGTCCTTGCCTGCCACCTTATTACTCAGTGATTCAATTTGTTTCTGAATCATGTCTGTAATTTGATGTGATTAAGCTTCCAACACAAATCACCACTGAGATCTCTAAACCAATCCTGTTATAGTAATACACTGGACTTATTAACTGCAGACAATATTCTCCTCTCTGCCAACAGAATATTTGTTATAATCAAGAATCATATTGCTAATTCTTACTCTGTTCTGGAACATTGCCATTTTCTCAGCTGAAGAAGTGCTTTATGGATAAGAAAGCCCAAGATTTTAAAAAAAGTTATATATGTATGTGTGGTGACAAAATTAGTGGACCAGAGGAAAGCTGTAGATATAATTTACTTGGACTTCAGTAAGGCATTTGATAAAGTAGATCACAACCTACTACTTGATAAGATAGAAAAATGTGGGTTACATAGCATCACCACCAAATGGATTCGTAGCTTGCTGTCAGGCTGTACTCAGCGTGTGGTCCTCAATGGAACTTCATCTACATGGAAGGAAGTGTGTAGTGGGGTGCCCCAGGGCTCTGTTCTGGACCCAGTGCTCTTCAACATCTTCATCAACGATTTGGATGAGGGGGTAGATGGGGAACTCATCAAATTTGCAGACGACACCAAGCTGGCAGCAATAGCCGAAGATAGGCTTAAAATACAGGAGGATCTGGACAGTCTCGAACACTGGGCACTATCTAACAAAATGAAATTCAATGGTGAAAAAAGTAAGGTTCTACATTTAGGCAGGGAAAATCAAATGGACAGGTATAGTATAGGTGGTACCTTGCTCAATAGTAGTAACTGTGAGAGGGATCTCAAAGTCCTAGTAGACAATCACTTAAATATGAGCCAGCAGTGTGCTGCAGCTGCCAAAAAAGCCAAAACAGTGCTAGGCTGCATTAACAGAGGGATAGCATCAAGATCAAGTGAAGTAATAATACCACTTTACAATGCTTTGGTAAGGCCACACCTGGAATACTGCATCCAGTTTTGGTCACCACGATGTAAAAAAGTTGTCGAGACTCTAGAAAGGGTACAGAGAAGAGCAACAAAGATGATTGGGGGACCGGAGGCTAAAACATATAGGGAACGGTTGCTGGAATTGGGTATGTGTAGTTTAATGAAGAGAAGAGTGAGGGGTGACATGAAAGCAGTGTTCCAATATCTCAGGGGCTGCCACAAAGAAGAGGGAGTCAAGCTATTCTCCAAAGCACCTGAAAGCAGGACAAGAAGCAATGGATGGAAACTAGTCAAGGAGAGAAGCAACCTAGAACTAAGGAGAAACTTCCTGACAGTTAGAACAATTAACCAGTGGAACAACCTGCCTCCAGAAGTGGTGAATGCTCCAACACTGGAAGTTTTTAAGAAGAGACTGGACAGCCATTTGCCTGAAATGGTATAGGGTTTCCTGCCTGAGCAGGGGGTTGGACTAGGTGACCTCCCAGGTCCCTTCCAACTTATTCTTATTGTTATTGTTATTATTATTCTTATTATTAATATCACTTTAAGAGATTAAGTGCATTGCAGAACTATGTAGTTCTCCTGCAGAACTTGTAGTGAAAATTAATTTTGGATTACACAGAGGTGAATGAACCCTAAGATTTGCCCTTTGATACTATGGGACCATAAGCCCTACAAAGAGGGTGGAGGTAATCTAAATAAATTTATTGGATGGAATGGGAGGCTGAAGAGATATGACTTCTTCTCAGGTGGAGAATGAGGATCATAGCCTGAGAATACAGAGTCAAAATTATAGCCTGCTTTATGGCTCCATTGATCCAGGAGATAGGGAAGCTTCTGGAGCTAATGAAACCATCAGTAATATCCAAGGCAAGTATAGTTCCAACTATGAAGACACTTCAGAAGCGGTAAATGTTATCTGGTAAATCCAAAATCTGCTAGACTAAGGTCTGTAAAATCAAGAGTTTACTTTCTTTGTATCTATCTATCTCTATATATCAATATATCTATACTATATCTCTCTGTCTCTATCTTTTTCTCTATGTCTATCTCAATGTCTAAATATATATATATATATATATATATATATATATATATATATATATATATATATATATATATATATAGTGTAAATTACTAACAAAGAATTTAAAGGGAGACTTTGTTAGCAATCCAAAAAAAAAACAACACACAAATATGAGCTGTCACTGCTGTGATATTTATCTGATATATATCTATATATATATATATCAGATAAAGAAGGATGGGAAAAGAAGGAATTTACAGAACAATCATTCAATTCTACATGCCTTAAGATGTGGCAGTTTCAATAAACTTAGTTAATAAAATGGGACTAGACAAAAAATGGTTATTAGTGACTATTCTTGGTAAGTTCTTCTGAATCAAAAGCAATGAATCTTAATGGCTTGGGACCAAAAATGGAAGAGACCTATCACCCTCATGTCTTTTTTGCAAACTTATAAGATAAATTGGGCAACAGCTGGTTCCAGTAACTGATCCTATCTTATCTGTTTCCACTCTCCACTTCATTTGCAGTGGAGTTGCAATACTTCTCTTGAGCATCCATAAACAAGAGAAATACATTAAACAAAGTCAATCTGCTCCTATGCATTCATCTTCTCTCCTTCCTCCATCCTGAGCACAGAAGGCAAGCTACGGTATTTATTCTCCTTCCTTTACTTTCCATTCCAATGATAAGAAAATGGAAAGCTTTTTTCCTGTCATATATTAAAAAATTGTTTCCAACATAAGAAGTCTTCTGCCTGCATGTTTTGGAAGATAATGCTCCAGTTTATTAAAGCAAGTGAAAAGTCTAAATGCGAGGGTCAAGCATGATATCCCTTAAGAAGAAGCCTAAGAAAAGCACAAAAAAGGAGGGAAATGGATTCTCATGAACTGGACTGGATTATCTATTCAGCTTAGGTACTGAATAATACTGAATGCTGCATAGATACCACTGCTGAAAATCTTTCCCATTGTTGTTACACTCCTCTGTATTTCTTCTGGCATGGAACCATTTTTCTGTGGTTTAATTCTATTGTGCTTCTGAGTCTCACGGGGGGCAACATGAAATGTATGGAGATCTTCTCAGCTGATTATTAGTCCTATAAAGTCATTTTATGATAGAGTGTGGCAATGATGAGGTTATGGTTGTAAAATGTGAATTAGTTTCTGAGTTAGTTATTTTACAGCCGTACAGTTTCATTGGTTTTGAGATTGTTCTGGTGGAGATCAGAAATAAGCCCAGGAGGGTCAAATGACTGAGTGAATTTGATATTTCAGTAAAATAAATGAGTTCATAGGAAGGTGAAGTGTTAAGTTTAGACAAGTAAGAAGAAAGAAAAAGGGACCTAGGAATGAATTGCCATTTTGATCACCTAAAAGGTAGACAGTATTATAGTAATAATGTGACTAGGTAAAGGTAGAAAATGCAATATATAAGAAGAATCAAGATAAAGAGATATGCAAGGAACAATTAAGAATGTTGAATTAGATGAAGAAAGTTTATGTATACACATACACATACGCATACGCATACGCATACACATACACATACACATACACATACACATATACATATACATATACATATACATATACATATACATATTTGGTGGGTCGAATCCCAAGTGCCGCATAACAGAATGAGCACCTGTTAGTCGTCCCAGCTTCTGCAAACCTAGCAGTTCGAAAGCACGTAAAAATGCAAGTAGAAAAATAGGGACCAGTCCGGTGGGAAGGTAACAGCGTTCCGTGCGCCTCTGGCGTCTAGTCATGCCGGCCACATGACCACGGAGATGTCCTCGGACAAGCACTGGCTCTTCAGCTTTGAAACGGAGATGAACACCGGCCCCTAGAGTCGGAAATGACTAGCACGCATGTGCGGGGGAAACTTTCTTTACCTTTTATACATATACATATACATATACATATACATATACATATACATATACATATACATATACATATACATATACATATACATATACATATACATATACATATACATATACATATACATATACATATACATATACAGCAAGTGGATACAGGCCAAAAAAGACAAAATGAGGAAGCTGAGAATAACTACAGGGAGGAATAAACTTAAATTATTTTTAACTAATATTCAAGTAAAGACTATTTGCCAAATTTGTATATGGTCAAAACATCTAAGGCTGATGAATATGAGGCATTATTGTTGATGCATGCTAAATAATTGAGAAAGACAAAGAACATCAAAAAGAAGGCAGAATGTGCTTCATTGATTATAGAAAGGCCTTTGATTGTGTTGATCATATCAAGCCATGGAATACGCTCAGAAAAATAGGAATCTCAGAGCACCTTATTGTCCTTATCTGAATCTTATATATTGGTCAGGAACTCTGGACAGAACACTGTGAAACAGACTGCCTTTAGGTTAGCAAAGAAATGTAACATGGCTGCATATTCTCCTCTTATTTATTCAACCTATATGCAGAATATTTATTAAGGGAAGCTAGACTGGAAGAAGATGAGTGTGGTTTTAAAACTGCTGTGCTGATGACAGTACCCTGATAGTTAAAATGGAAAGCCTGTGCAAGCTCGAGTAATAAAAGTTAAGGAGCAATTTGAAAAAAAAAAAGTTGGACTAAAGTTAAAAATGAAGAATAGCAAACTAATGACAACAGGTGGAAAAACCAGCCTTAGAATTGGGAAAGAAGATATCAGTGTGGTACCTTTTAGGATCAATCATCAACAATAAAGTAACAAGAAATATGTTGTAGAGCAGCACTTGGTAGAGCAGTCATGAAGGCTCTTCATGGGAAAGATTTTTTTTTCAAATGTCATGATGTCTCTGTACCTGTAAAGTGAAGAAACATGCAAGCAATTGTATTCCATGTGACACATGGAAGCAAAAGTTGGGCTTTTAAGAAGCAGGGTAGGAAGAATTTTGACTCCTGAGAGCAGCCAAGAAAACAAACCAATGCATCATCAAACAAATCAATTCAGACTTCTCATTCAAGATACAAATGAACTAGGCTTATATTGTTCTACTTCAAATTATGTGAACCCCTACTTTCTAAAAAGGCTATAATGTCTGGAAAGGTAGAAAGAAAGAGAGGGAAACGATCATTAGTAGCAAGAGGATAAACTCCATTACAGTGACAATGACTGCAGCATTGGACATCCTGAAAGATCTGCTTAGACACTCTGACTCTCTCTGTGTGTGTCTCTCTCTGTGTGTGTCTCTCTCTGTGTCTCTGTCTCTGTCTCTCTCTCTCTCTCTCTCTCTCTCTCTCTGTCTCTCTCTCTCTCCATAAACACACACACACACACACACACACACACACACACACACACACACACACCACAAGAAGAAATGAAGAAATGACTTCTAAATAAAGATGGCAAACTGTCATTTTCTAGTGACCCTCCAGAACAGGGGTGTCAAACTCAATTTCATTGAGGGCCGCATCAGCATTGTGGTTGCCCTCAGGGGGCCAGGTGGGTATGGCCAGGGTGGGCATGGCCTACTGGGTAGGCGTGGCTAGAGTGCGTATGGCCAACTGGGTGGACGTGGCCAGCTCTACATCGTTCGCATCAAGGGTGCCTATGGGGGCCTGGGCAGGAGTGGGACAGATCTGAGGGTCTCTGGCAGGAGGAGGGTCTCTGGGCCAGGGCCAAGGCAGTGGGGGCCGTTCCCTCACTGTTTCCAGGATGGCTTCGCAGGCCGCATGAAACCACTTCGCGGGCCGGATCTGGCCCCCGGGCCTTGTGTTTGACATGTCTGCTCCAGAAGAATAAAAATTTTTAAAGTTTCTGAAAAGTCATCACAAAGGAAGCTATTTTATTCTGTTCCTTTGTAAGGGTGACTGTTCCTTTGAGATAATTTCCAAGAAAAAAGGCGATGATGATGGGAGAAATTATTGGATTATTTTAAAGTTGCCAGTTCTGGAGTGGAAAAAAATCTGGATGACCATCAGATGGCAGCCAAGTTATACAGGAACATTTAAAAGCATTGCTCTGTCTAGTGGTCATCACCTAGTAGTCACCAGCAAGAGGTATGACTATTTTTGTCCTATTTTAGAATCATAAAACACAAGTAAACATCTGTTAGTCTCTGGGGTTTAAATAATACTCTAGGAATAGGCTTTGTGTACTTTTGCATTTTAGATTAACTGTATGTATAGTGCATTAACTGTAGGAGCTATCCAATTTCTGCCACTTAGCTAAATTGCATGAAAGGTACATAGAATCTATCAGATTGATACATATAATCCATCTTCCCTTAGGGCAGACATGTCAAACACAAGGCCCAGGGGCCCGCAAAGCCATCCTGGAAACAGTGAGGGAACGGCCCCCACTGCCTTGGCCCTGGCCCAGAGACCCTCAGATCTGTCCCACTCCTGCCCAGGCCCCCATAGGCACCCTTGATGCGAACAATGTAGAGCTGGCCACACCCACCCAGTAGGCCATATGCACTCTAGCCACACCCACCCAGTAGGCCACGCCCACCCTGGCCATACCCACCTGGCCTCCTGAGGGCAACCACAATGCTGATGCGGCCCTCAATGAAATTGAGTTTGACACCCCTGCCTTAGGGTCTCAGACCATAGGCATATGGATGTTATATTACATATCATGCTTCTGAGGAGCCTAAGGGAAGGTGGACTGTATTTACCATTCTAGAAATCTTCTTTTTTCAGCCTAGATAGAAGAGCCTAAGGCACTCTGAAAAGATTTGTTTGCTTGTTATGCAGTGTGAACTTCATTCAACAAGATGAAGCTGCAGTTTTCATAACAGAAAGCTGTGGTATGAGATAGATTACAGTACATGTTCTCTTAACTATCACTATCTTATACTGTCTTCCACATTGTCCAGGGTGATTAAAGGATGCTTTGGGAAAATTATAAACCAGTTCAAAGTGATGGTGGCAACAGCTAACTTTCTCCTGTAGACATTTCATTTGCTTTGGAATCCAAGCTATTACATTTAGATTTCAATCAATCCTGTATTTATCCACTTTTTCTTCCCACCTTCTCTTTTCCTCAATATTTTTATAGAGCTTTATTGTGCTTGTAATTTAGCTCAAATGCCTTCCAGATACATGGGATTATTTTACACAAGCAGTGATAAGAAAATGAATGAGTTTGTACACTTGGCATAATGTGAAGGAAGGAAATGGTACATTTAGCTGGTTATCGGGTAATAAATTCACATTTTGTATTTCCATAGTGATTGATGTATGCCAGGCAATCATATGCTTGACCCATTTTAGTAACTTCCCAACTGAATGTTAAAAAATTCTTGTTAGAAGGGATTTGTTAGAAGAGATTTCAATGCTGATACTGGAGGATACTTTGTGATTAGATGGATGGTGGGTGGATAGAAGGATGGGTAGATGGATGGATGGAGAAAGACAGACAGATGATAGAGATGATAGATAGATAGATAGATAGATAGATAGATAGATAGATAGATAGATAGATAGATAGATAGATAGATAGAGATAACAGATGATAAATGATAGATATATAAATGGTAAACCAAAGTTGATAAATGATAGATGATAGAGATATTTTGCGCATGTACTTACTGCTGGTGAGATTTGGAGATTATGAATTTTTTAGATGTATACATATTTATTTTAGTTACCATTAAACAGTCATGATACAGCAGATATTCTAATTTGGCTTGGATGTAATTGAAATGTCATAATAGGATTTTTAAAAATATAAAATCTCTCTTCATCTCCCTCTTTTTCCTTTTCTTACAGATACATGAATAAATCTCTCTCTCTCTCTCTCTCTGTATCTTTTTTGTCTCTGTCTCTCTGTCTCTGTCTCTGTTTCTGTGTGTGTGTGTGTGTGTGTGTGTGTATACTGTATATATATATATATACCGCTTTGGGGGGGCTCAATCCTTCAGCCGCCTGAACTTTAAGCTCAACCCCTACCTGGGTACTCACTCCCTCTTTTTCTCCCGAGGAGGGGGCTTCCGAACCGCCAAAACAGCTGATTGGCGCTGTTTTCGGCGGTTCTACAAAGCCGCGGAGTGGACAGCCTAGAAATGGCTGTCTTCGGCGTCGCCTCGCCACCGGAAGTTAAGATTTTCATGTTTTTAAAAAACTTTTTTTTTCCTGACCAACAGTCTCCAGTTTCTAGTCTGGTGTTTTAATCACTACACCACCGCTACAATCACTGTCTCTGGTTAGGAATTCATTCTCTATTGTTGTAACTTATTTGTTAGTTTTGTATTTCCCTTCACTACTGAGATGCTCATTTTAAAAAGATTGGCCTGAAAACTATTGCTGTGTAGATTTGTTTCACACAATATTGACATTGATTTTCTACTATTTCCACCAAACAATTTGCTCAGGCAAAATCCTGACACTAAATAATATCAAGAAAAAAACAATATAAATGTGACTAAAACAATCCCTCACATGTCTCTAATTCAGTAACATGTCACCCAACAATTCCTTGAAACTTAAATTCTTAAATTAAAGCTTAAATGAAGAGCCACAGAGGAATCACCATTTCTCTCAAAAAAGAAATAAAATATAAAACCTATATTTAAAAAGTAGCAATGTGGTCTTTATGAGATCAGTCTGGTATAATAGTTTACCCTAATAAGGTCACAGTTATTGTAAGTGTGGGGAGAGAAATCTCGAACTTGTTCAAAAACTGAGAATCTAATGTTAAAGTCCATACAGTGGAAGAAATTTGTGCTAAACCTGTGGGCTTGTGAAAGTGATGGTGATAGGTTAAAACTTTTTGTCATAAATAAATAAAAATGGCTTCCATTTATTTTAAGGCTTTCAGTAATTCCATTGTGGGTTTTCTATCTCTCTGGATGTCTCAACTAAGCTGAAATTATATCTCAGCTACAGAATGGAGCCTTGCAGAAGAAGGAATCATGCAATGAAATAATGAGTGACAGTGTAAGCATCCCAAAGACCCGAGTTAAAAGGAAATGTGAGCACAGTTTATTCCCCTTGGCCTCACAAGGTATTTTCAAGCAACTAATTTTAAAGGCATTACTTAAAAAAATATTTATGGGAATAGAAAAAGAGTTCAGCATGCTGATGGAGCCAAGATGATGTCTGAAAATTGGTACATTTTAGCACCTTTCCATGTTGATCTCATTAATATTTTAATATGCAAACCCCTAAATAGTAGCATAAAACAGATATATGGAAAATTTGCTGACAAGCACAGCTGCGAATGTAGCTTGTACAGAAATATGCAATATGGTTACATAAACTTCAAAACCCAGACTTCATGAAATTACCCCAAACTTTCTACCTAAATAAAATGCTTATAGTACAATGTATGCAATCTATTCTTTCAATTAAACCATTCCAATACTTCCTTCCTTCCTTCCTTCCTTCCTTCCTTCCTTCCTTCCTTCCTTCCTTCCTTCCTTCCTTCCTTCCTTCCTTCCTTCCTTTCTTTCTTTCTTTCTTTCTTTCTTTCTTTCTTTCTTTCTTGTTTCTCTCTCTCTCTCTCTTTCTCTGTCTTTCTCCCTCAAAGATTCAAATCTTTGCTCCTTACAGAATATTTGATAAAGTTTGCAGAATTTTTTTTTCTGTTTTGCTTCTTGCATTATATTTGGATTCCAGGAAATTCTCTCATACACTTATTCCTCCCTCCCTCATTTTTCTTACAAATCTCATTCTGTCATGGTTCAGTGTGTTAACTCACTCTACGTAAGAAGTGTAAAAGAGTCACCTTTCTTCTCTGTTTTGTATTAGAGTTGGTATTGATTGGACAGTCAATATTCTCAAGACCCAATAATTTACAGACATTTAAAAAAGAGAAATGAAAGCAATTTTCTTAGTTGCAACATACACTCAAACATGATGCATTGCTAAAGTTTCTGTCCAATAATATGGCTTTTTGCATTCAAGTTGATATGACAGATCTTGGAAGTAGCTTTTCCTGTTTATTGAATTTGATGTCAAGACAGTTTGATTTCAGTTTTACTTTCTGTGGGTTTGATTAGTTTTACCATTAAAGCGCTTTGAATGCCATGCTTGGTGGCACAATAAAAGCTGTAACGTTACAAAATAAACACCCTTGGTAAAGTTAAAAAAATAAACACACTGCTATTCAGCCTGCTTCAGGGATCATTTTGTGTCTAGATAACATGGACCAACAGCTTATTAAAATGACTTGTATATCTTTCATACAATTTCTAACTGAACTGCACAGGCTATAAAACTTCTGTAGTCAGTATGTTAAGCTTTTGAAAAGCTGCTAACTTTTTTTGTTTTGAGGTTTATCTGTTTAACACTAATAGGAAGTTACTAATTGCTCATGATATCTGGGACATATCAAAGAAATGTAACAATTTTATCCTGAAATTATTTTATATTTATCCAAATTTCTCAGCCTTTGTGTCATTTGGGGATGGGTAGATGGGATGCATTGGTTGCCAGTGTGCTTCCAGGTGTCATTCAAAGTGCTAGTTGCAATCTGTAAAAAATTTTTATGGCTTGGGACCAGGTTACATGAGGGATCATGTTCTTTCAGTTGTTTCCACCTGTCCAGTCCTGTCCCACAGGATGGGCACACTCTGGGTCTCCTCAATCAAGGAATGTCAGTTGGCAGAAACCCAGAGGCATGCCATTTCTGCTGTAGCACATGCCCTCTGGACACCTTCTGAAATTAGAATTGACCCAACCTGATTGGCACATTGCTGTATTCCCAGATCTGGGGTCTTGAGTGTGTGAAGGGTCCCATTTTCCTTCATAACTCCTGAAGGTAGAAGAAGAACCAAATGAGTAGAGGTTTTTCAAGGAGAGTTTCAACTCTACAAATGAGCAAGGCTGCAGCCATTTTCCCTATTCATTTTCGGGTTACCACATAGAAAGGAGGGAGGGGGGGTTGCCAAGTGCTTCACTAGTCTAAAAAAACTGTTATCCCATGGGAACCAAGGTCATTGGCTGCTCCCAAGACTGCAGGCTGGGTGTTGTGTAAAAAGCCCACCAAGAAGATGTATTGGGGAATGTAGTTGCTTGCATAGCCTTAGGGGTGGGATTTTTTAAACTTTGTATTGGGAAATTGTTACCTGTGTCTCCAGACTTGGTTTCACTTTTGACTTTTGATGTGCTGATACTTTGCAACTAATATAAATGTTATTTGAGGAATTTGCAAGCCTTGGAGTTGTGCTTTATTCGTCTCTGTTGGAACATGACAGAGAGATCCAAACCTGAATTGAGAATGAATTTCCGTATATATCGTATCCACTAAATATTTAGGTATGTGTATACCAAAAAATATAATTCAGTTAGTGATACAAATATATGTAATATGAATAAAATATTTAGACAGATTTCTTCAGATATTGGGATAATAATAATAACACAGTGTGTAGACTTTCTATATCCACTGCCTGTAAGTACAATGGTATCTAATCCCTAGATTTGTCAACAGCTATAAAAAAACATGCTGCTAAACTGCATTATTTTAAATTAACTTAGGTGTGATGTAGTCTGCACCCAGTACTTTCTTTAGTTTGAATGATCAAAAATATACTTTCTATGGGTGCCATGTTGGCAGCTCTTTTAAGTCAATTTATATAGAGTTCTGTTGAGCCATCTCTATAGAGTTCCTGAAATGTTTTTCCCAGACTTCCGATATAATTGTCCCAATGATGCAAACGAATACAGAGTGCCCTGCACTGATATGCCAAAGATGAACAGATTGCTTGCTTTTTGTCAGGATTAGGTGAAACTATGCCTCAATAATAATAATAATAATAATAATAATAATAATAATAATAATAATAATAATAATAATAATAATAATAATAATAATAATAATAATAATAATAACCAGGTATCCTGGACAGGTATCGGGTGTGGTCCCTCTGGTTATGGGATTACCAGTCTTCTGATTGGTAGTGGCTTAGCCACCGTGAACCAACCCAGGCACCTCCCATCACCAATGATGAGAAGAAATAAAAAAAATCCACACCGGATCGGTTGTCGCCTGGGTCAACAAGGACCGTGTCAGATGCTATGGTTTCTGGACATCTGTCGAAAAATGGGCCACAGGGCTCAGTTGCTACTGCTGGGGAAGCAGAGCATACAACTGTAAAGCGACTGGAACAAAAGTGCAAAACCTGGACAACTGAAGAAAATCAAGAAATCATCCAATGCTATTACCAGGCAGAACCAACAGCCAGGGGATTTTTAAAAAGAATGATGCAACTGTGGAAGGAAAAGCATCCAGAAAGTGACATAACAGAACAATGATTAATGGATCAAAGATGTTTCATCATCTATAATAAAGTTTTTACAGATGTGGAAATTCAACATCTAGGAACATTGGCTAAAAAGAAAACAACAAGCAATGATGAAGAACAGGCTGAAGAAATTGTTCCAATGCCTGAACAAACTGACCAACAAACTGACCAACAAACTGAACAACCAGCAGAAGAAGCCACCACACTGGATGAAGATTCCCCTGTGCAACAACTCAAAAGTGTAGAGCTAAGTAATCTAGCAAAAATGCTGAAAGAAAAGATTGAAAACCACATCAAAGAAAACACAGAAAGAAAAAGACTGCCTGCCATTTGTGAAGTGCATAGCAAATGAGTGAAAGATCTACTAAATGCTGTGAACATTTTAACTTCCATACCATCCAGCACACTGTATGAAACAAATCAACTAATGTACAGTACAGCCGCCATTATAACTGCAGAATTGGGTTATAAAATGCCAAAAAAGAAACCCACTGGAACACCAAAGTGGAAAATTTGACTTGAAAATAAAACAAAAAAACTACGAGGAGATGTCAGCAAGTTGAAATACTTGAAAGAAGGAAAACTAAAGAACGAAAAGCTGAAAAATAGTTTATACAAAAAATATAACCTGGAGGAAAAAACAATAATGGAAGTCATGGAAAACCTAAAACAGTGTGTAATAGCAACAGCAAAGAAAATTGAAAGATATGAAGGACGAATAAAACAATATCGTGAAAACGCCCAGTTCAAAAGAAAGCAGCACCTCTTCTATCAGTCACTTGATGAAAATAAAGTCCAAACTACTGTTCTACAATGTAAAGAAAAAACCTTAAACTTTTGGAAAGAACTGTGGGAAAATCCAGTGGAACATGATAAAACTGCCTCCTGGATCAAAGATATCCAAAAACAAGCAAGACAAAACAAAATGGAGAATATTGTAATAACCACTGATATGGTTGCAAAACAAGTAAAGAAGGTGGAGAACTGGAGTGCACCTGGCCTGGATAAGCTGCATGGATACTGGTTGAAACACCTCACCAGCCTCCATCACCGTATGGCCACTCAGTTTGATGAAATGCTTCAAAATGCCACAAGTGAAGAATGGTTAACAGCTGGTCAAACATACTTGATAATGAAAGACCCTGAAAAGAGCACAGAACCAAGCAACTACCACCCAATTACTTGTCTGCAAACATTGTTCAAACCTTTTACAAGAATACTGGAAAATTCAGTGTTCAATCATCTGATGGAAAACAATTTGTATCCAGCAGAACAAAAAGGAAATTATAAAAAATCAAGAGGAACAAAAAATCAGCTGCTCATTGACAAAATGGTACTTAAAAATGCAAAATGATGAAAAACAAATTTAAATATGGCGTGGATTGATTACAAGAAAGCATTTGACTCATTACCCCACAGTTGGATTAATGCATGTCTGGAAAACTTTGGAATCAGCAAAAACATATGTACATTTTTGAAAGCAAATATGCAAAAATGGAAAACAGTTCTAACAGCAAATGGGGAGAACATTGGTGAAATCAACATCAGATGAGGAATCTTCCAAGGGGACTCACTTTCACCACTACTGTTCAACATCGCATTAATTCTATTGACAGTAATATTATGAAACACAAAACTGGGATACCACACCTCAAGCCAGCATGGCAAAACAAACCATCTACTATACATGGATGACTTAAAACTGTATGCGAAAAGCCACACTGAACTTGAATCAATACTCAACGCAGTTCAGCTGTTTAGCAGCGACATCAGAATGGACTTTGGACTTGGAAAATGTGCTATATTATCCATGCAACGAGGGAAAGTGGGGAAAATATAAGGAATAGAACTGGGAAACGGACGTATTATGAAAGCATTAGCAAAGGATGATGGTTACAAATACCTAGGCATATTGGAAGGAGATAACATCTTGAATGGAAAAGTCAAAGAGTCAACCCAAAAGGAATACATCAGAAGAGTCCGCAAAATACTAAAATCAAAGCTGAATGGTGGAAATGTAATTAAAGCCATTAATACATGGGCAGTCCCAGTGATATGCTACCCAGCTGGAATTATCAACTGGACATTGGCCAAATTGGAACACCTAGACCGGAAAACGTGTAAACTTTTGAACATGCACCATGCTCTACATCCACGAAGTGACATCGACAGATTGTACCTGCCAAGAAGAATAGGGGGCAGAGAGCTACTGCAAATCCATCAAACTGTAGAAGAAGAAAAACAAAGTTTGAATGACTATGTAAATCAAAGTACAGAAAAATTGCTGCAGGCTTTGAAAACAGAGAGCATTATCAAAATAACAGAAACAAAGGCAGAATATAAGGAAAAATGGCTGGATGATAGATTAAATAGATGGAAAACCAAAGGTTTGCATGGACAACATTTGAAAACATTGAAGGAAAATGTGATAACAACTTGACATGGGCATGGCTTAAGATGGGAACCATTAAGAAAGAAACGGAAGGCTTAATACTGGCTGCTGAAGAACAAGCACTACAAACTAATGCCAAGAAAGTGAAGATACAAAAATCTAATGAGAATCCAAATTGCCGACATTGCAACAACAAAGCTGAAACTGTTTCACATTTAATATGTGAATTCAGCAAAATTGTGCAAACTGATTACAAAGCTAGACATGTCCGAGTTGCTAAACTAATCCACTGGTCATTGTGTAAAAAATACGACTTGTCTGTGTCCGAAAAGTCATGGGAACATAGGGTGGAAAAAGTTGTCAAGAATAAGAGGGTGAAGATCTTGTGGGACTTCCAAATACAGACAGATCGCCATTTGGAACACAACACGCCAGATATCACAGTTGTAGAGAACCGAAGCGTACAGCTGATTGATATCGCTGTACCAGGAGATGCCAGAGTCGAAGAAAAAGAACTGGAAAAAAATTACAAAATTACCTGGCCGTCAAAACTGCATGATTATGGATGAAATGTATAACAGTGATACCCATTGTCATCAGTGCACTGGGAACTATGTCCAAAAACTTTACAAAACACATCAAGAAATTGCAACTTCCTGCAATAACTCCAGCAAAGCTACAAAAAACTGTGCTACTCAGAACATCTTACATTTTAAGGAGATACCTGGTTGATACCTAGGATGCTGGCAGCAGCCCGTGTCAACCATTAGTGCCAGTCAATTTGAGTGTTCAGTTGACTGAGTTTCATGTTTTATAAATAAAAATTAATAATAATAATAATAATAATAATAATAATAATAATAATAATAATAATAATAATAATAATAATAATAATAATAATAATAATAAAGTTGGAAGGGACCTTGGAAGTCATCTAGTCCAACCCCCTTCTCAGGCAGGAAACCTTATACCATTTCAGATAAATTGCTGTCCAATCTCTTCTTAGAGACTTCCAGTGTATCTATTCACAGTTTCTGGAGCTAGGTTGATCATTAAACCTCACCCTTTGGGCAAAGGTGAATGCTCTCAAAATGAATAATAATTCCAGTCCTAGCTATCAGCTCTTTGTATATTTGTTTTCACCGATTTTCCCCTCTTTCCTAAATGAAGGAAGGGGAGGAGGAGAGAAAAATAACTTTTTACAGAAATAATCAAATACCACTGGTGATGTCATTGTATTAATTTCACTATCAATCCACCATGAAAAATTAGGAAAGTTGTGAACAAATAGAAGAACAATCAATTCTGAAAGCAGTGGCAAAGGGAATAACTCCTAGCATCAGATTCAGAATCTGGGGTAATGCAAACCTCCTGGGAGAAATTTAGAAAAGGAAATTTGCAGCAGTCAGCGCCATACATCTATACTGAATACTTACATTAATATTATGTGCATTGGAAAATGTGCTTGAAAACATCATAGAAATTGATGAACTTATCATCTGCTAATTGGGCACATCAGATTGAAAAGCCAAGCTATCTTTTTTAAAAGGGGTAGGGGGTATGTTTTGATAATTTTGCACAAATGCTTTAAAAAACTAAACTACACAAAATGCTGAATGCATGGTTTAAACATTGAACTAAAATATGAATTTCTTGGGAAAAGAATTACATCAGGGAGAATGGAACAAAGTTATGTTATTTATGGGTGTTTACTTCATTGCTAGAGATGTAAAAGAAATCCATCACCCACTTCTTTATTGTAAAATACCATAATCTGCAGAAATGGCTTCTGCTGCAGCACAGATGGTAGAAAAGTTTGCAAAAATGAGGGGCCCTTTGGGAAACTTGCATAAAAAGTGTATTTATGAAAGCTGAGTAAAACATACACAAGGGCTAAATTGTATTTAAATAAAAAAGGAATATTATGGATGATGTTTAAAATCTATTATTCTGAATTTGAGAAAATGTTTATTACAGACAAAATTATAGAGTCACAAAAATTTCACTGGAAAAAAGAGATTGTGGGCCAAGACATACAACATGCATATAACAGTAAATATTAATTTTCAAGATCTCTTATACATAAGTCTTGACCTAGAACACACAGTGTTCTAGGTCAAGTGGGCTAATGCCTCCTTAAGTGGGCTAATGCCTCCTTAAGTAACACCAGCTGCCTGCAATTAGTGCAGGTTCACATCCCACCAGGCTCAAGGTTGACTCAGCCTTCCATCCTTCCGAGGTAGGTAAAATGAGGACCCAGATTGTTGGGGGCAATTAAGCTGACTTTGTAATAATGCCGCTTGGGGTGTGTGTGAAAGCCCTAATAAGCAGGCATATACATAGAATGAAGGCTACTGCTAAGCTTGTAAGCCGCCCTGAGTGTTCGGAGAAGGGCGGGATATAAATGGAATAAAAATAAAAATAAATAAATAAAATACACTGAAGAACATTAGAACATATATTGCTCAGGAAGACCTTAGACTATTAATAAATTATGTACTGAAAAATCACATTCCACAGTCAAATGTGTTTATTTTCTCCCACTGTCTTTCTCTCTCACCTTGTCATTGCCCGTGATGTTTGAATGGCAGACTTCAAATTGGGCAGCTGTTCTGAACATCTGGATTTAAAACAAATGGTTCCAGGGGGAACCAGAGGAGCACGCTCAATGTGCTTTTCCTCTCCCAACTGGATATTGAGAGAGAGAAAGAGAAACACACACACACACACACACACACAAACTCACACACATTTCCTATGTTAACGATTTTCTGGACTTATAGCTTTTGAACTTTTCCTACATATTACTCTCTGCCCCCCCCCCAAAAAAAAAGCTTCTGTTTTTCTATTTTACTCACAGGTTGCTTGAGAATTTCTTTCATATTTCTTCTGATAGTCCTTTTTTGCTAAGGTTGTTGCTGAAGGTGATAAAGGGCACAGCTGCTGTTTGTGTGCTTTCCATTATATATTTTCTACCCTTCTGAAACTTCTCTGGTCTGAGTTTAAATTCATTGGGAGGGATTCACTTGCCCCGTAGGTTTTACTTAAAATGTAGGAACCAGGAAAGCTACAGACTAGTAGACATTTGTTTTCATAGAATATTTACACATATACCTTGACACATTACTCCTGAATAAATTCAACAGCTATTTCACCCCTGAGAATTTTTCTGGAATGCTTTTTCTTAAATATTTTTTTTAAATCCCCTTTTCCCTTACAAAACTGAGTGACAATTGTAGAAGATTGTCTTTTTAGCATGGCAGTACAGTAAATATTTAGGAATGAGTATTTTGATAAAACTATTTACAAATATTGTAATAAATATCTGAATATAGATTTGTATGCCAAATGTTTTGAGTTGCAGAGTACTGCACAGATGGAACAGTATCAGTTTGTGAAAATGTCATAGAAAAGCAAAGGTTGATATTTTACATCTTTACTTTTCTAGGAAATAAAGCTCACCTGAACTTAAAAATATACTTTTAAATAAATCTACATAGAATTTCAATACATGATAATAATATGCAAATGCCTGGATTCATATCTGTTATGGGACAAATAGGTACCCCTACAAGAATTCCATGTAGTGAACCTAGTTCAGCCTATTTCAGCATAGGATAAACTTCACAGATATTTAGGACTAGTCTGAGTTATCACCAAATCTAAGTCATGTAAGATATAAGCTCAAACGTATCCTCAAACAAAATTCTTACGTAGTTTAAGAACTTTTGAGAAGAAGATAGAACACGAGATAAAGGCAGTTCTTGACTTATGATCACTTGCATTTACAATGGCCATGGAATTGGTGCTTTATGTCCTGTAAACTAAAGCATCTATAGCCATCATAGTGCTTGCACTGCTCCCCTCTCCCCAATTATGTGGCTGCATTTCAGGCACTTGGCTTTTCACATTTATGACCGGTTAACAAGTATGATCACCATTTATAATCTTCTCTGCTGGTTCCACAGAAAGACAATGGGGAAGCTATGCAGAGAGGGGAAATGTATTTACAGTATTTTTATATATGTATATGTATACAGTATGTATATGTATATAAACAACTCCGGGAGGCTTACAATGTTAAAAGCATTTTACAAATTCTCCTGTCTGCTGGAGGAACAGACCTCAAATCTGATGAAATGCTAGCAAGCACCATCATTCTTGTGATTAATCTGGAAGCCCTTTTTCCAAATCTAAAGATGGACTTTACGATCTTGATGGTTCCAAAGCTGCAAAACAGTGTAAAGCTAAGTGGACTTGGATGGGGTAGAACAGAGAGAGGACCTTGTTCTCCTGGATGTGGTGTTAAGCCTGGTTCTTCTCTTCTGCCTACCACACTTGGGAGGCACAAAAACTCTACCCAGTGCTTTTCTTAACAATTCCACATTGTTGTTGTTGAACAAAGCAGTCAAGTGGGAACTTACTTAATGATGACTTTATTCAAAGACTAAGATTCCAGACACAATTGTGGTCATAACTGTAGTTGTTGGGACAATGTCCTTCCTTCCTTCCTTCCTTCCTTCCTTCCTTCCTTCCTTCCTTCCTTCCTTCCTTCCTCCCTCCCTCCCTCCCTCCCTCCCTCCCTCCCTCCCTTCCTTCCTTCCTTCCTTCCTTGCTTCGTGTCTCCCTCCTGAAGATAGGCATAAATAAATATCTTTTTTAATTTTTTATCCCATTTATATCCCGCCCTTCTCCGAAGACTCAGGGCGGCTTACAATTTAAAGCACAAATCAATGTGCTTAGCAATAGCCTTCATTCTATGTATATGCCTACTTATTAGGGCTTTCGCCCCCCCCCCAAGCGGCATTATTACAAAGTCAGCTTATTGCCCCCAACAATCTGGGTCCTCATTTTACCTACCTCAGAAGGATGGAAGGCTGAGTCAACCTTGAGCCTGGTGGGACTCGAACCTGCACTAATTGCAGGCAGCTGGTGTTACTTAAGGAGGCATTAGCCCACTGCTCCACCATCTTTATACATCTCACATTTTTTTCTATAACTAGTGTTTCTATCCTCAGCACATTTAATATATAATAACTTCAGTTCCCAGAATTCTACCAGACAGAATTCTGGGAGTTCAAAATAAAATCTTCTCTTCTTGTAAGAAAGATTGTTCTTCCTTCAAACTGAGGTTAACGAGGAAACTCCTGTTCTTTTTTTTTTTTACGTTTCTTTGTAACATGACAGCCTTCACTGATAACAAAGTTAAACTTAACCTCTCCAACAATTGCTATACTGTGTTACAGCTCTCCAGTTTCATGGCATATTTTTAAAATGTAGTGTGCTTTCTCTTTTTCTCTGCAAGTGTTCATGCTTAATTACCCTTCCAATGTGAATATTTCTAGAATGCTTGATGAAAATTCCTCCAGCTATTTTGGAGTTAGGATAGGATGAATGCAAACAGGCATATTTACCCAATGTAATAAAAGCCAACAGCTTGGATTTTCGTTTAAAGACAGATCGCTTAAAGACAACAAAACTTTAAATATTCCAAATTCATCTTGGGTTACCTTGCAAAGGTAAAAGAGATTCTACCCCTACCTTTTTTTTTCCTTTCTTTACGAAAATATTTCACTGTGAGAGGAAAAAAAGAAGAAGAATCTCAGTGATTTTTCTTTCCAACTGAGGGTAAGAGGATGGTAGAAATAGTCAAAAGTTTGTGGACTTTGATTTATATATTTATTTGCAGTTTTCTTGGAAAACAATTCAGGTGACATAAAAGTCTGCCTCATTTCAAATTATTGGAAGTAGAGTAGAGATTCTGCAAAAAGTGGATAGTAATGACATCATAAATTGGATTTCTCAAGAGTAAATCATAATTTTGGAATTATTCTGAAGAAAATGTATCAATGACAAAACTATTTCTGCTAAGTCTTACTTTCAAAATCAGTTCTTTTCCACTGAACTTTTAATTTTCATTCCTCCTTACTGAAGAAATCAACTCAAGAGATTGATGCTTTAATTGGAAGCAAAAGAGATGTATAAATGTATTTTTAGGTAACTATTAAATTACTGCTGAATTGTTATTCAGTGGGTTATTCTGGGTTTCTAAAAAGCCTTCCTCTGCAAAAATTGCATTTTTCTCCTTGTACACACAAATTATAATTTATTTTTTTAAAAAATGTTATTCTCAGTTTTATACCTTTATCTTTGTTTCTTCAGAGAAAAGAGATGACATAATGAACACATAATGAACACATAAATAAATTGTGTGACATTAATTCACATCAATAAAGATTGAGTGGTATCAGCTGAGAAATAAAACAGAAAGGCACCTTTGGCAGTGAAAGTGATATACTCCAGTGAACAAAAAAAAAGAACTTACCGAGGACTTGCGCGCGCGACTTGTGTGTGTGTGTGTGTGTCAGACCCGCAGGAATGGCTAGTAAAGGTGGCGGCAGTCCGGCATTTGCGTTTCTCTGTGTGTCAAGCCCCGTGGGCCCGACACACAGGAGGGGGGGGACGCCGCTTCCTTACCAGCCATTCCCGTGGGTCTGACACACGCACGCATGCATGAGGGGGGGAAACGCTGGACTGCCGCCGCCTCTTCTCTCCGCTGCCTGGCCTGAACAGAGGAGCCGAAGGGAGCAGCTCTGCAAGGCTCTGCCGCTCCCTTCTCTCAGCAGCCTGGCCCGAACGAAGGGACGCCCCTTCGTTCGGAACAGGCAGCGGAGAGAAGGGGCAGCAGAGGCTTGCAGAGCTGGTAGAGGCGGCGGCAGTCCAGCGTTGTTTCCCTCCGCGTGCGTGCTTGTGTGTGTGTGTGTGTGTGTCAGACCCACGGGAATGGCTGGTAGAGGTGGCGGCAGTCCGGCGTTTGCATTTTTTTGTGTGTCGAGCCCCGTGGGCCCGACACACAGGAAGGGGGGGAATGCCGGAATGCCACTTCCCTACCAGCCATTCCCGTGGGTCTGACACACACACACACACACACACAAACACACATGCACGTGGAGGGAAACAACGCTGGACTGCCGCCTCCTCTACCAGCTCTGCAAGCCTCTGCCGCCCCTTCTCTCCACTGCCCGTTCCGAACGAAGGGGCGTCCCTTCGTTCGGGCCAGGCTGCTGAGAG